>NW_023596217.1:0-24922 GCF_011947565.3 Pollicipes pollicipes
CGGATCGGGAACAGCGTGGGTCGGGCCTGGCACGGACCGGGAACACCGTGAGCCGGGCCTGGCACGGACCGGGAACAGCGTGAGCCGGGCCTGGCGCGGAC
The DNA here is from genome assembly GCF_011947565.3 of Pollicipes pollicipes. Classification (NCBI taxonomy): domain Eukaryota; kingdom Metazoa; phylum Arthropoda; class Thecostraca; order Pollicipedomorpha; family Pollicipedidae; genus Pollicipes; species Pollicipes pollicipes. The sequence goes on from NW_023596217.1 coordinate 102, forward strand.
CGGGAACAGCGTGAGCCGGGCCTGGCACGGACCGGGAACAGCGTGAGCCAGGCCTGGCACGGACCGAGAACAGCGTGAGCCGGGCCTTGGAGGCGTGCGCAGAGAAGAGGGGCAGAGTTCGTCGCAGTGTTACTTCGATACACCCGTGCTAGGAGTGGCTGGCCTTATATTTGACGTCCCACCCGATCCGAAAATTTACATTTCCATGGTAGGGGAAATCATGCGTAAAATCAGCAGGCAGTCCTAGCAGAACTTTGCAAATGTGTCTATAGTCCTCAGTGGTGCAGAGAGAATGGACGTGTCATTCCAGTTCATGCGTGACTTCGCCACTTTCTCCACGCTAAGTTTCTGGGATGCAGCCTACTGAATGCATGCCCCCGACAGTTCTGTGACACCGCAAGTTTGGCGACGTTACGTGTGGTATCCATAGCTTACGAAAGCGTAGCCTCGTGTGGCTTGCAAGTGTTCTTGAGGAGTTCAGTTTGCTTCGTCCGTGGCCGAGACCTCACACTAACGTTGCAGATGACTTGCAATCTTACATCATCCCGGTAGCGTGACAATGTTGAAACAATGCAACAATGCATCATTTCCGAGCTTAGCTGATGTCATCCCCAACAACAAGGGGTGGGCATGGGTGTGCATAGGCCAACTAGTGATCGCTGGGCCCATTGGCTACTAATGAGGGATGTTCAGGGTGGCCAAGATTTGCATGGCTGGTAATTATGTGATACTTTGCTACATATTGTATTTATATAAACTGCCTTTATCAGCTGCATATTTGGTAGGTATTCTGCATTCTGTCCGCGGTGCCCTCTTCCGCAATTGACTTGATAATGATAAGGTACAGGTTGCATGCCAAGTCGTCGAACCCCCAACCGACAGAAGATGCGGAACGGTCAGTGCCATGTATGCAACGGCCAGGTATAAAACAGGTATGAAAAAATTGTAAAACGAGTTGTGCCGCTCAGCACAACTAGTGTAACATGAGTTCACTTCGATGAGAATCACATAGCATGACACCAACAGCAGGGCTGTGTTTCACAGCGCAGTGCAGGTTCTCCGCTGCGGACAGAAAAGTTTCCGCTGAGGTATGACGCCGCGAGATCACCACAAACGTACGCGGTGCGCCGCTGAAAGCGCAAAGCCGCAACAGCGTACGCCACCATCGGGAATAGCCGCGTCTATTCTTCGAACGTCGAGCAAGATAGTGGCGCGGGGAGATGGAATAGGGGGGGGGGGGGGGGGGGGGGAAGGAAAGATGCAGTGATCTGAGGTGACAGTGATGTTACATCGATTAATGCCAAACAGGCAGATTGGAGGAATTAGTTGCAGCAAATAGGGCCAAGACAGCACATTATGATGGATGTGCTTGCATGGGTTCTGAAGCTGGCAAAACCAATGCACAGATTTAAATCATTTACTTGGTCCTTTACATATTGGACCACAATAGATGAAAATGCGAAGATGCTTTCGTGGACGAACCGGACATGAACTATTGTGGTCCTAAAAAGTAGGAGAGCATCATATTTAATCCACTGGACGCTGAGCTTTTTGAAGCCATCTGGCTGACTTCCCGTGGGTCAGCCTAGTCATAACAATTTCAACACAACACTGCAGTTTGCACACAAAAACTCACGCCAATCCCTGGTCGCCATCCATTGCGATGAATCACTAGCAATGATGAACTCAGCGCGAGGTAACTCCCGTCGTCCGCACTGCGCCGCATTCGTGCTAATGAGCTCAACGCGCAAACAAAACATGGGGGTCGGGGTCTGGAAGCTTTCCACAGGATGCGAAAATTTTCCATCCTGTGCACCCCAAATGTCTTTTTTCACCGGAAAGCATGACGTCACAAAACAAAACGGCGTAGTCCGCGCTACAACACCGGTCTAGATGTGAAGCATGTGAGCACATACGGCATCCACGCCGGTCCAGCACGTGGATCCTTATGCAGAAACAGAATTTAACTGAACATACTTGACGGCTTGCAGTGTACCATTGACATGCAGCAGACCTTTGACGTCACATCGCTAGAATGAGCCACACATGGCAAAAAAAGTCATGCGCTTGGACGAGAAGGCATTTGTTTCAGGAGTTCACCACTCCACCCCGGCCGGTCTGTGACGTGCAGCAGCACCCCGGTGACGTCATTTGACCCGTCATGATTCGTGCGGGAGGGCCTTTACCAGCAAGAGTTTATTATTCGGCATGTCTACCAACTCTTCCGCACACTCTCATTCGCGATGCATGACGTTGTGAGAAACTGGTTTGTGACAATCGTCATGCGCGTTGCATACATTAGCAAGTCCCAAAAATAGATTTGAGGCTTGAGAACAGTGACCGACTAATGGCGGCTGAGTACAGTGGATTTTTGCTGCATTTCGACCGTACACCACGTACGGAGCTCTTGACATGAAGTCGACAAAGAATTGCAGCTCCAATTTCATGCCACAAAGACATCCGCCGTTGACATATTTATTTAAATCTTTGAGCTCCTGGTTTTCGACGTTACAAAACAGCATAGTTCTGCTGGCACTTATCAGCCTTCAATATATCCTGCGGTGTTGGCTAAACGGTGTTATCAGGCAAACATTGGTTAGATTGTCAATGCTCGACATTTCAAGCTGTACTCATGATCGCTAGTGTGCAGGGTTAGGCAAAACAAAAGCTGTGAAGACCGAGGCACATGAATCTAGAAACTTTAGAACCCGTGCACATACCGTCATTACAAAGATGTCGAAATAGTAAATCCCGCGAGCTCCTAGACACCCAACACCCGATACCCGATCATACGCTAGGGTGTCATCGAAATATATATGACTAAGCTAGAAGGCTACAATGGCCTATACCGAACATTCGGATAGAACATTATATATTATATATATATATATATATATATATATATATATATATCCCCTCCCTCCCTCTCTCTCTCTCCCCACTCTCTCTCTGGTCTTCCTCTCTCTCTCTCTTTCTCTCCCTCTCTCTCTTCTCTCTCTCGTCTCTCCCTCATCGCTCTCAGTCCTCTCTCCTCTCTCTCTCTCCTCTCTCTTCTCCTCTCTCTCTCGCTCTCCTCTCTCCCTATCATCTACTCTCTCTCTCTCTCTCCTCTCTCTCTCTCCTCTCTCTCTCCTCTGTTTTTTACTGAAGCCATGGGCTACGAAGGCCACAAGTCCGCTCACTGCTATCCAAGGCCAATTACAGCCAGAACGAATTGCCTCAAGGTCAGCCATACGATATGGACGGGGGATAGCAGGTTTTCCAAGTGGCAGCCTTCTGAGCACCCCTAATATAAACAGAGTCGTTCGCTCATCCCGCGCGGGGTTCCTCGAATGATGTGGGTGGCGTCGACCTTCTATGACCCGGGCGAACGCATCATGCATGTTTATGGATGACTTCCAATGAAATGATTCATGCAGACACCAGATGGGCTAGTCTAGTCTGTTGACGCATGGTACTGGTGCGTACAGCGGCCAACGATTGGCAGCAAGCTGACCATAAGCTAACTGTAAGCAATTGCACGCTATTTCATACGCCAGTTGCTGGCAAAAAAAAAGAAAACTCCTGCTCCGAACCTCAAACCGCTCTCCTCTGGCATCTGAACTCACCAGCGTCTGTGCTACTGCAACTGAGAACAAAGCGTACCCCTTCAGTTTCATACAACTTACAAGCGTCAAATGCACCAACACCCGCAGATGTAATACACCTGAGTCTGGTCACATGTGCCAAGAAAGCATTCCAGGGACGCAGGTTCTAAGAACCAGAACAAGTTCTTAGGTCGCCCAAGAACAAGCAGCTTCAATAATAAATGCCCAATCGACCATATTTTGCGGTGAGTCTTGAAAAATGTTACCATATAACATGTCATAAATCAAAATTGCTAAAACTTATGAGCTACATTTGGGTAGCCTCTCCGATCAGACCATATCACGGCAACCAATGCTTGGAGACTGGCATTACCGTGGGGCGTTTACTAAGGCTTCAGCTATTCCGACCACCGCTTCCTTGTCAGGTCGCCAACAGATGCACTCCGTGATGTAAGGTTTCACACATTTCTGCATCAGCAGTGTAAACAGGCTCTTAGTGTGAATCCCTGACTGATGCAGATAACCCCAGAATAGGCATGCAAAAAAAAAAAAACGTTGGATGGTAGGCCTCAAAGCGGTGTTGTAGCAAGGACCTCCCTCAGAAGATGGCCAAATCAAGTTGTGGAGGCCCGTTCCACCCGAGGTGGCCCCTCTTCGTCGCTTAGTGTCTTTGTTATGGGATTCGGGGACCATTTTAAAATTGGGATTATATTTTGATGCCGTGGGATCCGTCCTTATGTTTTAGAAACCCTATGCGCGTCTCAACACTTCAAAAATACTGGTCTTCGGATCAGGGTAGCCTCCAACATCTCTACGGGGACCACGGTTACAAAAGTATTAGATCCCGTTGTCTATGCTTTTCTCCAAATGACTTCAAATATTTGAACGGTAGCTGAGTGTCAATGCATAAAGCCCGACGTTGCCATAGCTGACATTGACCTTTGTCTATTTGTATGATGAATTCCAGCGCACACGTCACACAACTTTCAGCCCAAAAATAATACATTGTCCACTTGATGAGCCCACTCGTAGCATTCGCTGAGCATGAACTGGAGCACCGCGGTGACAGACTTCAAAGCATCGCACTGCAGTACCACCACAGCGTGTGCCGCTTCATGACTGTCGGTTCAGGTTGGCGTCCCTGCCTTCATGGCTGTCAGTTCAGATTGGCATCCCTGCCTTCATGGCTATCAGTTCAGGTTGGCATCCCTGCCTTCATGACTGTCAGTCCAGGTTGGCATCCCTGCCTTCATGACTGTCAGTCCAGGTTGACATCCCTGCCTTCATGACTGTCAGTCCAGGTTGGCATCCCTGCCTTCATGACTGTCAGTCCAGGTTGGCATCCCTGCCTTCATGACTGTCAGTTCACGTCGGTGTCCCTGCCTTCATGACTGCCAGTCCACGTCGGTGTCCCTGCCTTCATGACTGCCAGTTCACGTCGGTGTCCCTGCCTTCATGCCTGTCGCCTCGGGTTGGCTTCCCTGCCACGCACGATGACATACGAAGGGCGAGCTGTGCGAGCCGGCGTGGCGGGCTGACAGGGGATGCTCCACTCAGCGACCCGGGCAGCACCAAACCGGCTCTCGTGGACCCGGGCCTTCTGCCAACGAGTGACACTGCGAGCGGCGCTCGGCAAGACAATCGGGAAAAAACTGGTCCACGCGGCCAGCGTGTGGCTCCCCATGTTACCACACGGCTTCGGCCGGTTTGGACGAGCCGTGTGCGGCCGGAGCGATCAGGCGGCTCAGCTCGCAGCAGCTCCGGCTTTGACCCGGCCGGGCGGTGACGTCACGGGCTGAGACCCGTTTCGCCACCACGACTGGGGCCCGACCTCTCGCGACTGCGCTCTGTGCACAGACCTGACCCGGTGACCGTTGCCCTGGTGGGGGCTCGAGTGTTAGCGGGAGCTGTGGCTGTCAGCTCCGCACGCACGGGGTTGTGGCGCGTCCTTATTGATCTGCTGTCTGTCTGTCTGTCTCTCCAGCAGCTGTTCGCTCTTTGCGCTTCAATACTTCCGCTGGGTTTCGGCTGTGACTTGGGAAATCGGGCTTTAGCATTAACTGGTTAATTCGAAGCCTTCGCTGTAGTGGGCGCCGCCTTCCGATGACACGTCAGACCATAATGTGAAGCCGCTTGGAGCAAAGCGAGGGGACGAAACCGCAGTGTCTCCGTCGTCTTAGCTGCTCTTCCTAATCACGATTGTTCATTGTGCCAAGGAAAAGTTGAACGTGTGTATTGGTATATGGGTAGGTTGGTTGTTAAAATTTGTTGGGCTTTTAAAAACAGTATGGCAAGCAGTGTGTAAACCCCGCTATCTATCAATCTATATATATATATGTATATATATATATATATATATATATATATATATATATATATATATATATATACATATATACATCCGGCTGTCTGACGCCATTGCTTTAGCACAGATGTACTTAAATGATAGCCTTCTTCGTTCTTGGGTCTATTTTTCAAAAGCGCATCACGACCTCGGACACGACCCTGAACACCGCGTCCAGTGCCCCCTTCCCATGCGGCCGGGTTATTATGACGTCATCATAAGGCTGGTTGCCCGCGTAACTCTGGGGCGTCGCTCGGCTGCACAGCGTGGACGTGCCGGCCAAGAGGATATGGCGGCGCTGCAGCCGGCTCTCACGGACCGCACAGGCCGGACTTCCGCACATATTGTGACGTCATCGCTGGCGACACGGCGATTCCTGGAGGTCGGCTGCCATGATCGCACTGAATGTCCGTGTGGTGCCACGAGTTTCCTCATCTGCGCGGAGCGGTGCGAGGAGACGACCGAGGGGGGGGGGGGGTATGCACAAAAGTAGCCATGAGATGACCGTGAGGGGCCATGAGATACACGAAACGCTCGAGAGCGTCCACGACATGCCCGGGAGGGCTCTTGAGATGCTCATGAGAGGTCATGAGATGCTCTAAAGAGATCATGGGGTGCCCAGGGGCTCCGTGAAATAACAGAGACGGTTTACCAGAAGCCCATGAAGGATCAAAAGGTGCACGGAAAGATCACGAGATGCCCAGGAGAAACCACGAGATGCTCGAGGGATGCCGAGGTGCTCGAGGAGGATAGTGCAATGCTCGAGATGGATCACGAAATGCCCGAGAAGGACACCCAGATACCCGAGGGGGCCATAAAACATTCAAAGCATCATGGGGTCCTCAAGAGGGTCTACAGGACGCTCTGAACCACATGCCTGAGAGGGGTCACGAGATACTCACGAGAGGGATCATGATGCGCTCAGGAGGACGGTGGTGTTTCGGTCGCATTGCTGTGAGTCATTGGGGCCTACTGGTGTGAGACCAGGAGACCTTGTAATGCGTACAAACACATTCAAAAAGAGCGCGAGGCATGCTGGACGCAAAATCAAATGCCAGAAAGCCTACGCCTGCAAGAGCGCCAAAAGAACTTCCGTAGTTTCTCAGCCTTCCGTTTCTACACCGTTTAATGCAGCTCGCGGCTAGGTAACTTTTCTAATTGCCTCATTGCATATACTTGCAACCTTAAAAGATCGTAGGGCCTTCAAAATCGACATGGAGAGGCTTGCGGGACATGATCGCGAAATGGTATGAATTTTGTACGTTTGTAGTAAATGCGAAAGAATTCGCGTTTTTCAAGCCAGGGAGGTTTGATGTCTATCAGGTGGTGTGTTCAGCTGATAAATACTATAGACATACCTAAAACTGGGTTTTTCAAATCAGTTCACCTTCTCAAAATATAACAGTCTTTAGTAAGAAGACCTGCGCACTTACACAATTATATTACCTTAAGTTTTCGAAATTATTTGAGGCTTAACAACACGTTATAATTTTCTGATCATTTTGGAGCCACTTGCGGTATGATTTAACCTGTCTTTTTGGATCTACAATAAGGTAAGCGAGATATCAAGGTTACGGTAGCCTGCTGTCGGCTGTTGCTTGCTGATGCCACTTATGGAAAAGGTTTTTTTTCTTCGAAGCATAGATTGGTAGATTACAGCGCGTAAATTCATTTGAGACCACTTCCAAGCTAACCCGTCGAAAGCATTCTGAGTTTACTCCAGTTGAAGGGAGTTTGTGACATCACCTAAATTTTATTTTTTCATACCCCTCCCTCATGACTTCATAGTTCGGGTGATCAATAGTCGGGCACATCAACAATACTGCTCTTGCATTTGTTTGCGTTGAACCTTATATCGCTCCCTAGCAGAACCAGAACGGCGGGAGCGCAACTGAACGACGACCTCAGTAAAGCGAAACGCAGACCAAGCTCATATCTAGAGCGGAGAAATCAACGTTTTTCAACAACGCAACTACTCTAAATGCGACCATACCAGTTGAAATGCATCTGTCCGCACTCAGAGTGCGTAATTATAAGCTCGCTCCGCCTGTTCTTGGAGTGACCCCAACGTGACACCGCACACGTAGCACTGCATCAGCCTCTGCAAATATATGACGTCTGAACGTCCGTCACACTTCCGTCAAGCTTTTGCAGCCAGGTGAACGCCGGGACTAACCCCAGGTCCGAAGCAGCGTCACGCCAGGTTGACAGCAAGCTGCAGCGTCACGACTCGTTACATTTCGGGCACGTCCCACGCGGACTTGTAAGTCGCAATTGCAGCTATTCTGGCACGTGGCTGCCGATTTTAGCGCAAGCGGGGAAGGCTGTCAACTGCTGCTTGCGATGATCTTGAACTTCCCCCAGCACATCTTCTGGTCGGCGCTAGGCTTCCTGAAACTACTGATGCAAGATCGTGACGTCGTCCAGGAATGAAGGAACCTACCCCAAAGCAAATATACACAGTAAATGGTGTGCGTCCATGCATATCTTGCGGACATGTCGCTCTACTGCAAGTCACCTTCTCAATCGCCAAGCATGAGGCTTGTCCACAGAGCCGCCAAGGAGGCAGTGACAGGCAGTGATAGGTGGGTCTATGTCTCCCGATTGTCCTGCGCAGTAGCTGACGCCGCTGCGCAGCTGGGAGACGCAGCACAAAACCGACCACAAGGTGGCTTGGCAATGTAAGAAAACCAATTACCCCTTGTGATTCCAACGGCTCCGTATACTCCGTTTGGCATACTGGTCGTTCCCAAATATTGTGTATGTCCGTAAGGGCATGGATGTGGCCACGTCTGAGAAGCTGTTCATCGATATTGGGGGTCATACTGGGATCCAGTGGACAACCTGACTCGAAAATCCAAGTTTTTAATAAAAAAGGAAAAAGTGTATTACATAGGCAAAATCTGGCCATGGCAATTGGGAGGAGGTTGGGTGGACATATCCCCCGGCACCTCAATGGTTACATCCATGCCTGCAGGCATCTGTGTAGTAGGTGGTGCGTTACTAGTCACAAAAGCTGAGGTGGTGATACTTCGGTGCTATGCAGCAGCCATCAACACTGGTAAATTTTGCTTCAAAGAAACAAAAACTGAGCGCGTTAGCTGATGGAAGTTTTTCATTAATTCCGTGTTGCTACCCACTGGCAACATCCTACGGCACTTTGTTCATAGATGAATATGATATTTCTGCAATATACTTATTTATCGAGACACGCAAGGCATGAAGCTCTAATGTGGATTTACCGTTTTGCACTCAGGATGAAAACATACTGAAGAGAGTAGCCGACACTTCGCTGAAAAACTTTACGAAGAACATCGAAGACATGTTCGTAACATGACACCCTTAGACGTCGAATCACTTCAAAAACATGGATTTGCGCAAACCAATGGCATGCTGCATAGTGACAGCCTGTGATGAGGGAAATGGGGTCACACAAATCGGGAACGACCGAAGGGCGGGCAAGGTGACTTTCCAAAGCAGCACGACCGTAACAGGTGCATGAAGGAGGGCGTTAGGTCACTAAAAGGCGCGGTCCATGAACTTCGAAGGAGCCACGCATGCGTCCAAAGAACTGTGCGCCAAAATCTACCAGTGCGTAATTGCGTTCGGAAAATGATTTTCATTCCAGTTTCATTTCATTCCATTAAAGTACTTTTCTAAAGCAAATAGACGTTTAATTTACGTTATTATGGCCCTCGCCAACCGATCTTAGGAAGTAATGTATTGGTATTAGCGAGGACCCGCCGTGGATCGTCACAAACATTACAACTGTATTAGCATTAGCTGAGTGTATGCAAGCTGTTTGTATGCAAGCTGTATTGGCTTTCATGCGTGCAAGCGTGTGCACTGCGCATCAAACAAAGTTGGGAGTGACAGAAGGGTAAGTGACCGGGCAAAACTGAGCTTAAGAAATGCACACACACCGACAGACACAGACGTATGTTCAGAAATAAGGGAATTAAAGTTGTTGTCGCAGTGACCCGAAGGGCAAGAAATTAGTGCTGTCGACGGCATCTATGACGTCACCCCTCAAAGATTCAGCATTATCTTGAGGTCACAGCGACGCGGACGACAGGTGTTCTAAGTGGTGTCACTTATGGTTTTTGACGAACGCATAGTATCTTTTTCCATTAGCTCGAAGTTAGACAGAAATGGCAAACAGTTCTACTTATAAACAAGTTAGTTTACGGGAACACGGAAGATAACGAATGAAACGAAAATGCGTCACATGACAGACAACATAGTTTGCAGTTTCCGTATGCTTGCCATGTCTGGCCGCACACGCGGTACGAGCAGACAAACATGTTAAATGTCATTGTCATTATATCTAAAAGTATTGTTGAAACGTGTGGGTTGTCACTGTCATGAGTACCAAAGTAGTGTAAACGGAAGGCGTTTTGCGCTGCTTCCACATGATTGTTCGAAGGTTCTACATGACGTCCGCAGAATAAAAAGAACAGTTTTGGAACGCTGCCAATGCATTTTAGATTACTGTAATTCTGTTACCAGGAGTTGAACCCATGTCCACCTTACACAAAGTCCACGCGGGAAACGGTAGCTATGGGCTTCGAGCAGAATACTGCTTATGTACTCACCTATATGAACAATGAAAATGCAATGTCGTAGCCACCATGAACTGCTTTGCTGTTCGTGATTAACTTTGCTGTTTGTTAGGGAAATTACGACTCGACGCTTAGCGTAGCTCCAGCATATTTCAGCGTTTTTCTAAACTGGGAAGAGCACCCAGATTCTGTCCAAATACGTCTCAGGTGGTTTTACGATGCCTTAATTATGCTGCATGATGCGAGAAACTCAAAGCAGTTGCGATAAGAAAATTGCCTACCCATGAAATTGTATTAATGACATTTGCAAAAGAAGTCGCAGCTCTTGTCGAAAAACATTGTGAGCACCTCAATTTGACACAGGTCTCGCAGTTCTTGTAAGCACCCAATCCGCATTGCAATATGATGTGGCTCTATCGGTCAGTTTTGGGTTTGTTTTCCAATCTCAGGTCTTTCTTCCCGTCACGGCTGTGTTACTTCAGCTCTGTTTGGCAGCCAAAAGGCTAGCGATAGTCTGATCCCAAACTGTTCGGTGGCTACTTCAGGCACCGCACGCTGGCATACGCTTCGCCGGCAGGGCACGTACACGATTCCCATCGCGTCATACACCACTAGATTCCCTCGAACATTTGTCTAAGGATCTGTCCTCTGACATGAAGCTGGCACACGAACATATGGTAATTTGTTATGGACCGATCGGTATGAGGCGGCCCCTAAAGTGACGGGCGCCGCACTGCCGAGCCGTGACATCCGCGTCATGCCCGTAGGATCACCCTTGCACCAGTCCGCCGACTGCGCTTCGGGCTGCTCGTGGTCATTACCGGCTCTGCATGTCCGGGCATTTAGTGTCTGGCACAGGGGCGCACTCCGGCGCTTCAGCATTACGAGAGGCCCCACAATGACGCGACTGCAGATTAGTCATGAGGCAGTGAGCGTAACAAACCCGGATAAGGACCCAACGTCTTTCACCAGCGGCGGTGAGTGATAACGGTGAGCTTCTGAGGACTGCGACAGGCGAGGTAACCCTTTTAGCGTGACCTGATGTGCGGGTATCTAATTGTAAATTTGGTTCGATATGTTTGTGCGTGCTTGTCTTTAAATCTGGCACGTTCAGCTGCACGCGCAAGGGATTCGGGCTGCTCGAACCATTGTGGTACAATTGTCTCAAATGTTCAGTCATAGCAGGCATAGCCCACCACAGTCTATATGGTACCACAATCGTCACAGACCGCATGCATGCTTTGTGTTGTTCGTGAGCGTTATCCACACGACCCACCAGGGGATGTTTTTTTTCTGACACGAGGCTCAGAATAACCATGCTGCATGGAGCTGCCTGACGACCTGTACAAATGCTGTTAAAAGCCCATAGGCGAAGGCGTGGAATGGTTGTTGAGCCAACTTACTTGGCGTTTTGGCAAACATGATATATGGTATGTGTTTGCCACTAGACTTTGGAACTAGAAATTCACACATTGTTGCATTATCTGAAAGTACCTCATTTACTGGTGGACCGCAGTGACGTCATTTGAGGTATTCGGTTACCACCGTTTTCAGCCCAGCAGGCCAGGCCAGCAGATAAGCCTGAAATTAGATATGAGCTGTTTTCCATTGCCTGTTGCCTTGATCCGGTAAATGCCAAACGGTGCTTAAAGAATAAACGTGTAAATACCCCTCGCAGGCGCCTGGTCCAGGCCAATTACACTTTAAAGTCGTGTCGGCTTTCTGATGCAATCATTGGAATCAACCGTACCCTTCAAACATAGTGCAAACACAAAGTACCGCGATTGAAATACGTCGCTTCTCCTCACATCTACCGCTGCTTTAGATGTCGGTCGTGAGGCGAAGACCGGAACATCATTTTCAGTTCCCTTTGGCACTTTTAAATTCCCTTAGCAGTCGATGGGAGCCAGGAGTCTCTGGAATGGGAGAACAGATCAGGATTGAAGAGGTCAAACTTGAATGTGGGACAACCTAGCCTGAAAATGTCATCTTAAATTCAAATGCGGGAAAACTTGCATTCTACGGGCTGCCTTGGAGAAGCAAAAAGCTTTAAGGGAAAGCAGGAGAATGTGTCCATCCCAGCTCCACTTACCACCACCACCAGCATCACAACCGCCACCAACCCACCAACCAATGCGCTTTCCCCAGTGGCTGCGCCCATGAAGACAGCAGTAAATATTGCGCTGCTTCTCTGTAGTACTCAATTCTCAGGACGTCTTTGCTATGCCACGAAATCAAGTCATGTAAGCGTCGACATGAGCAGCATTGTTGCTCAATTACGTCGTCTTGTGTAGCAATTAGCAAATGTTATATAGAGCTATCCATTTTCACGCAACGTGTCAAGCTCACTTATCCTCCACGGGTGTCGATTTGTCTTTTTTGGTGAGGGCCCTGCCGCCTCCCCCAATGTTGAGTTGCCCCCCCCCCCCCCCAATATTGGCTTGACCCCTCAACATTTTTGGCTGGAATACTACAAAAATCTGGATAAAAGACGATCACAACGCACTATTTTTATCTTTCTGCGCAGTGGCGTCTCGTACTACTCTAATAACAGAGTCATGGTTGCTCTCACCACAAGGTGCAACTCGTAACCGCTGAGCGGATAGACGATGCAACAATCTTCACATACCTAGCACAATAAGACGCGCAATAGTTTGTGAGGTAAAAGTGAAAAAAAAGGAATATGGGGATGACCTGCGTCCTTCATGGCTAACCCGTCCCCGTCCTCCACAAACAAAATGCGTGCCGCCTCCCATGGGCGCCATAGAAGAGCGCCATCGGCGCCCTAAGGTGGCCTCTAAAGGGGCGCCTTCACGTGCCGATCAGAAGGGACACGTGCATCCAGAGCCTGTTCCCTGGATCCAGCCCTGCATGTCTTCTATACAGCTTAAATTATTTATTTTTTTGATTGTACGAAGATTAAAAAACAGATTGCGTTTACTAAAAATAAAGTGGGCTAAATCCGACGAAAAAAAAATGAAGGGGATGGTAGGTTGTCGGGCCTTTGATTCGAGCCCCCTTGCAATAATTTACAAAAGCTGACACCCCTGTTATCATCCTAGCCCATGTTACACCATCATGTCGGCCAGGCGGGAACCTCCGATCATGCATTCCTGCCCGTGACCTTAGTGACCAAATGACCTTACCTCGACGTAACACTATCAGGCCGGCTAGACGGAAATATCCGATCGCGGAGGCATTTTTTTCCAAGTGACTATCTTACCCAAGATCCGATATATTCCAGGTGGTCGTCCGACAACGCACTTCTCAACGAAGATTCATACGTGACGGCACTGGGGACACACTTTCAACACTGGGGCGGTCGCACGCGTGGTAACAGGTGTGAGCGATCGCATGCATTACAACACATTTGGTGAGTGGAATGATTAGTATGATCGAAGTAAATATGATTGAGTAAATAAACTTAGCACTTACGTGTAATGTGTCTCGGGGGCGTAAACATAGGACCCAGTAAAAAGGCTTTTCGAGGAGGATCCGTCGCGTTTCATACCAAAGACGCACTCGGCATAATAAATTATCTATGACCTCGAATGCACCAGAGAAACTCAAAACTGCACCACCTTGTTACCAGTTTATTTTGTGCATCACAATTGCCGCCCTATGTGGAACTTACACCAAGCGAATGCATTGAACTTCTGGTCCCCAGTTAGCAGATTGAGCACTGGTCACGCAGATCACCCGATGGGACAAAATGCTCACATCGATGCGGTCTAGGACAGTGTACCGAAGCGAATGCGGGCGTACCTCCCACCTTCCTGGCTGAGATATCTTTGAGGAGCGGTCGGGTATACCGGCGCTGCATCTAAGATATCACATGCTGCATCTAAGATATCACATGCATGCTGCATCATCATCACATGCTGCATCTAAGATACCCCAAGCTCCTAGGCCGAGGCCCCGACCCGGACCTGGCCAGGCTCAATTGCGCGGTTCCATCTAACGGGAACAGTCAAGCCAGTGCACACTAGGGCCTGATCATTTACCACAGCTGGGCCCTGACGGCTGCTAGTGTCATGATACACAAGGTACCGCTAGTTTGCTCCACCTTTTCCCAGCAAATACCAGATAAGACTTGTTCGAGACTTAAACCAAATGCAGTCTAAGAGCGCACTGAGAGCGCACCACAATCCACGTTCATAAGCTTTTGGCTATTCATACTGAATGCTGCAGATCAGTTACAGCGATGTTCCTCGTTTGACAAAAGCCTTTAGCTACACGGGTGTCGACAGCGCGATGTCCTCTCGTCAACGCAGGAGCAGGACCAGGTGCACTCCACCGGGTCCATCGTTTCCGCCGCCGCTTCAGCACCCGGAGTGCCTCGTGGACGATGCCGGCATCGAGCTGGAACTCAGACGCCACGCATCCATCTTGCTAGCGTGCTGTTCGAAGGCAGGGACATTCACGACATGCTGGACGAGTGCATAGATCTTCCGGCTGATGGAGCGTAGTTTGACAGTGTCGGTGACATCCAATCTCTCCATCAACCCTTGACGAGTCGATGCTAGCTGAGTTGCTGAGTTGAGTGACTGAGTTGCTGCTGGCGGAAGATGTCCTCGGTCTGCACATGCTGCAGACCCCGACTACTCCGCAGGAGCTGGCATAGGCGAGTGTTCCCCGATGCCAGTTCAGATGGTTCGTTCGGTGCTGGACATGCGACTTCATCCACTAAAAGTCAGAAACGCGTTCCGGTGATAAATTCAGGCCTGAGAATGACAAAAGTTCCAACAGTGGAAAAAGTACAGCACGGGCTGCCTGGCTGTAAGAAATCCGAAAATTGTCTTTTTCCACCCGCCATCTTTGTTAAATACCAAGCACATGCACCACAAACGTAGCCAAGCCCACTCTCTTCCAATGTTGACTCATTCGGTCACACCAGTCCTTTCAGAACTGAACTGGCACAGATTGAGGCTAAGTGCTTAAACATTGGGAGGCGTAAATATGAGTTAAGCTTTCGTAGTAGCCTTATTTGTGAGGTGTTAAAATGAAGCCTGCAGAGCGATGACAAGTGGCTCTGAGTGAAACTTTAGGAACATCTGGACCTACTGAGCTGACACAAAATGAGGCTAAGTGGAAGCTGAAGACACGTTACGTTGTTGTTGCCCCGAACAACGCAAGGTTTAGAGGGTTCAGATCGACACGAAGCCAACTATGTTGTGTTGTCTGTCTGTCCAACTGTCCTGTGTTGGTGGTTTCTGGCCAGCATAGACGCGAGCATTGGCTCAGGAGTCCTCAATCGGTGCAAGAGACCTCCTGACTGATATTTCAGGTCACGGCCCTACGGGGCGCGATCCTTTGTGTGACCCATAGCCGGCTCTTCGGGCCTTATGCCCTCCGACCAGGTTCTTGACCGTCGGTTTCTGTGAGCCCTCCTGGCCATTCGGAACATGAGGAGGAGGGGGACTTGTGCCCCTATGCCCCTCCCCTTCTGCATGCCCCTCTAGTGCTACATTTGGATCAATTTATCTATGACATGGTGCTTGACACAAAGAAATGATGAAAAATGCAGAGTTTTCAGATGTTTTGTTGCCCGGTCACTCCCCAATACTAACCTCCAACCGGAAACCAGCGCATCAGTGGTTCTTCCCGTGGGCATCGGATAAGAGGGACATGGTTCTTCCCATGGGCATGCCCCTCCCCCCCCCCCCCCCCTCCAGCTGCGGGCAACATTTCACGTTAACTCCTTGACGGTGCATGGAAACGGTAAAAAAAGCTTCCCCACCCTCTCCATAAACTTTCACCGCTACTGTTTTTTTTTGGGACAAAGATCGCACCACATCCACAACATTAATATATGTATATATATATATATATATATATATATATATATATATATGATATATAATAATGCATAATAATAATAAATAAAAGCCATCGCCACGAAGAAATTATTGGCTATCCGATGAAGCAGTACCTTCGATGTGCTCAATAACAAATAAAATTTACCACGCATATTTACTCACCATCCTGCTCTCACCCGCCGGGGTGTCTGCGTTACGCTGTCGCCCATGGCAACCGATGGGTTGTCGGCAAAACAAAATATTTAAGTGTCGGTTTCCATCGCGGCGGTCGAATGATTCACAGCAAAAGTTATATGGAAAAATAATAAGTCTCACAACAATAAAAGGCACCGAAGTTAAGAAGCTAAGAAGTTGAGAAGAGGCACAAAATAGCCTCTAAGTACGCCAGAAGGCAGATTCATCACAGGAAGCTTTTAAAACACCGTGAAGGTGTAACCCGGTGAAAAGTAACACGTTTCGACGTTTTGTCATTTCATAGAATAAACCTCCTCATGGCTTGTCGGGACCTCTGATCTTTTCAATGCGTACCTCCACTTAGGCTTCTGTTTTCGTTGTTGATAACAGGGTTTGCTGTGCATCTGATGGGGGCTTGTTTGGATCATCTAAGGCCCCCTGGTCATCTACGGCTTCCTGCGGGTCAGATGATGTATCCGACGTGCCGTAAGCGTCCCCATTTGATTGGATAAAATATTCTGTCTTGGCCATCTGGTACCGAGGCAGAACATTCCATCCAATGCTCATCGCCCTGGTGGCGCCCGCCCTGAAAAAAGAAATCTTCAAAACCGTAGAAGGTTATACAATTTTATCAAATGTCCTGCATTTTTCGACTCATCACCAGGGTTCACAGAGGTGATAGGGATGTGTGTGTGTGCGTGTGTGCGTACGTGCATGCGTGCGTGTATGTGGTGATCCACCACACAACACACATACACTCTTACACCTACATATCTGCATACCTACTCCACGCCGACACGCACGCACGCACATACATTCCATTGCTCTTTTACCTGCTCTTCTTCTTGAGCGCTGTTTTGCGTGGAGGCTCACGCGTAAGTGGCTGTGGCATACCAGCCCGCCGCGTGAGCTTATCAGTGTGTACCGTGACACTGTTCGCAGATAGCGGTGGAATGCTTGGCGATCAGCTTCATCAGGAGGCTGGCGGGTGGCGGGGTGGGTGGCAGGGTCATCAGATAGCCTTGAACGGAAGCGGTCCGGAAGCCGTGTTGACAAAAATAAGTGCTGTTCGACGGTATGTGTGCATACAGAGGGAAACAATTATGTAAGAAAATTTGGGTAAAAATTTATCTGAATACCACTTTTTGGATTGTGCGCACCAGATCCAGTATGCAAATGAAAACTAAAAGTCGTCTTTAGAGGACTCATATTTTTGACCTGTAACAGTAATTTCAATGAGAATTCTTCCATCGAAGCCCTTGCTCACCACGACATATAAGATCGCTGTCATCGAGCCCGAAGCCTTCCAACTACGGCCCTAAAGTATTCGCTCGATAACCACCGCGAACAAATTGCTTTGTTACAGACCGTGTGCGTGGTTGCAATGTCTCCCATGGGGTAAAGCATACGTCATCCAGTTCATAACATGGGGCGGAATCTTCACACCCAAAGGCTTTGACTCACGGGTCACTCCAATCGCATCATCGGCACCAAAGCCTGGAACGCTCAGCAGTGATTTGATTGGAGCTTTTTAGACAGCTGGGCTCTTCCAGATGGACGATGTTTTACACCCGACTGGCCGGTTCGACTCGTATCTGACTCGGCTCGACCCATTACTGACTCCGCTCGGGGGCTTGGCTGACAGGTTCCAGGGAAACATAACGCTACCGCGCAGGCTTTATGGAAAAGGGGATACCACCATGTTGGCACGTTTTCTGGCACGTGACAGGACGGCGCAGACGATATCAAGCTCCCACATGTCCATCTCGATGTACAAAGAAGCCGGCCACAGCGGAGCTTGGCGCGGCGTCGTGGTCCCTCCATGGTGTACCAGACTTCTCTGATTCATCCCACGAAAGGGGCGCTTCGGGCGGCAGCATCTGACACAAAATGGACGAAAACTGGATGCATTTTATAAGTCCGTGATGGAAGATCATGACCACAATCCCCTGAATCTCGAGCAGCAGATATTGTTTGGAGACGACAACGGGCCAACAAAAAATCTGAGGTAATTCAGAAGGTTTTAAGCTTCACAGCTGCAGTAATTTTCCACTGCTGAAAGCTCGATCATGTCTCGGACCTTCGAGACTAAACACGTTGGCTGCCGTCCAGTCGCCGACATTTTTAACGTGAGTTTGGCCCGCCGGTTCTCGTTGGTGGGGAGCCTGAGTCAACTGCCACCGGACCACACACAAATATCAAAACATGCCAACGATCTACAAGACGGAGCCAGCTACTGCACAAGTAGCGCCCATGGTCCCGTACCTGGTAAGGAAAGAGACCTAGCGACAAAGCGCCATCACTGCGTTTGGTCCTTACGTGTTAAGTATTTCGCCTGAACTCATACCGAAACAACAAACGCTGGCCGCCTCGCAAATGAAGCATGCCAGAAGTGTGTGCCTGGCTCCGTCCGCTCTCGTCATGTGCGTGGGCCAGGGACGTTGCCAAGAGGAGGGCCTAGGGGAGGGGAGGGGAGAGAACTTTCTATACCTTTGCTCCCCCCTCCCCCCCCCCAAATGGTGACTTGAGCCTCCCCAGCACTCCTCAGAGCCCCCGCCCCCGCTCCCCCCCCCCCCCCCCCCCTCTCCCCCCAATGCGTCCGGGCAAAAAAGCAAAACCTGGGCCAAGGAAATACAACGAAAAATCCCCTAGCTGTTCTAGCACTAGTCGCCAGAACATATCATTATCAGCATCATGTCAACTTTGTATCTCATATCACTCTGTAGATGCCTTAAAATGTTTGCCATGAGAGCTTCTTCATTTGTTCGGCTTCCCCACAAATATTGGCAATTTTATAACTAAATTAGACTTGGATAGAAACAAAAAGGGGTAGCAATGCAGTAGCCATGGCTACCGCCTTTTGTTTGTAGGTTGGAAAGTATACGGTTTGCCAGTTTTAAGCTGCAAGGCTTTTATAAGCTGCCACGTATGGAGTTGAAGCATGACATGCCTCGGATAGCAGATGCTACGGATGCAGCTCGAACATGATGGGATATCCTAGCATTTCGATACATTTCAATACTCAACACATTGTGCTAAAAGACCGTCCCAAAAAACAGGTGGCTAAGCCGAAGGGTTTCAAACAACCATACAGAGCATAATGATGAAACATTTTGCCAGTGAGCACAAGTATGCGTCATAACCACTTAAGAGCTAGTTCTAAACGCATGTAACAACGTTAGTCGAACCATGCCAAAATATGGCATTTTGTGTTCAGCATGGAGATTGCAGATGACCAAAGATTTTAATGTCTCTGAATTTGCGTGGTCTTTTACTGTTGCTAAAATTGACATTTTAATGATAATATTTGTTGCATCATGCTACATCGTCGCATGCCGGGCTACCGTGCTATCTCCTAGTGGTGCATAAGTTCTCCGTAAACATGCTTCTCCAAGGCGTCCACAAAACAGGTCACGAACGTTGCGCATGGTATCCTCCTTCCTGATATATTCCTCGGCAGAGGCTTCGAGAGATCTTATGGACTACGTTCTTCCGTGCACAGCATTTCCTTTCAGCCGATTGACGCATGTGTGGCGAATCCTAATCTAATCTGGACACGCTAAGGTCTCAAGGGCTGATCAAAGCAGGATAGACTTTAAATCAGGACCACTGGTCCACGTCACCTAGGTCGTGCGAACCGCTAGACGACATAGCAACATCCGGCTGCTTGCGAAGCTCGTCATCTGTGAACGGAAGATTCACATATATGCATTTTCGTCTATCTTTCCACGATTCCTTCGCGTATCGGATGCAGGATTAACCCAGCACGTCCAGCACAAGTGGCTGACTTCTCTCGGCGTTTCGTAGGCCTATGCGCATACGTTTTCTCGGAAAAGAAGGAATATTTCAGCGTGATTGCGTTTGCACGACTGGGGATCAGGACGATACAATGCACCCCTTTCCGTAGTTATAAACAATGACTGTTCTCTCAGTGCCCGATGCTTTTGTGATGAAGGCGGCCAGGATTTTAAGTGCAATTTTTGTAATATATATATATATATATATATATATATATATATATATATACTGCACCTAGTTTTGATTCAAAAATAGTGCCGACGCACGGACTGGACACCATTTGTCCGATGAATCCAAAATGAACCACGAAGGTAATGGCAACTGATTTTTACGACGACCTCTGCCAATAAGCACATCTTCGAAGCGTCGAGATTTCTCACTGGAACCATATTTTGCTAGAGGCCGTCGTATAAAGAGAATGTTTTACATTTGAAGATATTAAAGCAAGCATCAGATATGATGAAACAAGCCCACTTAACTTTTGATACACTTCTTAAGTGGGAAAGACTGCTCTAGATAGTATAATTCTCTGTTCAGTAAATTGCTCCTCAATGCGTCTTGCTTAAATCACGCCATTGTACCTTTCACAACGTTTATTGAGAGCCGATTGACCCCCGTGATATCCGGAAATCGTGGTCACGAACGCCAGATATGAATGGCTCGGCCACAATATTGTTTTTGGCCTTGATTCCAGGATGATTTATGGAATGACAGGATTTGAATGACGTTATTATGACGTCACAAAGGCCAAGGTGACCCTAAAATACTCTCCCCGATATACCTTTCCCCATTTTTCGCATAGATCAGAAACTGGGGGGCTCAAGTTTTCAGAGGGGCAGGATTGTGAACAGCACCGAGAGGTCTTCAAGATGGCTGTTTCAGTTAAAAATATGATACAAATGTAGGATGCCACCTTTAAGCAGTGTCTGCTGCTATTCTGAAGGTCGATTATTTTCGACATGACGACCCCCACCTCATAATGCCAAAAACTAGGAGTCCAAAGCCCTTGCTGGCCACGTCAACTTCCAATCTACGGCAGAACGCTGGCTACTCTATTTCTCTGATTCGGTCACCCGTTCACCCGTCCGGTTACCAGCCTTTACCTACTCTGCCCTTCCAGTTACCGATGTGTCTACAATGAAACAGACTGTGCAAGTTCAATGTCACTTGGAGCTAGATGTAGGTATCTCCTACGGTCCTCGTAGCGTGCACGAAACATTTTCTATAGGCTCTCGTCTGCATGAATAATGTCGCGCCAACACGCATGACACCATCTGTTCTTCTTTTCTGACTGCCTTCGGTGAACGGTAGCCGGCAGCTGTTTGTCGGAATATTAGGTTTTTCTATACAGATGTCTTGCTGTGAAATGCAGCCCACTCTGACCTTCTTACCAAATTGCATCTTGACATTGGCTGGAAATGGGAAGCCAATCCTCCGCGGTACAACGATGTTTTAATCGACCACAAACTATATATCTAAATCGTTCTATTCTTTATGCCAGTTATGTAAATTACAGTGGTCGAATTCCATAGAAAAATCAGGTTTTGGAGGTAAGTTATGTCCAGCTTATTGGCTCACCCCCTCCCCCAGCTCCCCACAGATGTTAGCAGTCACCCCCTCCGCAGCTCCCCACAGATGTTAGCAGTCACCCCCTCCGCAGCTCCCCACAGATGTTAGCAGATGCCCCTCAGGGCTATCTCCCCCTCCGAGTCAAAAAGTGCAAACCAGATACTAGGCGTCTTCTCAGAAATTAAATATAAATTCGCAGGATTGCGTATTGAGTTCAACGTTTGACCCCCGCTTAAAAAAATGGCTACGTGTTTGCTATGGGCATGTGTAATGTGGATTGAGTGAGTGTGACAAGACTTTCAATGCCACAAATTGTCCGGTTATTTGAACTGAGTTTGCTCAGCCGACATTATTGCCCATACTTGGCATTTGTCAGAATCAGATAAGGTAAGACATCGCTACGAATTACATGCGAGCATAACTACAGCATGAGCATGTCGGACCGTTTGCCAATAGAACGTTGCGCTTTTCAATATGGCAGGCTATGGATGAGCTCCATGCGATTAAGATCATGATCATCAAACGTGATCAGTGTTAGTAGGTTGTGTCTGCAATTTAGAACCTGTCACCGTGCTGAATGCTTGCCGTCTGTGCCTGCTGCACAAATCGACTTCACGAGCCGCCAATTCCTTCAGCCGTTTCCCGAGTGCGGTGCACGGGGTCCGATCAAGCTCCTCCAAACGAAATTGATGATGAGGCTCATGTGAGCTAGTCGTGCCGGCCGCCACCAGACAGTCCGACGAGTCGGCGTCCATGCCAATACCAACAAACACATGGCAATGGGCCGCGACAATCCTTTTGCTGACAGCGTAACTCGGCACTGCCATGTTACGAGCGGATGCTACCTGCATCTACAAAATACGTGGGCCGTCTGCCTGGTAATGCATGCTTCTGACGTGTAATCGTTCCGACTTCCTGTTCCAAAGCGCTCGAGATTAATGCAGGAGCTCTTCCTACTGCCTTAACCAGCAAAAGTTCTGCAAACAGCCTGCGGAGCTCCGAGTGTGTCCTCCTGTACAGGACCTGCACAATAATAACAATAGCTGGACATATTACTGGAAACTGGAAGTTTTGCTGCCAACGTACTCGGGCAGTTCGTATTTGGGGTCCGGTGCATGCGGCCGGATTAGCAAAGGCGTTAAAATCGCTCGTCTGCATGGATTCTCAGGTCGGACGGCGATCAGTCGAGAGCTGTCGGGGAGATGTAGACGTCGTGATGACATATGGGGAGTGCGGTCCACAAGTATTCTCACAGAGCTATTACACTGTAGAGCGCTGTCTCATATTGAATTGTTCAAATATTGGGGTGATGCGTCCAAGGACTGCTGTATTAAAACAAAACGTTTGGAAGATCAAAAGTAATAGGAAAAGGCTTTGGATCTTCCATTTGTTTTCCTAGATCATTCATAACTTAGAATAGCCCATGAAAGCTTCAGTTGCATTCCATGAGCACGGAACCGGCGGAACAAAAACAAGAAGTGTGACGCAAATTCCCGTGAGGCATCGAAGTGCACACCCAAATTAAATTCAAGTAATGAGGCCATTTTATATAGCTATGAAAAAGGTTACGTCGAAAATAGATCCCAAGAATTTCTGTCAAGGCCACCGATGACGTTCGCCTAACAAACTGTACACTTTTCCTTCATGAGGCACAGGCGTGGTGATCAACAAATAAG
This sequence comes from Pollicipes pollicipes, assembly GCF_011947565.3. Lineage (NCBI taxonomy): Eukaryota > Metazoa > Arthropoda > Thecostraca > Pollicipedomorpha > Pollicipedidae > Pollicipes > Pollicipes pollicipes. The sequence goes on from NW_023596217.1 coordinate 23,631, forward strand.
CATGCCAGATATAGCGGGCAACCGTCCTGACGCAAACAAGGCATTAGCATAGCCCTCTATGATTGATGCCTTATGCGCCTTGGGAAAATGCGGCGCAATAGTGTTAATGGCCTCATAATCAGTGTTAAAAACGTTCAATTATTTGGCGCATTTATTCAGGTGAGTGCTATCTACCTAATCGCCAAAATGAATGCTATGAACAAGTAGCACACCTGGGTCAACACCTACAGCCCTCGAACTGGACAAAAATAGGCCTGCTATCGTCGGCGAACGTTTGCTGGAAGGCGACGCGCCCGAGGTATCGGATAAACTCTGCTTGAAACAATCACCGATTCGGTCCGGCTTAAGCCAGTTCCGGTGTTTTGCATGTCCGAGTGCCAGTTCGTAATGTAATTAACCACGGCCGGTGAGCCGTAAACCACCACCAGTTCAGACCAGTGTCGTACTCACATCCGCACATCGGGCCGAACGTGTCACAGATCGGTCAGCCCTGGGCGTCATGCTGCATAATAGCGGCCAGAGTTCGGCTAGCCTGGCATCTCAATAAACAGTGCCTTACTCTGCGTTGCACAAGGTAACAGGAAATGTTAGAGTGCAGTGATGCAATTGCTGCTATGCCTATCAACATCTTACCCTTACTTCTGCAGGCAACGTATCTCCAGACATTTTCATAATCTGCACCTCTTGAATAGATTATCGTTGTTTTGTATTTCTTTCCCGCAAACCGGCATTGCCAGACGACATGTGAAGACGTGCTTATCCGGTCACAGCCTTTTCAAGTCTGAGCCAGGTTTATTGAGAAAAAAACATCCCCGAATCGGACATACACGGCAAAATCAAAGGGTCACGGCCCATTGATCAGCACGTTCATCCCGTCGGGCAGAGTAATCAGCTTGCGGCGGACAGGTGTGGTCAATGTCCTGTGATCGGCACCAGCCAGGAGGTGGCAGCAGACAGTCAGATCTGGTCAATGTCCTATGTTCGGCACCAGACAGGAGGTGGCAGCAGACAGTCAGATCTGGTCAATGTCCTATGTTCGGCACCAGACAGGAGGTGGCAGCAGACAGTCAGATCTGGTCAATGTCCTGTGATCGGCGCCAGACAGGAGGTGGCAGCAGGCAGTCAGATCTGGTCAATGTCCTGTGATCGGCACCAGACTGGAGGTGGCAGCAGACAGTCAGATCTGGTCAATGTCCTGTGATCGGCACGACAGGCGGTGGCAGCATATAGTTCCGGTCAATGCCGGCGGAATGCTACTCCTTATTTAATCACGGGCGAACCAAAGTCGCACC
>NW_023596218.1:0-1092 GCF_011947565.3 Pollicipes pollicipes
AGGGCGTGCTCCGTCGAGTGGCATAATCTGTATGAGTACTGCGATGGAACTCAAAGGGCATAGATGAAGAGGTGCTGCTGGCAATGGACGTGGATATGGTGGCATGAACATGAGTTTTCATATATTTTGGACAGCACTAATAAGATGGCATGGTCCTGAAATTACCAGCGACGCCGCAAGAGCCACTTTCGTAAAGGACAGAGGCAACCTTTCAGGAGGCAGGGAAACACGGACACCAACAGTGGTGTTGGTGAAATCAAGCCAATGTGCTCCGGGACAGGGAGCACGTACATGACGCAGTGGCACATCGTCAAGTCCCATCACCCGGGATGATGACAGCTCATTAACCAGTAACTGCCAGCCAAGAAGCACAAGTTATGAAGGTTCACAGATTTAACAACGGAGGGAAATTTCATTTCCCTCAATTTCATTTCCCCATAAATATATTTAAACAAATATATCTATATTTCCACAAGAGCATCAGCGACAGAAACCCATGGCGGGCATTACACACTAGTACACCAGGTTGCACAAATTGAACAGCTTTAAGCGAACAAATAACCTAAAAATTCAAGAATAGCGGCTAAATTTTCAAAACTATCTCCCGATTTCACTGAGCAACAATTACGTGAATCTTTAACATAAATACAGCTACATGCTGCACTTGTCTATTATTGAGAGCTTGTACTGCACTCTGCCTTTCTTGGATAACACAAAAACCATGCCTCACAAATCACAATCAATAGCCATGATTAATGAAATGCATGGAAAGCTGCGACCCTTCCCACCAACCCAGCTGCACTCACTTAACACAGCCGAGCAGCCCCTGGCGTATAAAATGTGCAATAGTTGTTTAGGTGGTGGCAACGAGCCTGTTTATCAAACAGAGCTGCGAGAATATTTAGTACGTACTTTTGCTAAGAGGGGAAACAGTGTTTAGTACTGATTCGTACTAAAAGTGGCAGCGTTTTGCACGAATAAATACTAAACGGAGCAGCCCGGTAACCCAAGGCTGACCACAGGAAATGAGGCTGTGTAGAGGTGGACGCCGTGAATTTCTTTTCTTTCGATGGGAATAGAAAACCTTCACCA
>NW_023596219.1:0-28924 GCF_011947565.3 Pollicipes pollicipes
TGCGAGATCCTAGCGCAGCATCGGGGGAGGGTAGCTCAATATTGGGGGGGAGGGCATCGCCCCACAGTGAGATACAAAGTTACACCACTGCGGAACACCTGCCCAAAAGCGTGCGAAAGCCGTTGAGGAGTCGAAGCGGCGACGCGCGGTCTGGCATCGGCAGTCGGAGAGACTTCATATTAAGGAGATATGTGCGTCGCGTGTCCGGCTCGTTTTTTCCAATGCGTTGTAAGATTCGTGTTAAGGGGCACGGAAACCAGCGAAAGGGATTGCGGAACGCGGCTGCCCCGAACTTGCTGAAAAGCAGTGATGGTCCTATGAGTGCTGACTTGAAAGGGATCATCAGAATTCCGGCCCCCATTCAGCTCCCAGGTCAGTTCCCCTGAATTTTACTGCCCTCCACTTACCTAACCCTGGTCACGGCGTCAGAATGCGGAGTGTCTTGAGTAAGACTTAATGCTCCCGCAACACTAGAACGCAGGAAGATCCCCGAGGTCGTGGCAGATAATCGCCACGTTCTGGAAGTTGTGGAGAACGCATGCCCCCTTTTCCATGGTGTCTCCGCTCCTGATGATGTATAATATTTTAGCTATACTGTTGCCACAGTGCACTTCCCCTTCAAGAATTTGATATTTTAACATTAAATCGGTGGTCATGCATAAAGTTAATGGCCTCAAAAAGTTCTAAGATTTTTTCTTCGGATTCCAAGTCATTTTTGGAAGCTGTCACACCTGTCTTTTGCATCCCATTGATAACATGTCATCCAAATGAACGGTTGCGGCTCGTTTTTGTCAGTTGTACTTGATTGGGGACTTCAGATGTGAGCATTACATATATATATATATATATATATATATATATATACATATATATAATATATATATATATATGTATATATATATATATAATATATAAATATATATATTATATTATGTATATATATATATATATATATTATTTATATTTTATATTTTATATATTATTGTGGTGTGTGTGTGTGTGTGTGTGTGTGTGTGTGTGTGTGTGTGTGTGTGTGTGTGTGTGTGTGTGTGTGTGTGTGTGTGTATGTATGTATACGTACTTATGCAGCCCGCAGTAAGTAGTATTTACAGCCGTAGCATGGCAACTAAAACGGCAAAAATATTACTACTTTGCCCTCTTTTACATCGGAACTTTAAGAACTAAAACGGTGTCTTTAATTAGACCACCGCTGAGGGCTATACCGCACCACCTAGGCCAGTGCTTCTGTAAAAATGGTATTACTTCATTGGATTCAGATCCAGATTAAGATGCATATTCATCAAGGGTTCACAACCATGGGGGCTTTTACCTGACACATCAGAAAAAATGAGGAGCTGTGGGGTTGTTTGGGCCAGTGATTCGGTGAAAACTTCGCAGGACCTTTGCAGTGTAAAGAGAGAGCGCTACCAAAAGAAAGGTAGCGGTCGAAGTATAAAAATATGCCGTTTTTGTTCTGATATCACATGCCCAGTGTGCCATAACCTTTCATTTCTCACGGTAAATGTAAGACCATAAAAGTGAGTGTGATCAAAGAGATAAATTGTAGTACCCATCGATAAATGTTATGTCGTTCGTATTTGTTGGCATTCATTTCAATATGCTTCCGTGTTGACCATTCGCAGTCAGCAGGTATTTTGTTAATCGTCAACAGCATTGGTACTCGAAGAATGCATATTTATGCATATGTATATATATATATATATATACATTGGCGGGTGATGACATTAAACATGGATAGTTTCACGCCAACTGTATTGATCGCGGCGGCCTGCGCGCATTGCCTCGATGGCCGCAGCACAGCTTATTCTCGCATGCACAGCTGACAGTCGTCATTTGCTCACGTGTGTGTGGTTAGCATGATCACTTACATGCATAACACAGCGCACACAACAAGCATAGCACACTAGTGTGGTTCATGGCGTCTTCAGGATGGGTATTCCTTGGACACTAAGACTGTCGTTAGATATAACACAGATGAAAAGCAGTATGAATCCTGTCATGCATTATGTACATACGGATAATATAAATATCAAAACCATCTAGGCAATGCCCGACGCGTCATGAAGTCAAGTAGGAAACACTGTCATGGTAACCCCTGCCAATGTTTCGATCACCTAGATCGTGTATGCTCTAACAACAACAACCCCCCCCCCCCCGCCCCGGTGCCTCTGATTCCTTTGTGAGGCATAAGTTTGCATGCATACACTCTCAAGATGCAAACGACCCTCGCACGGCATGTGTACTCTTCCTCATGATCATCTCCTACCTACCACTGTCCTGCTCATAGCGTAGCATCAAAGCTATGATTTCATAGAAGCGTAGCATCCACCCTGCATCTCCGGGATCTCCGCAAGGAATCTTCAATTTTGCAACAGCGTCCCATGCAATCCGCCAGCTACGTTTGCACCAGGTTCGCCGTCACGTCTGGCTTAGCGGCGGACTTTTGACCTCGGGTTGACCTGTCCCAGGTGTCCGGTCCGTTCTTGACCAGCAGGATCTCGTACAGCAGGCTGACGGGCCGCTCCACGCCCGGGAACATGAACCGCTGCCTCGCCACCTTGTTGTAGTCCCACTGGACCACGTTGAAGCCGACCCGCCGCAGCAGCCCTACTGCCCGGCTCGCAGTCCGATAGAAGTCCATCTCCGGCCGCGGGTCGAGCCGCAGGTGGACGTCCAGTCCGATCTGCTCCACCGCATCCAGCACGAACTCGCCGCTGCCGTCCAGCAGCTGCTGCGACAGCATGTCCAGCTCGCTGCCCTCGATGTCCAGCTGGAGGTAGCTGATAGGCCGGCCGATGTGGCCCAGCATGCGCACCACCTGGTCCAGCGTGGGATGTGCCACCCGTTGACGTTGGTGTGGTTATTGCGCCCGACGCCGATCTGGTGGAAGGTGACGCCGGCCGGCTGATGCTGCTTCGGCAGGTCCAGACGCGGGCTGAAGGCGTGCACCTCGCAGCCCAGCTGCACCATGGCCTCAGCGAAAGCTTCCACTCGGCCTGCACGCTGAACGCATAGCCCAGACACTGTTTGAGAGGTTGGCCAGCCGCATGGGCGGGTCCAGACAGGCGAACCGTCGCCCAGCTTCAGACCAGCCGGCCGACGTGACCGCGCCGCCGAACCTTCAGCAGCCGTTTACAGGAGCCGGTGGGCTTCTCAGCCCAGTCGAAAGCCAGACGGAACACACTCTTCTCCGGCTCCGAGGAAGCTCCGCTGGCTGGCAGAAGAGCGGGCCCTGCAGCGGGAGAAAGGGGTCAGGGTCAGCCCGGGAAGTGGGCGCCGCACCCCACCAGCCGGTGAGGAGGCGAGGATTTCGGAGGCAGGCGACTGGAGCGGCTCTGCGGAGGGCCGGGTCTGCTGGCGCTGTATGAGGATGACATGTGACCATCTAGATCGCGTTCTGCTTACGGAAGGCACGGCAAGTTATCAATGAAATAGATTACCCAACACGGAGAAGGTGACGCAGTTTAAATTCAATAATTGTTCAAGGTTTTTAAGGACTGTGCCACGTTCACACCTAACAAGTATGTAATCATCTGGCACAGCAGCAGCGTTCTCTTCGCTGTTGCTGACTCACGTGAAAACAGCTGAGACCAGTAGAGCTGCCGGGAGGCACCGAGGGGGGCGGCGACGGCAGCGGCGCCGCCGCAGGCTGTGCTGGTGCATTTGCCGGTTGTGCCAGTGCCGCCGCGGACTGCGCAGGGGCCGCCGCGGGCTGCGCGGCAGGGCCGCCGCGGGCTGCGCAGGGGCCGCCGCGGGTTGCGCAGCGGCCACTGCGGGCTGCGCAGGGGCCGCCGCGGCCTGCGGCGCCGGTTGGGCTGGCGGCGGGGTCGTCTCTGGCGTCTCGGCGCTCGCCTGAGCCGGCTCCGTGGGGGCACGTGGTGCTGCCCGTGACGCCCTCGGCCGTCGAGCCAGCCACCAGCGGCGCCTCACGCTTGGCCGGCTGCGCCTGGTCGGCGCCGACTTCTCCCCAGATTGTCGTCGGTGACAAAGGACGGGTCCTCGGCCGGGATGTAGGGCACCTCGTCCGGGATGGCGCCCGGCTCGAGGCTGACCGGCTCTGGCATCGGCGGCGGCCGCGGCTGGCGCACGGCCAACACCATGAAGAACGCTTCCCCACACTACCCAGCGTGGCAGTGACCGTGGCCCGTTCCATGAAGGAGCGTGGCACCCGGTACGCACGCCGGACACTCTGGGGAGACGGGCGACGCGTCAGCAGAAGTCCCCGCTCTTCATGTACCAGTAACTACCGATGGGTGTGATGGGGTCCTCGTCCTCGCTGCCCCGGGACAGATGACATTAATGTTGGACGGTTTTCGTGTGAGATGGAATTAGATAGGATTCCATTGGAATGCGACCATGGACTTAAGGAACTCAATTCGAGCGGTTACTTTCACGATTCAGGTTACGCTGATGGGTTCCTTTGACCTGTTCCCAATGTTTGGCAGCGTTTTTTTCTTCTTCTTTTTTGTCTTCCCAGTAGGTGCTCTGAGTCCTGGTTGGTCTGAGCAGTGATATCTACGTAATGTGCTACACGAACAGACAGGCACATTTATTTTGGCCAAACCTGAGCGGAAACATATGCGTCATGAGTCGTTATCTACGGCCGAGCCACATAACCGAGTTTCGAAAACCAGTTCCGCCTCGAGCACTTTGGCAGAAAAGGGACTTAACGGTCCGTTTTCAGGGTCAATGACCCGCATGGCATTCACGATGGCATCCTTGGGATCCACCCAGGTCAGGGTTTTAAAGCTCTAGTGTCAATAGAAGGGCCACTTCTTGCGGCAGTTTACGGGCTGATGAGCGTCGTATGTTGAATAACAGGTTTGAAGACGGGTTCAGTAACCTGGGCACGGAATCTGGTTACCTTCACGTATGTTGTTGTAGCCATTTGATCTCGGTGATGCGCAAGTAATTCACTGTTTGGAACGGTTCTGCGGTTAGTGCGTTTTCAAAATTCAGGTTGAAAACTATCGCCAAAGATATAATGAAAATGTTTACGTCAGCATACAAAATATGTAATTATGTCATGCCCACAGTTGCTAGAAGAGGTACGATTATCGTCTGGTGGAAAGCTGACGCAAACGGCCTCGCGCCGGTCCAGAAAACCTGAAAAAATGAAGGGAAGTAGAAATATTTTGGTCCGCCCCGACGGCTCCGTTGTTTAGAGCGCCTGCCTTCCCTTCCATCCGCCCGTGGTGGGGCAGGTTCGAGTCGCTTTAGTCGCTCGCTTTTTGTCCTTGACAGGCATGGCCTGTGGCCGGGCGGCAGCGGCCGCACTAAAGGTCAGGTGACGTCAGAGGGCAGGACGGACCGTGCCGAGCATTGCGGCACGTTAAACTTTGAACGCCAAAGTCTGCCGTTGACCTGGAATTGCGCGGGTGGATGGTGGGGTCAGGCTCAAACAAGCCATGTTCGGCGTCAGCTCTTGTTCCAGAAATGCATGCATTCGAAAGGTTTGGATTATTTTCTTTTTTAATCAAAGATTGATAGAGGAATTCCATAATGTGGTGCTGCGACAAAGGGATAAACGCTTTTACGCTTTGCTCTCCCTAAAGAGGAGAATTGGAACAAGTAAGTCAATGTAATCACTGAAGACAGATTACTAATTTATACCCGAAAGCCGAAAACAGTTTGTGATTCTACCAATAATTCAGGAGTAATTGTAACGTTGACTCTGCTGTACCGGTTGTCATCGAATATCTACCAAGAAATGTAACAAAGCGAATAATTGACGGAGAAACATGTACGCCACAGCACCTGTTGTCACTCACATAGATCGATGCTGACTTCGCATCAATAAAAAGGGGAAATCACCTGGTTCCAACGGCTTCATGGCCTACTTAGGACTCTTGTTTTATGCAAGTAGTGTCTTCTTTATACAGAAGTGTGTTGTACATGCAGGAAATCTCACTATCACTTACGTATCACCAGGATATCATCACGCTTATATGCAGTGCTGTCCAACCAATAGGCTTTATCAAAGACAGGAAACCAGTATATTTCGTTATTGTACGTTGCAAAGCATATTCTCAGCAATAAATCGCCAATTAAAACGTGTAGCGCACCACACCATACGGCCCCACAATCAGCATATCTCAAAGGGAACTCTATCAGCGATTGTCCACTTTCACAGTGAGCAGAATGCCTTGTTTCAATACGATCGACTCCAGTCTTTTAATCGAGCTATGAAGGAGACAAACACATTTCCTCAATGCCTGGCCTGTTTGAAGTAATGACCAATCTAAGCCTTCATCTGCCAATAAGCGGTGCTCCGTTCCGCCCTGCATATCGGCTGGATTGTGCCCCGCGCTGGGGACTCACAATTATTCCAACGTTTAGTTACTTTTCAGTTTCGTGCCGCCTCTCATCGCGCGGTATTGCCACACAGCCAACAGTGGCCAGTGTGAGGGGCCTAGACGATACGTTGATAAAACGAAGTGTCCTCCAATAGAAGTTAATGGGGACAACCCACCCCTTAAGTTACTAAGAATTTCGTTTCATATCTAGAAAGCAAAGTATCCCATAAATGAAAGGATATAAAACAATGGAAGCACAGACATCTCACACAAACGGGTAAAATAGCTGCAATCAAGTCCTTCATTCTGTCTAAATCAGTGCACATATTCCTGGTATAGCACGAAGCCACACACGTGTTCTGACGCGACCCTAGACGGTAGGCATGTCTATAGAAGCTGAACAAAACTCGCTCAGTCACACAGATTTGATGGTTTGGGCATGATTCATTCCAACCGAATTATTCACAGAGTGTGAAGATTTAACAGGATCATTTCGGTCTAATTCTGTTGGTTTAAGCTGGCACATGGTTATATCCCTCACACCGAAGATCTTTTAACGGGCGATTCGAAGACAATTGAAAAGAATATAACCAACACTATGCGTAGAAGCTCTGGAAGAATGAATTGGAAGCATGGTCTTAGTTTTACGAATTGTATAAGCCTAACAACTTTAAAATAACTGGTGAAAGGATTAGTTTCGGATATTACCAAAGTTATCACCATCATGATGAAAAAGAATGATAAATCGTGGTTTCAATTAACAATTCCAGTTACAAGCTTTCTGCAAAAAACGAATAGAAAATAATGCAGCATACGGCTTGCCTTTTTTGTTCTAAATATCGTATAAGACGTAATAAAAACTTGACCGGACGTACTAAAAAGGTGAAATGCTAAATAACCAATGCCATATTCACTGATACCTTAAAGGGAATGTTTCTTATTTGAAGATAATGAAGCAAGCATCAGATTTGATGACACAAGTTCACTTATGATTATCGGTATACTTTCAAAGGGAAACGATTACGTGATCGCACATTCCACAACATTGATTGAGAACTTATTGATGACGTTTGTAGTTGGAAATGGTGCTCAATGACGCCAGATATGAACGATTCGACTATTATGTTTGTTTGGCCTTGATCGCCGCAAGGCTTACGGAATGGCAGGCTTTGAATGGCATTATTATGACGTCATGGGTGCCAAGGTAGCTTTGAAATATCGCGGAGCGTGGCCCAGAAATAAGAGGGGTTTAAGTCTTAAGAACGGCAGGGCTGTGAACTGCACAAAATGATCCTCAAGATTGCTATTTCATTTTAAAACCTCACAGAGAAGTGGAACACTCTTTAAGGGATTAACGCTTTAAGTGGAGACACCAAACTATCACAAATAGCATGATGCATAGCATAGTGACATTTAAGCAAAGCGTGTGCGCACAAAACAAACACCTTCACATACAAGCACACGTATGTGCATGTGCACTCACACGCGCATACAAACACACAGTACTGCGTGACGGGCCTGACTGCATGTGACGTACATCCATATGCGCATGCAAACAAATAGCCCTGTATAATGAGCTTGACTATATGTGGACCAGAATCACTTTCTGTTAGTAAAACGCATTCAGGAAATCCGTTGGAATATAGCACGATGCGTGGACGGTTTGGGCAGCAGATTCCAACTAATCCTTCCATGAGATGATTCATCGATGCAAGCACACCTGTTCCCGAAATCGAATATTAGCAGTTGAAAAGTGAGCAATGGGAGTGTCTTTAGTCTGCTTTCTTGTCCTCTTGATGGCCATATTAACCATTGCGTGACATTTAAATAGCTATCAAAAACATGATGAGACCTTTGCGTGCTGGAGAGTCTAATTTGTAGCATTTATTTGAAAACTGTTTCGCAGCACGCAGATAACTTTGATAAAGCTTTGATCATTCTAGCATCGCTGAGCACGTGCGCACTTGTGGTTGCATGATCCAGAGATAAGCCTTTGTCCATCTGATGATCGTCGTGTGTGCTTGGGCTGGTTTAGGTGCCACGTGCTACCTAAAAACAGCTAAAACTATGTCTCAGAACCCCATCCTACCCCATTATCATTACATTGAAGAACATATAAAACTTCGCCAGTTTGATTTGCTACTGTTGGAGAGAAGTGCAGGGGCCTGTTTATACTGCAACCAATGGCATAAAGCAGTGCGTTCGAAGGTGAACATGATGTTATACTTAATGAAAGTCCCAGGACTATTTGTTATAATGGAATGGTAAGTGTGATAAGGTGTGGTAAAGTAACATCAAATCCTTAAACATTGGAAAAAGCTTAGGCAGTCTTACAAACCGTTCGTAGGTGTCAAAGACAGGGCGAACTCACGTGGTCCGCATTATCAAACCTCTGCAGACATTAATATGTGCGTGAATAAACGTTGGCACTGAAAAATTCGAGATGGGCACGCAAAACAAAACAGGTCAAGCATTGCATTGTCATGTAATGTTTTCCGTCGTACAAGAAATTTCGCGCGTCGTCGGCACGCTTAGATAGTTGATAATGCAGGAAATTTTTGTTGAAATAAGAATGAAAGGAATTGGCAGTGTATTGGAAATGGTGTATTGCGTATTGGAAACATATTGGAAATTTGTGCTGGAAATCTTTAAGCTGTGCTCCCCTCACGCACACACACACATACACTGTCAATTCCTATAGGTGCCCCTGACCACAGAAGTCTGTACAAATGTCTTCACGATGCAGAGCTGCAACAACTGTAGTAAAAGCGTAATATAAGCGTCACTGGTGATACTAAATGACCGTGCGCCATGCATTTTTCGGTGTTTGGAGCAACCAAGATAGGGACGATTTTCCCCAGAATGATGGTGCTTCTGCCGTAAATCCTTTCCATTTTTGTAGCGCATTTCAGTATTTTCATAACGATTTTACTCTTGTGATGACTGGTGCCAGTCGTTGGTACGACACCACTCAGCGAACAACTGGCAGTCTATTAGCCCCGTGCAGCACACATCGGTCGCCGCCAACGACAGCGGCCTGCTGCTGCCTGGCGTGTGAGCACTCACCCCCGACCTGGACACCATGGCGCCGGTGTCGATCCGCACGTCAGCACCGTCTCCCACTGCCTGTGGAGCACCTTATCTCGGCCGATGGTCGACGCTGTCTCGGACCGCGCCGCCCGGCCGGCCACTTAAAGCGGCTCCGCCCCGTCTTGTCGTAACGGGACGGACGGGGACGCCGTGTCGGAGCAAATGGGACGCCGTGCTTGGACAGGGGAACCCTGTGCCGGGGCAGGGGACGCCGTGCCGGGACAGGGGATGCCGTGCTGGGGCTCCAGCAAGCTCACCACAGACATTTTGCATGGTCTGTTTGTTAACTCTTCGAAAGCTGTGCTATATGCAATGACTTATTTCCAGACATGACGGCGGCTCACGAAGAAATGTGGTTTAAAATATTGTTTTGTGTTCTAAAACGCATCGAAAAATGCGTCAGCAATCATGAATGGCGTAAATATGCATGAACACATCTGTAACAAGTGTGCGCTTATGGTCAACTTTATCACTTTTATGAATAAGAAATTAACTTTTGGCTTTCGAGTTCATCGTGAACAGCACATACCAGCTATCTGACGCATACAACATCTCTTCGAACGCTTGGGCGTCCAGCTGAGTACTGTCCGGCAGCTGAAGGCCTCTGTCCAGCATGTGCGTCCGCGCCAGCTTCAGCAGGTGAGGGGAAAACCCAGATACGCCTATGCGGAAATCCAGGTATAATTTTAGACACTCTTCATTGTTGGTGCAGGGCGATCATTTTATAGTGTCCCATTCCTCTACACCTTAGACCAAGCTCAAATGATTAAATATGCAGGTATGGGCACTGATGTTTCACTTCACATCATCGAGCACTGGCATGCGTAACAAATATCAGCGTAAATCACGTTTTCTGCCGAAAGGCAACACCAATGAGCTGGAAGAATGAGCACATGACTGCACAGCCTCTTCCAGGTAAGAGCACTCGCACAGGCTTTGCGGGGTGGGTGTGCCACTTCAGAGTCTGGTAGAGACATTGCATCAGCATTGACAACGTGCGGCGGCGAAGTTGAGGAGTCTGGCATTTGCGGTGGCAGCTAGCACGATTTCCATGAGGGGCTTCGAATATGAAACAACACTCAGGTCGTAGTGGAAATTCGGAAACTAAATTGAAAAGATGGAAGTTTGCTGATTTTTACCTATTAAGCAGATTGTGGGAAATTTTAATCAGGATGCCTGAAATGATGTTCTCGGCTCATTTACTTCAATATTGTGTGCCTCATCAGCTTCGACGCATGTCCACATGGCACGAAGACGGCTAGCACAACACACTCAGTTTTCGTCAGCCATTCCGGCAGCTAGATGTCGGGTCAGCCATGAAATCCTATAAATGATGTCCAATGCACCACGAAATATTGCTAATTCATATCGTCCACAGATTGCAGCAGACCTTTGCATGCACTTTAAGGCGGTCAACTCCTTTGCTTAGCAAAGCGAGCCTGCAAGCATTTGTATGAGCTGTTTTTCATTGGGCATGACCAGTGTGCAGGTTGAATATGATTATTTCTTCCCGCGAAAATAAACATGCCTTAAATCAATAACAAAACTTTTGCTTTTCCCATGCGCTGAGCGCAGGTAGGGTGAGAGAGCAGTTTGACAAATTATCGCCTCTTGTGAGTCCGGCGCTAGTTTATAAGTACCGTCAAATCCTGCGCGAAAAAAAGCGCCATCAAATGACACCGGAACCACAACGCCTAGATACTCTTCACTAATAAAAAGTGCGAATGCATGTTTTGAGGGTTACGTGTCACTTTTATCCGGTGCCTGTGGAGTCCGAATATATCGAGCTTCCAATGTTAAGTATAATACTGTTTAAAGAAGCTGCTATCTCCTCGATGTGAGGCGCGAGATATGACATCAGACGGCCACGAAGGCTTGCTCCGCGCGTTGAGTGCGCTTTGCCTGCTGCAAGGGCTTAATTATCCCAAGCGCACGGATGCACCTTTCCAAATAAAAACACTACCACATTCATTCAGTAACGTAAGTGCAGGCTTTCTTGTGCTACCATAACATTTCTGTTGAAATTGGTAATTAATTTGCTTGGAAAAATTACATGTTGGAGAGATAAACACATCCTTTCCAATGATAGTGGGAGCTCCGGTGCGGCCGCCCGGGGGTCGCCAGTTTGCCAAGTGGAGAATGACATGAAACGCCGCATGGCCTAACAAGAAGACAAGGCGCGTGGTTTACCGTTCGCCTGAGAAGTAGAATGCCCGTTCCATACCAGCAACAGGATGTCGGTTTGATATGCACTACACCGCGCGTGCTCTGGTTTCCACGCGCAGCCGAGTGATAAATGATCGCAAAGCTCGTGACCGGGCATTTTTTGTCTCGTAGATAAACGATTACTCATCATAATCTGTAGTTTGTTTAGAACGAAGCGGTGCCTGTCTTGGCCGGCGCTCCAAGAACGCTGCCTGCCCTGGCGCTTTTGCCAGGGTGCGTTGTTGGGTCCGTCGGTTGTCGCCACATGTAACACGCGTCCGGGTGGCCGGTTGAATACTCTTCGCTCGTGTGGGGATCAATATGGTCCCCTAAGATCTTAAAAACTACGGGAGCTAGAGGGACCAAATTCACAGGGTGTGTTGGCCTGTGTGTACACTCACTTTTGCTAGAATTTGAGGTTCCTAGGTCATGGCCTATGGGTCAAAGAAGGTCAAAGAAGGTCAAACTCCAGACTGGTGTCCAACTTTGTCTCTAGACCATCTCATGCAACCACTATGGACCTCGATACCAGCTTTAAGCAAAAGGTCACTGGCGCTGGTCGTATAAGGTAAGTGACCTTTGCGATCTCTTGAAGGTCATGGTGAACAAAATTATACAAGAATGCTTTGATTTTTTCATTTGCATAAACGTAAAGGATTGCGCTAGGCAGCATGTCTCTTAAAACAAAATATAGACCTGGGTTGTTTTAGGTTAGGGACCTATTCCGACCGTTCGAAAGTCTATTGAAGATGCATATTGCAGTTCCTATCATCAATTAATTCAAAATGAGCACCAGAAACTACCCCATATAGGAAGCTCTAGAGTGATAAATAGATTGGCTTTGGCCCTCGCCTCGCCTTTATTGCCTAGGAAACTACCACAGGTATGTAAGACTTTGTCTAACACCCCATTGCTGTATCAGATTGAACGGTTCCTTAGACATTGTCTTCGCACTGCCATGATCTAAGGTAGCTCGGGGCTCGCAGTCTTCATAGGGCAATGTGCACTGATAACGTCCACTATACGAAAAAAGAGACACATCTGGTTTCTCATCCAAGTCAACGGCACGGTATATTGGAGTTCAATTAGCGCGCGGCAAGTCCAGACATAGGGCATCCCGTTGCGCGCCGCGACACGGCCCCACGGCTTCAGCGGGTTCAGACTGCAGCGCAGGCGGCGGGATGGCCACGGCCCCACGGCCTCAGCGGGTTCAGCCTGCAGCGCTGGCGGCGGGATGGCCACGGCCCACGGCCTCAGCGGGTTCAGCCTGCAGCGCTGGCGGCGGGATGGCCACGGCCCCACAGCCTCAGCGGGTTCAGACTGCAGCGCTGGCGGCGGGATGGCCACGGCCCCACGGCCTCAGCGGGTTCAGCCTGCAGCGCTGGCGGCGGGATGGCCACGGCCCACGGCCTCAGCGGGTTCAGCCTGCAGCGCTGGCGGCGGGATGGCCACGGCCCCACGGCCTCAGCGGGTTCAGCCTGCAGCGCTGGCGGCGGGATGGCCACGGCCCCACAGCCTCAGCGGGTTCAGCCTGCAGCGCTGGCGGCGGGATGGCCACGGCCCACGGCCTCAGCGGGTTCAGTCTGCAGCGCTGGCGGCGGGATGGCCACGGCCCCACGGCCTCAGCGGGTTCAGACTGCAGCGCTGGCGGCGGGATGGCCACGGCCCCACGGCCTCAGCGGGTTCAGCCTGCAGCGCTGGCGGCGGGATGGCCACGGCCCCACGGCCTCAGCGGGTTCAGACTGCAGCGCTGGCGGCGGGATGGCCACGGCCCCACGGCCTCAGCGGGTTCAGCCTGCAGCGCTGGCGGCAGGATGGCCACGGCCCCACGGCCTCAGCGGGTTCAGACTGCAGCGCTGGCGGCGGGATGGCCACGGCCCCACGGCCTCAGCGGGTTCAGCCTGCAGCGCTGGCGGCGGGATGGCCACGGCCCCACGGCCTCAGCGGGTTCAGCCTGCAGCGCTGGCGGCGGGATGGCCACGGCCCCACGGCCTCAGCGGGTTCAGCCTGCAGCGCTGGCGGCGGGATGGCCACGGCCCACTCTCAGCGGGTCGATGCCCTGGACGGCGGGATGGCCACGGCCCACGGCCTCAGCGGGTTCAGACTGCAGCGCTGGCGGCGGGATGGCCACGGCCCACGGCCTCAGCGGGTTCAGACTGCAGCGCTGGCGGCGGGATGGCCACGGCCCCACGGCCTCAGCGGGTTCAGACTGCAGCGCTGGCGGCGGGATGGCCACGGCCCACGGCCTCAGCGGGTTCAGACTGCAGCGCTGGCGGGCGGGATGGCCACGGCCCCACCGGCCTCAGCGGGTTCAGACTGCAGCGCTGGCGGCGGGATGGCCACGGCCCCACGGCTTCAGCGGGTTCAGACCTGCAGCGCTGGCGGCCGGGGATGGCCACGGCCCCAACGGCCTTCAGCGGGGTTCAGACTGCAGCGCTGGCGGCGGGATGGCCACGGCCCACGGCCTCACGGGTTTCACCTGCAGCGCTGTGGGCGGCGGGATGGCCACGGCCCACGGCTCAGCGGGTTCAGACTGCAGCGCTGGCGGCCGGGATGGCCACGGCCCACGGCCTCAGCGGGTTCAGACTGCAGCGCTGGCGGCGGAATGGCCACGGCCCCACGGCCTCAGCGGGTTCAGACTGCAGCGCTGGCGGCGGGATGGCCACGGCCCACGGCCTCAGCGGGTTCAGACTGCAGCGCCTGGCGGCGGGATGGCCACGGGGCCCACGGCCGTCAGCGGGTTCAGACTGCAGCGCTGGCGGCGGGATGGCCACGGCCCACGGCCTCAGCGGGTTCAGACTGCAGCGCTGGCGGCGGGATGGCCACGGCCCACGGCCTCAGCGGGTTCAGACTGCAGCGCTGGCGGCGGGATGGCCACGGCCCCACGGCCTCAGCGGGTTCAGACTGCAGCGCTGGCGGCGGGATGGCCACGGCCCACGGCCTCAGCGGTTCAGACTGCAGCGCTGGCGGCGGGGATGGCCACGGCCCCACGGCTTCAGCGGGTTCAGACTGCAGCGCTGGCGGCGTAATGGCCACGGCCCCACGGCTTCAGCGGGTTCAGACTGGCACGCGCTGGCGGCGGGATGGCCACGGCCCCACGGCTTCAGCGGGTTCAGACTGCAGCGCTGGCGGCGGGATGGCCACGGCCCCACGGCCTCAGCGGGTTCAGACTGCAGCGCTGGCGGCGGGATGGCCACGGCCCACGGCCTCAGCGGGTTCAGACTGCAGCGCTGGCGGCGGGATGGCCACGGCCCCACGGCTTCAGCGGGTTCAGACTGCAGCGCTGGCGGCGTAATGGCCACGGCCCCACGGCTTCAGCGGGTTCAGACTGCAGCGCTGGCGGCGGGATGGCCACGGCCCCACGGCTTCAGCGGGTTCAGACTGCAGCGCTGGCGGCGGGATGGCCACGGCCCCACGGCCTCAGCGGGTTCAGACTGCAGCGCTGGCGGCGGGATGGCCACGGCCCACGGCCTCAGCGGGTTCAGACTGCAGCGCTGGCGGCGGGATGGCGAGCGGACGATAACAGCGTGATAGGCAGCAATGGGTCCAGGAGGTACAAAAACAGCCGACTCAAGATCAGGAACGTTAGTGATGATGTGATCAATGCGAGCGTCGGGTGGGCCGCGATGAGCCGGAGCGATAGCAAGCTGAAACAAGGAAAAGTCCGTTAAAACTGACAGATAACGGCGCACACCGGAACCGTCAGGACGCTACACATAGTTACGTTAATGCCACCCACTGAAACAGAAAACAGCCTCTCCGGAGATCACAGCTGCCCGCCACTGATATCATACAGATCGTCCACGGCGACGGCGGCGGCAGGGCAAGGCGACGGTCTATGCATTCTCCACGACGCCGACAGTAGCCGATTGGTAGCCGCCGCCGCTGGTGGCAGCCCATAGCTCCCACAGCGGCCCATAGCTTCATGGGGAGCTATGGGCGGCCACCGGCCTGACGGTCATTGGCCTGACCGTCGCTGTCAGGGACTTGCAATGTACAGTATCGCGACCTCCTGCCCTCCCACATAACGCCGACGGCGGCAGCACGATGACCGTCGCGAGTAAGGACCGGACGATTCCCGCAAAACCCGGCATCCAAGGAAAACCGTAGTTCTGTCCGTGGCAGCAATTGTAAGCAAAAAAATCATGTGTTTCATCAATCAAATAAATCAAATCAAATCAAATTTCAAATCCAATCCAACCCAATCCAATCCAATCCAATCCAATCAAATTAAATCAAATGAAATCAAATCAAATCAAAAAATCAAATCCAATCAAATTTCAAAAATCAAAATCAATCAAAAAACGCTGGTGTTTCTTTAGCATTTGGTTGGCACAGCTCATGTTTGGAGCTAGCCATCGGACGTAGGCATGCGCGATGCCGAAAGTAGAGAGCGCATCTCCCACACAGGGTCGCTACCGCGAGGTCTGCTTCATCGGCAGGCGAGCGGGCGCAGTCCGGTCTCTCCAGGGCGGGGTACCGCCACGCTGATGTGCAACTGCTGCCCCCGCCGCGACCCCAGCGGTGTCGCCGCTGCTGCACGCGACGCTCGGCTCGAACACCGCACCGTCGCACCCGACCAGTAGGGCTTCCCTCTATCTCGTCCACCGGGCGGACGGCTGCGGCGTCAGCTCGCCATAACGGACCAGGGCCTGGCGACGCCCTGGCCAGCCAGGCCGGCCGCAGTCAAAACAGCAGCTGACCTTTACCCAACACCAGGGCCGGTAGGGATGTCCATGGATGGAAAGTAGCTAGCCGCGCTGATTGGTGGGACGAGAAGGCATGCCTCATCTCGGACCGGTAGAACGCTGAGTTACACACCGTGGCCGTCTCCATACTGTGGACGCAGACATGCATGGAAAGAGCGACAATCATTCCTTGGTGTCAGGTGACCAGCTCCACAAAAAGTAATAGAACCGGTTTATCACTTTGAACGGAGTATGTCATCTTTTTATACTTAGCATTTACTGTTAGATCAGACGCGTCCAAGTTTATCGTTAGTGCCGGTTTTTCGAGATCCTTCAGGCTGGCTCAGAATATCGATCTTAAGTAGTCATTCCTGCGAGGTAGAATTTACCTGATTCCCTGTTCATCACTATGAAAATAATATATTTATTTTCCAGCGTGTATGTTTTGTAACTTTGTCACAAACTAATGTGTCAAAATGTTTGTGTAACAAATGCTACGAAAGCTTCAAACACTTTTTTGGACAAAATATATGCGAACGTGAGGCTTTTATCCCGCGAATTCGACGAAACTTATACTCTCGCTTCTATTTCTTCCCTACGGCGGTTATCACAGCAGCTTGTTTCGACGCGAACTTTGGCTTTAGGAAACAGGGTATCGCATGGTCTACATTGACGCTGGCTCAAACTTCAACGAATGCGCTTCTCGGTAAATGGCCCTTGCCGCCCGCTGTGCCAATCACATTCATCCGTTTGCACCGGCGTCATTTAGCCCAGCCGAGGTGCCAGTTTACGGCCTGCGGGCCGGCAGTGCGCGGGTTAAAGAGAGTGTTCCATATTGGAATGGGGTTTTGAACTGCATAATCCATCTTGAAGATGATTTGGTGCAGTTCACAGCCCTGCGGTTGAGACCTAAACGCCTCTAGTTTCTTAGCTACACGCCCGCAAAGATGCGCAGACTATTTTGGGGAGCCTATTTCAAGGTCATCTAGGCATCCATGACGTCATGACACCGTCATTTAAATCCCTTTTCTCCATTAACCATGCGGCGATCAAGGCCCTGCAAATCCACTGGTTGAATTAAAATTGAGCACAAAAAGAAATTGTCGAGTCGTTCATATTTAGCGTTTGTGTGCACAATTTTCAGATATATTAGTTGTCAAGTGGCTCTCAATTAATGTTGTGCAAGGTTCAACGACCCAATCAAACAATAACGTATTGAGGAACATATTTACTCCATAGAGAAGTTGTGTTGTCTAGAGTACCCTTTGCCATTTAAAAGTATACAAACAGTTATAAGTGGACCTATTTAATCCTATCTAATGTGTGCTTCAATGTCTTCAAATGTGGAACATTTCCTTTAAAACAGCTAAAAAAGGTACTCCTAACTCATGACAGCTTGCAAAGGTCTTGAGCAGATTCTGCCGCCGTTATGACGTTAGTGGTTCTCATGACGACGGTGGTCACGACAACTGCAGTTATCGCGAACTCGGATGCACTCTGGGATTAAGAAAGTAAGAGGTGTAGTGCTGTTACTAATCGTTGTCAGCGTAGTTTGAACACATAAAACGTAGCTGGCCCTGAGGTTTCATCAGAGTATTTTTTAAAAATATGCCCCAAAGGCGGGTTACCCTTTCACTTAGTGCAATCATCCCCCGTCTCGGTCCATCAGGATCGCGATAAATCACACAACAAGCAGAGCATCAAGCCACGGTGGCCGCCGTCGTAAGGAGCGAGACCACACCCATTCGGTACCCTTATGGCAACGATATATTGAGCCAGGCGCCAGACCACGCACATTCATTACAAAGACACCCGATGCTTAGACCTCGCCTTAGGATACATATGATCCAATCGTGTGATACATGTGATCCAATCGTGTGATACATATGATCCAATCGTGTGATGCATGTGATCCAATCATGCAATACATATGATCCAATCAGGTGATACATATGATCCGATCATATGATCCAATCATATGTGCCGTGCTCTATGCCCGCTATTAAGCCATTCTGTTGGTGTTATCATTTTGCTTCCAACAGGCGCCCCCGAGTACCAACTATGGAGTCCGCTCCGGCTCCATAACGTCATTGTTCTTCAGTCATTTACAACAGTCTGGGGTAGCTGATCGCTCGTTGGGTCCTGAAGATTCAATAGAAAACGATTAACGGTTTCAGCGAACCATTTATCAACGACGAAATGGATAGCCGCAAACAGTGAATCAGATCTGGGCTGCGGCACACGGGCAGCCCTGGCGCAAGCTAACCAGACGTCTGCATACATGGAATAGGGGCCGAGTGTTCGAAGGCACGATGGATTGTTCTGCCAGCGAATTTCTTTAAACAGCATCATTTAAACACAGCTTTCAAAAAGCATCCTTAGACCTGCCTAAATACTACTTAGCTTCTGTTGTGCCATATGCGTCAAAACATTTTATCTGCCTGTCAGACACACGTTTCGGATGCTAACGGCAATCCCGTCCCAGCAATCAATACTGGCCGTCCTAGCAATTGATCCCGACAGCAGTGCTGTCCTCGCAAGCCTGGCAGCAATCCTGTCTTCGCAATCAACCCTGGCAGCCGGCGACGCATCACATCCAGACGTCCAGGCACCATCCAGTTGACTCTCAATCATCCCGAAACACCCGAAGCCGGCGGCATCTTTTTTTAACCAGCGCCGCTCCGTGCGTCGAAGTTGATTGTTTGCTGCGCTCTGCTTTTTGGGGCTTTATTGAAACCAGGCCATATGGTGAGGCTGTGCTGTACCTGGCGAAACGCGAAAGCCTCTGTGATGTATATTTGTGTTCAGAGAAATTTGTGGCCTCGTCTTGGGCGGGCTAACACGCCTGCAGTAGCGAGGAGTTACTTGGAATACCTGTTTGTTTGCTGATGGATGGGAGCAGGTCAGGTTTGTCGGGGGGTAGCGTTTGTTTACGCCATTGGAAGCAGCAGTTTGGTTAAATGTAGATGGAAATAGTGCCTGGCCAGGTAAAACAAAATATCAGCGACACGTTCCATGAGTCAACAACGGGCATGCTCTGCCGGATTGCGACAGGTCTTTATATGGAATCCATATAGGATGTGGTGTGTCATGAAGTCTTACATGATAGGCCGCAGAGGAAATACGCTCGTTGCATGATCACATGCTTGGTGTCCGCGGGAGCTCGCGTTAGCGGGTCTCGGCTGACATACTTTATCGACTCCGACTCTGTATTTGGATGCAATCCGATAATACTGGCGTTTGTTCATTCATAAACGCATCATTGAATCGACTTTTTCACGGATCGAACATTGCAGTGAAGCGCTGCGCAATGAGTCTCCAAGCGCCTACAGCTCTGAGGCCGACACAAAATGTCAGTATCCCCAGCCATGCTTGATGTGAGGCACGCTATTGCAGTAAAAGGTGCGGCCCTGCCCTTCCAGTTAAAAAACGACTTTCAACTGTAGTTGAACTTCAACTACAGACCGAGTTCAAGCCCAGTGCAACTGCAGATGAGGTCCAGCCGAGTCTGACTATGCTCGCTACGACGTGGCCATATCGGTTGTTGCGCCCTTGGACCTCGGAAAGTGCGGGGCGTTCAATGCTTCGACCAACTCCAGCCGTCTTTTGGGTACCTGAGAGTCTGGCGGCCTTTTAATGACCTTGCAGGTTTAGGATTCCAACCCGTCATGGGCTTATGATGGATGACATGATGGATCCCGCAATTAGTCGGGACTCTCCGGCCGCTCGGGGCAGAGCATCGCTCGGCTACTGAGGCTCTACTGGCTGTTCAGTGGCCCGCTCCGTCGGTCAGGGTCTTGTCGGTTAAGACGTTTTCTAGACCGGCGGTTTGCGACATTTGACACCATCTCCTAGTACGTTGGTCGTTGACCTGCTGGTCATCAAATCCTCAATGACGTCACGACGACCACACGTTCATTGCAGTCAGATTTCCGCTGTCATGCCTTTTTGGGCGGGAGCACCTCCCCATTATTCTGCATCACCTTACGTCATTACGTCACTTGTCAAGCATTATGAACACTTGTCCGCGCTATTGATGTCCCCGCTAGCAACACTAGCGCGGACATTTGTCGTGCCAATTTTTGCATTTTTGGATGAGTTAAATTGATCAAGTGCGTTTGAACTCCGTAGCATGTTCACTAAGCCTTGAAAAATGTCGTTTATTGTTTATGTTTGCAATACTGTTTGCTGTGCATTTATTGCATTTTACTAAACTTTGCCTGTTTGTGAGCGCTGCTCCGTTGGCGATGAAAGAAAATAAACAAAATCCTGGACGCCTCCCTCCCCCTCGGGTTGTTTGAAAGCTGGGCCTGCTGTAGCATTACCAATCACCGCTCCTTTTTCAGCGATGCTCGAGCCTTCTCGTTAATGCAAGCCGACTTTCCAAATTTGCATACTTGATTCAATTTGGCTGTTTCAGGTCTGGTAACACTTCCTCATAATACGGCATGCCCTCTGAACTTCCGGAACCGTCAGATTACTCTTTTCTAACAAGCCTTCTACCGTAGTGGGATGTTCACTGACCCACAGAGAAGTCTGTTTGGCGTATAAAGCAGTGTACCTACCAGCCCCTATAACACTCACTGGCACCAAAGAACGAGTGTGTTGGGTGCGCCATGCAAAAATTATAGCAATCGAGAAGTAAGCCCAAGCAATTAAGTAACTTTTAGAAAACTATTTGTAATCCATGCAAAAGTATGGGAGGTTAAATAAGTAATCTTTGGAGCATGGAGCATGGAGCTAACTTAGGTTTCCCATGGTTAAACTCATCCCGTTCCCACAACCAAAAAAGTGCCGTTCGCTATCCATAACGGTCATTGAACTAATAGTGCCATATAGAGACAGCAAAAAGACACCGTCAGATGCAAAAAAGTTCAAATCACCCCGGAGCAGTGCAGACACTAAACTGATGTCGTAGTCCTGCCCTCCCGCTGAGCAGCCTCTGCCGTTGCACGGCTCAAGCGTGGCCTTTGGGCTCCCTCGCAGTATTGGGCTCCCTCACCGCATTGGGCTCTCTCAGTTTTGGGTTCTCTCACAGTATTGGATTCCCTCGCAGTATTGAGTGGAGTAGAGGTAGGTCCGTTGGTACAAGTGAGCTCACATACAGGCCGACCTACCCCGACAGCCTTGCTGTCCCGAGCTCTCTTAGTTTTTAATATATCAGTGGTCAAATTGCCCCCCCCCCCCCTCCCCCCCGTCACCCAATTCACGCATTCAACACCAATGCATGTCGCAGGCAGCCGGTCACCCGTGCACGTGCTAAAATGGGCCAAGCAACAAGAAAAGCGTTTCACCGTGTCGGCTTTCTTGGTGTCCAAGATTTTTTTCTCAAAATGAAAGCATTGCACCAGCTAGCAAAATTTTAAACCGCGTTTTTGATGTCCAGAACGATATCCTCGGAAAGGAGTTCCAGCTATGAACAACGCTCACCAACGCTACAGAAGCAATACGCGAACAATGACACGGCGAGTGACTAGTAAACACTAGGACAAATGCATTCGGGGACAAATATGGCACAAATGGTAGGCGCTAGCATGGTGAGGGCATCACCATACTAGCGCCATACTAGGTGAGGTTGGCGTTTAGGTCCGGCTTGTGATGACAAATGACCACTGATGCGGCAATTTTAGCGCAGCTACGTCTGTTCAGGTGCGCAAAATTTTGATAGTGGCTTTTTCGGTGGTATGGATGCCGTTTCACTTTCTTAATCCGATCGCTGAGTTAAGATGCAAAAACTTTGTTCTCCTGCTCGCGGAGATGATCTTTGTACGTGGTTCGTGCAAGACGCGTTTTCGCACCGATGGAGGAGGGTTTGCTACCAGCGGTACACATTTAACATGTTATTTGATCTATGAAGTTGCGCGTTGTGTAGCTACCAACCACACCCGCCCGGCAAGCCGGCGCATGCCGTTCCCGCGGAGCATGGGAAGGACCAAGGGCAGACCGGAGGGCCAAGGTGGTCCTTTAGCGTCCGCCTGCTTTTCAAGCCACTCGAATCGAGAGGCCTAGTTAGCAAACTTTCCGGTTTACCGTTTTGATGAGCATGTTTTTTGGGGAAGCCAAGACAGCAAAGCGTTTGTTCAGATTTTCTGGCCCATTTCAACGTTAACTTTGGAACTTATGGTTATTGCTCCTTCTGTGGTTATTTCCATTGAAAAGAAGTATATCTTCAGATTTGTGATGTGACGCGCTGTGCGGGATGTGGCACACGGGACCATTTCTTGGGACTGGGTGTGTAGTAGCTCAGAGACAGGCAATAAACCTGATGCGATGAAAAAGCTTGAAATGCAACTACTTTCACGTGTCAAGCAGCGCACGCACTGGTGCCTGTTTTAACAGAATTTGCACTCATAATATTGCAGATAATGACGTGCACAGCAAATATAGCAAGCATCAAGGGGATCAAGTGGATTTTCCACACCGACGTCAATGACGGTGTGACACTATCCACACCTACCCTATACGAATGACCACGTATGCCTCCCCCTTCCCCCCCCCCCCCCTCCTCCTGTATGAGGCACGGGCATATAATTTTTCGTAAAATGAGTTGAGGAGGAGGCGGCAGGAAACTTGACAAACCCAGCCCCAAAATAGCCTACTCACGCGTTTTCTCCCGTGATTTTAACCCGTTTTTTCCCCAAGTTAGGTGGGCTGAAGTCTAGGGGGGGGGGGGGGGGAATGCTAAAGCTTGTGTGTGGATAGTGCAAACACAAGATGGAGTCTCTAAGGGGGTATACAAAGTCGATGGAACCCAGCTGTCATCGCATTGGGGCAATTAGCCATGTCATGAAGCACCTCTGCTGGTCGGATTGTCGTTGTCTGAGCCCTATCCTACGCCCACAACTGTGTGTGGAACTACATCCCTGTCTTGAGGTCATCAGAACATCCCGCGAGATTTCACAATAATGTCCGTAGGAGTTCGGCGAAAAGTTGGCACTGCATACGTTCTGGAAAAATCTAGCTGTATGCCTAGCATCATGACATAATAGCTTCTTTAGCGACCCTTGTGCCACTTCGGCTCTGGTTGCTACGCCTCCATACACCATGCCTTTGCGGGTCACGGGAGAAGTTGAAGTTGTATTTAAGTTCGCCAGGTGGCAGTACGCGGCCGCAGAGGAACATCGTCACGCTGCGATTGTTCGTCAAATGTTAGACTGTAACGCTAAATGTCAAGCAAAATACGCATTACCGTTGTCCATCATAGTATGTTTGATATCAGAATGTTCGTTTTAATACCGGATATAAAAATCGGTGAACTGGTTCAACGGTGCCATGTGTGTCGGTGAAGAAGGGAAGAGTGAGGAAAGTTGTATCAGTTCTATTTTCCAGCTTCCTCATTGCGCATTGACATTCTTACGTATGCAGGCAGTTTTAAACTTACCCTACATCCGAGCCGCTAACTTGTTGCAGTGCACGCATTCGTTTTGAAAAGATGACTTCTAAATGGACTCTTCTCAAACGATCCAACCCACCCCGTTGCATCGCAAGTGGGATGAGTACTTGATGATGTCTTCTGGACGCGACAAGAGAGATTAACGCGCAACATAAAACACAGTCTGGTAAATCCAAAAGGAATTCGGTTTCGGGGTGCCGTTTAAGGTTAAGGCTGGATGCGTAGGTACTATAGGCTGCTCAACGCCACTAAACAATGTACCCGAATGGGTCAAACTATGCCCCCCTCCAACTCCCCACCCCCTCCCCCCTCACCTATTACGGGTGACGTGACGCAGGCAGCTGGCCGCCCAGTCTGAGTCAGACAACGACAATCCTACCAGCAAGAGGTGCCTCATGACATGGCCAGTTGTCTCAAGGCGATGACGGCTGGGTTCCATCGACTTAAGATATAGCCGTTTAGAGACTCCATCTCGTGTTCGCACTACCCACACACAAGTTTTAAAGACGCTTTGGCATTTCCTAGGCATTACACTGACACGATGTTGCGTGGCTTTATCGATTACGTCCTAATTATCACAGTAAGGTCGTCTATCTCCGCACTGTTCTCATAAACTTGGCCCCTTGCTCCACTCTCCCAAAAACTTAACGTGGGAAACACACGGAGGCTTTCACAATGGAATCTCTTCGAGCGAATTCCCTAGGGCTCTCGTTGGCCGGCCTGGGGCTACGACCCGGTCTCGAGTTTGCGGGATGAATTTACATCGCACGTACTCGGCAAACCCTCCCAGACACACCGCGCACAAAGAGGTCGGTGACCAATGGTAGGGTAAGCAGATGTGTGGTCACTAAACTTCTGGGAAAAGGTCCTGCTTTGTGGATGTCTAACGTGCGCGCCTTCGTAACCAAACGGTCAAACCAGGCTGCGAAGTGGTTTCGTTAGGACTGTCGTTAGGACCAAGCCTTTGCATCGTATTGCCTTATTTTGTCGTGCGCGATACTCAGAACAACCCTGGATATGGTTTTTAGTTATTGCGTACGGATGCCTGCACCACCGCCCGCAGCCGATCTATAACGGCATACAGAAACAGCTAGGCATTGTGCACTCATTCAACTGGTTGACATGAGTACATCGTATTTGGGAACTGAATTATCATTCATGCTCGTACGAATCTTAATGAGGACGACGCGAGGCAAGCGCTCTTAATGAGCTTGGACCAACACAAGTCTCAAAACAGCCGACACAGCTAACACTGATTACCGATCTGACAGACTGGACTACGTCATGACAGCAGTCGAACGAACGTCATGACAGCAGCCGCACGGACGCCTTGACAGCAGTCGAGCGAACGTCATGACAGCAGCCGCACGTCATGACAGCAGTCGCACGGACGTCGACGGGGACGGAGTCGCCGCCGGCTGGACCACGCCGACCCCGCTGCCAGGAGGCGCGCCGCCGCGCTCGGGCGGCGCGGCAGCGGACCCGGTCGCCACGCCAGCCGGCCGGCATTCTTGGCGGCCAAAATGGCTGTGCGCGAGATGCAACCGCCAGCGCGGCGGGCCGGCTGGCGGTTGTGACTCCCCTCCACAAAGGCCAGACGGCGCGCCGGGCGGCAGCGGCGCGGCGCTGCCCGGCCCGATGCTGCCTCTCGCTCCACCCTCCCCCTCAGAGCCCCCCCCCCCCCTCAGCCGCGCGGCGTCGGGCAGTGTTGGGAAAGGAGGGGGAAAATAAGGGAACGGTTTCAACGGACGGTTTTGCCACGTTGTCCACCACCGCCACCCGTGGTCTTCACCACTGCTGAGCATCGTAAGGCTCGAGTGCATCCAAATGTTTACCGGACGCCACCATGGTCCGCGGTCACGGCTTGCTATGGATGCAGCGAGAGGCCAGATCGATTCGCCCATCGAAACGAAGCGTCTTTCCAGCTGGATGGCCAAGTCAGCTGAACTTTCACACGTATGCCTCCGGCTGGCTGCGACCGCAATGGTTCGGCAAATAATGCATTCGGGTGCGACCCTGCCTGAGCGTGATTCTGCCGAACATGCGTTCAGTCGAGTTGAAATGTATTATTGAGGCTGCATCCGGAAGGCTACCCCCCGTCCCGCCTCCTCCCCCTCCTCCCCCGCTAAAATGCAAGTTCGATTATTCTGCCGTCATGGAACTTCAGCCACCATCCGTGCATCCGGGGGAAGACGGGAACTTCAACAGAAAGTCAAACGAGACGAGCGGTGTACTACCGTATGACCCCCCGGCCGCGGTCGCATCGGAGACGCGGGCACGAGACGAGCGGTGTAACTGCCGTATGACGCCCGGCCGCGGTCGCATCAGAGACACAGAGCACGAGACGAGCGGTGTAATGCCGTATGACACCCCGGCCGCAGTCGCATTGGAGACACGGGCACGAGACGAGTGGTGTAACTGCCGTATGAGCTCCCGGCCGCGGTCGCATCGGGAGACACGGGCACGAGACGAGTGGTGTAACTGTCGTATGAGCCCCCGGCCGCGGTCGCATTGGAGGCACGGGCACGTCGAGACCTGATGTGTTTCAACAAATGGCTGACGGTCGCATTTAGTTTCAGAACTGCCAGAACCTGTAACCATCCGCTCGAACTGTGCCGTAAAAACGTCGTCCGCTACAATGTCCAAATGTCCAGTGTAAACGTCATCACGTTTCTAAGTTTATTTGTTTAAAGTATCTGTGTCAAATAGATCCAGCTATACATCTGACATCCACGCTGTTGATGTGTTCTGTTAAAGGCTACGCTAGCCGACGGCGACTGCAGACTGCAGCAGCCTCCAGTGGTCGGTATTGATCGGTCTCCTTCCATCGGTCGGTATTGATCGTCTCCACTGCTTCACCGGTCGGTATTGATCGGTCTCCGTTGCTACATTGGTTGGGATTGATCAGGCTCCGCTTCTTCATCGGTCGGTATTGATCGGTCTCCGCTTCTTCACGGGTCGGTATTGATCGGTCTCCGTTGCTTCATCGGTCGGTATTGATCGGTATCCGCTGCTTCATTGGTCGGCATTGATCGGTCTCCGCTGCTTCACGGGTCGGTATTGATCGGTCTCCGCTGCCTCACCGGGCGGTATTGATCGGTATCCTCTGCTTCACGGGTCGGCGTTGATCGGTCCCCGCTGCTTCACCGATCGGTATTGATCGGTCTCCGCTGCTTCACGGGTCGGTATTGATCGGTCTCCGCTGGCTCACCGGGCGGTATTGATCGGTATCCGCTGCCTCACGGGTCGGTTTTGATCGGTCTCCGCTGCTCCACCGGTTGGTCTGATCCGTCTTCGGCGCGCCGCTGTCGGACAGCATACTGATGGTGTGAGGTTTGATGGACTGCACACTGATGGTGTGGCGGGCTGACGGACTGCACGCTGATGGTATGATGGCTTGATGCCAATCGGAGTATTCCATTCGTGCCGAAGTGCCTTCATCGCAATTCCAATGTTCAGCATGGGGTGTCCATTATCAGTCTGTAATGTTCGAGTGTTTCAAATGTTCAGTATAGGGTTCACCAACTCGTGATACCTCAACTTTTGTAATGAGGCCAAAGGTTGAATGGGGTGGCTGTCACCGGCTCGTAACCCATCAACCTTTGCAATGAGGCCAAAAGGTTGAATACTACTGAAGTCAGGCCGTCAAAGCATCACACACGTCACCCTTCATACTTTTCCTACCAACCGCTCTTGCACTCTGACATGCAATTCAACAGCTCCGGGAAAGGTCACCACCGATGGGGCAGCCCTGTGCGCTGGACCGTGACGGCGGGCACGCGCGCAGGTGCGGTGACGTGCTGATGACGGCCGTCCGGACGGCCTGGGGATCCGCTTCGCGTGCTGCCTGTCGGCCCGCCGCCGGCTGCTGAGGTCGGCTGGTCAGGGCGGCTCTCACGACCAGCCGACCACGGCGGCCGCGTGCTGAGGTTAAACACACGGAATGCTCGACGTCAGCTGCTTACCGCTACAGACAGGTGGCGAGCTCACAAAGCTTGTTTCATGTAGATTTTTGACGTCTTCCTCCCGCCCGGGCTGTTTGGAAATGGGGAGCAGTTTGTGATGGTCTTGGCCACACAGATGAAATGAGACCATCCTGGAATGTGTTCCTCTAATTACCAGCACGCAACACTTCTTGATAACCGGACCAGTGATACTATTCGCGCTTGTTACATTTCTCTAAAGTTCAAAAATAGGCATTTCCTCTAAAAAAATTCCCATAAAATCAAGTTTTTCACTTTCACATTTTCTCACTCGAATGCCAACTTCAGGTCAACATCTGCCCCCTCCCCCCCCCCTCCGTCATCTCAGAAGCATGGTTACACTATTGTCCATCAGCGCCCGAGGTGGTTTGGGAAATCCGGGGATATTTCACGCTTCTTTTTCCACATCCTTCCCTCACAGAATCTCATTTTTCATTCCTTTCAGCCGTCAAATTACAGGCGCGCGTGATCATCCGACCGTTCCAAGCCATAGCCGTGCGGCGGCGGCTAGGCCGTGTCCTATTATCGCGCCGGATCTGGCGGACATGTCCGATTAACGAGGGACGGGTCTGGCGGCGGCTTCACAGGGCAGTCGGTGGCAGCCCGTTGAGGGCAGCGCCGCAGACGCGCCGGGATCCTGAGCCGGCGTGTTGTCTGGCGTGCGGGCGTGAACAGTATGGATATCGCTGAGAATTGCCTGCTATATGTTGGACATTTTTAGTTGTTATTGCTAGGGCGTGAGGGACAGGTGTCTAAAGAAAGGTTCTCACAGATGACCCAAAATCAGTACCCATGGGCAGCGCCAATGGGGAGACTAGGGGACGCGTCCCTTTCTATCTCGTCGGGTAGAGGGACAATCCCCCTATCCTATCGACCTCCTTGCAGCACAATTATTCTTCACACAGATTTGAACAAAGGGGTCCATATTCCCAACTCCTACCATAACGAAATTATCTCACGTGGGGAAGATTACCGTGCTAAAAATGTAGTGCGATGTCGTCAGTTTTTTTTTTAACCCTGGCGACATTCCCCTGTACTGCCAGAGCACACACATGTCTTTCGAGCCTAGAGTTCGAAGTCGGATCAGAAGGTGACTGGATCATGGCGTGCCTGCATCCTATGGATATCAGGGATGTTTTATGGGAAAAGTGAAAACTAACATTGAATTGTAGCGTACGTGCTATTATGCAACATCCTTAACCAGCCAGTACAAGGGTACTAGAACTCAAAAAGACCGTTCGCGATATT
>NW_023596220.1:0-35166 GCF_011947565.3 Pollicipes pollicipes
AGACTATCACCAGACTCTAAACACCAGACTATCTTCTGTTTTCCGTAAATATAATTCGATTTCGGAACCAAATGGCGCGGGATGCCTTCCATCCATGTTGCCAGCGATGCAAGTGAAGAGTTCTCGCTCGTCGAAGTTAAGTACCATGAGCAACTGGCCAACTAAAATGAAACGCATATAGTATTTTCCCACCCCTTCACATACGCTACTCCCAGCTCCAGCCAATGCACGTTTTATTATGATGATCTATCGCTCCCAGGAACAGCCCAGTCCATACCATGAATGGTGGCCATACCACCGGTGGATCTGCTCGACACAGCGACTTCTGGATAATAGCAGCAAACGCGCCCACGTTGGCTATATCCGAGCTCTTTCAATCTGCGAAACATGTGGGCGAGCTTGGGAGACCTGGAGAAGGTGGAATGATTCCGTGGTCATCCACCACGTTATCACGGACCGCAAGAATCGGCTGTATGTGGCCGCGTCGTGCCTCACAGGGTGAAGCTGTATGAAGCCGCGTCGTGCCTCACGGGGTGGAGCTGTATAGAGCCGCGTCGTGTCCTCACGCGGTGGAGCTGTATGAAGCCGCGTCGTGCCTCACGCGGTGGAGCTGTATGGAGCCGCGTCGTGCCTCACGGGGTGGAGCTGTATGAAGCCGCGTCGTGCCTCACGGGGTGGAGCTGTATGAAGCCGCGTCGTGCCTCACGGGGTGGAGCTGTATGGAGCCGCGTCGTGCCTCACGGGGTGGAGCTTGTATGAAAGCCGCGTCGTGCCTCACGGGGTGGAGCTGTATGAAGCCGCGTCGTGCCTCACGCGGTGGAGCTGTATGGAGCCGCGTCGTGCCTCACGGGGTGGAGCTGTATGAAGCCGCGTCGTGCCTCACGCGGTGGAGCTATATGAAGCCGCGTCGTGCCTCACGGGGTGAAGCTGTATGGAGCCGCGTCGTGCCTCACGGGGTGGAGCTGCCGCTTCTTGAGATTGAAACCGCTCCTCACACTACATGCAACCCAAATCGAGAACACGCTAGAGAACTTTGAGAGCTTTTCCAGTTTTTTCGAGAAAAAGTCGGTGTAGACTAGTGGAAATATTTTGCTATTTTCTGTGCAGACTAGTGTTTAGGACAGCAGCATATATCTAGCTGTGACAAGATGTTTAGTAATACACATAACAAATCACTGTGATTGGCGCCAGGTTGATTCCGTGCCGATCCCATTTTGTAGTCAACTCTTCGGTAACCGATAATCAAAGAGTGGAAAGGGGTCAAACCAGCTCAGCTGGAGGCACGCGTCCTGTACAGGTGACGTAGCGTGCTCGGTTTTATATGGTTTGAAGAAGCTTTGCCTCTACGGACCTGGAGCTACGACAGAGAATAATATTTTCTTACATGTCTGCTGAGTCCATATGTACGTGCATACTTGAAAAGTTGAATTTTTGCCGCTCCTGCTGAGCAAAATTAGTATGAGGTGGGATAAAAATGTTTAACATGATCTGCGAACGAAAGTATTATCCATATCCTTTAATAATTCATAAATATAGCCGATGCACCAAGATACATAAAAATTGACGTGGCTATGGCACAATATTGGCCATATTAGCCATATTAGCATAATGGCTAAAATTGCTCGCGCAAAGTCAAACGAAAATAAAGTACACCACGACGCATGCCAGTCAAAATTGAAAGTAACGAAATTAAGCTGTTATTCCAGGGCCTTGGGTTCCGAACGGGTGGATGGCACTTATATCCATTTCAAGGTGTGGTCATCTAAAACTGTTGCTACGTAGCTGATCTAAATACCCAGTTAGTCGTTTGTCACTAGCATCACTGAGCCACTTGCACTCAGGAGCGTGATGCTATACCGCTCGACAACTTTATGTTGTTTCCATTGGGACTAGACGCAATGTTGTAATGATAATGTGAACCTGGATATATCTAAGCAGCCTGCGTATCCGTGCAACTTGGACATTCACTTAGCACGTATATTATACAGAAAAAGCAGAATGCTAAGGATTTGTCGTCCAGACTGCCAGCTCGCGACGACCATCTCCGCCGCCTCATCTTTGGCCTTTCATGTTGTCTCTGATCATGCTGCCAGTACATGCTTCTCCTGCATGACATCAGTTTCCTTGGAAATTTATGGCTGTTGATGTACATAAGCATGACAATTGCTGATCAACTGTTGCTGAACTGTGAATGGTGTGCATTTTTTTTTAGTTAACAAACGTTTTCAGTCCTGCAGTATAAGTTATGTGTTGAGAATTTACCCACTTCGAGTTTTCACCAATACATCTAGTGTATCTCACGGTTTCAGAAAACTTTGTGAGTGCCTTGTGTTCTGAAAGCCCACCAAACCTAACAACTCTGCTGGCGCAGACCGGAAAAAACCCGCGAGCTTTCAAACCTATGTATCGCGGAGCTGCGGTTCAAAAGGCGGGGATGCAATGGAGATGTGGGAATTCCAGCGGCCTGGATTGCGCGGGCGTCCGAGCAGGACTCGCACCCGAGACCACACCCATCCTGTTAAAAGGTAGACCAGATACAAATAGGTGTTCTACCTCCAGCTCCCGGTATTCTAAACAGACGGCATAACCAACTTAAGGCCCAACAGAAAAAAAAACTGTTGTTCTTTCAACTCCCGTCTGCGATGCGTCTGAGGCGGCGCCCCTACCCGGCGCGTGCCCGGCCACGACCCGTGCTCACGACCGCCAGTCACCTCCGGGGCCGGACACGAGCGGCGCATCGGCGACTGATGCGACGCCAGCACGCACCGCGATTGTGACATCACGCGGCGGCGGCGGCGCGGGCCGGCCGGCAGGTTGGCGGCACGCGCCGCCGCGCCGCCGCCGCCATCCGGCGCCACCGGCCGCTATCGCCGCCCGGAGAGGGGCCGACGCCGGCGCGATACCGCTGATGGGTGGTGATAACGGCGGAGGGCACGGCGGCACCCGTGCCCGCCGTCCGTCACTTATCGGCGCGCCGGAGAGGCAGGCCGGTCCCGCTGGGTCCGGACCAGGACCGGACCAGGGCTGGACCGGGCCGGAACTGGGTCCGGGATCGGGACTCGTCTCTCCGACCTGCCGGGTTCGGCCTGACCTTACCCAGGGACAGAGCAGACCGAGACCAGGACAGGATAGGACCGGGGCCGAGACCGGTCCTGGACCGGACCTGGTCAGACTTAAACTGGGACCGACAGGGACCGCGGCAGGGACCGCGGACCGCGGCAGGGGCCGAGCCTGGACCGGGACCAGCGCCGGGCACGTACTCGGCCTGCGACGAGGAAACCACGCTCAAGACTTACTGATGCGGGCACCGCGAACGCACTTTGCGGCAGATGGTGTGAAGCGCTCAGTGCATCGAACAAACGCTGAGGTCCAAATGCGGAATTCAATGTCGTTCCGAACAAAACACAAAGGACGCCTCCAAAAAGGACTCAAGGTACTAGATGTGGCAAACACTCCACTACACAAAGACTCGATACGGCAAACGCTCCGGGTCACGCGGACCAACCAAAGCAGACAGGGACTCGCACTCTAAACGGCCAGCACTGGTCTCATGAGATGCTCACTAACTCACTCGTTTCCCATATGGTGGAGCACTAACCAGTGGTCTGAGACCGGTGGACGTACCGAAGCGGGCGTCCCAAATGCAGACGTCGAACGCTGACGTGTCTGCGACGGGTGACAAATGACTCCATCATCCCGACCAGTCGCAGTGGGGAGCCTCCCCTACAAGGGTCAGGCCGTGCTGGGGACGGCAGCCTGTTATCGGATGAAGGGTCACGCGACAGGGGCACCGGGGCTCCTCCAAACGTACGCGGATTAGGCGCACATCCACGGTTTTCACAACTTCTCGGTGGGACGGTGAGTGATGAGTTTTCAGGGCGCCATACACGGGGAAATGAAAGTGAGTTTTCCTTGCGGCTAAGAAGTCCATTTGACGGACAGGCTTAGGGTTGCGGTGAGCACCATTGGCCCGACGGACCGCCGACGCAACATGCTGGTGACCGCTCGGAGGGGTGGGGGGGGGGGGGGGGGGGGTGGAGCGGGGGACTATTACACCTATAGGCACTATTTGCACTTTAACATTCAAAACAGTAACTTCGTTGTTTACGCCAGAGTTTGTACACGTTCTAGAGCCAGCGATAAAACAATAGCATTAAACACATATCCATATGTGAGCTGGGTTTGGGTACGAAAGCATTACTATGACTATTAACAAATGATTGACGTGAGAGATTTAGCCAAGCGGAATGATGGCGTTCTTTTTCGGGTTACACCTGTACCTCGAAATACATCAGAAGTCAGCAAAGCTTTTAACAGTTCATGCCGCACTTCATAAGCGTCCCAGGCGCAGCCAGGGGGCTTAGACCCGCATAACTTTACATTTAACCAAAGAAAAGTTAAAAATCAGCGTGATGCCGTCTCACTGAACTCCGTTCTCCCTCTCGTCCCCCGACTGCCGTTAAAAAGTCCTGGCTGCGTCCCTGATACAAGTCGTTCTGTTTTGGTTTAGAAGCACTGAAGCCTTGTTGAGCTTCTGACGGATAGGTACTGAGCGCTGCTAGTGCTAACGGAGGCTCTTGATGGATATGACAGACGGCTGACGGCGGAGGGCTACTGCTACCACTGCACAACCCGCGCCGATAGCGCTGACAGAGGCTATTGATGGATATGACAGACGGCTGACGGCGGAGGGCTACTGCTACCACTGCACAACCCGCGCCGATAGCGCTGACAGAGGCTATTGATGGATATGACAGACGGCTGACGGCGGAGGGCTACTGCCACCACTACACAACCCGCGCCGATAGCGCTGACAGAGGCTCTTGGTGGATATGACAGACGGCTGACGGCGGAGGGCTACTGCCACCACTGCACAACCCGCGCCGATAGCGCTGACAGAGGCTATTGATGGGTATGACAGACGGCTGACGGCGGAGGGCTACTGCTACCACTGCACAACCCGCGCCGATAGCGCTGACAGAGGCTATTGATGGATATGACAGACGGCTGACGGCGGAGGGCTACTGCCACCACTACACAACCCGCGCCGATAGCGCTGACAGAGGCTCTTGGTGGATATGACAGACGGCTGACGGCGGAGGGCTACTGCCACCACTGCACAACCCGCGCCGATAGCGCTGACAGAGGCTATTGATGGGTATGACAGACGGCTGACGGCGGAGGGCTACTGCTACCACTGCACAACCCGCGCCATTAGCGCTGACACACCAGTGTCGATGGCAGTGATGAAAGGTTGTCGGCGACACCAAACACGATGCTGATGTCAGGGACGAGCAGCTGCTACTGGCCGTGACGTGCGAGTATCCATGAAATGACAACGGGTGTGCGCTGATGTGGCTAGGCTGAGATTGTCGTGATGCTGACTGGTCAGAGCTGAGGAAATAAACCACCATATACTGTCCAGCCCCTAGCCCACTGACGTGCGGACAACACGGACTGTTGCACAGTTGCGCCTCCTGCTGATGACTAACGCTAATGGTGCTGAAGACTCCAGCGCGCTTGGGATCGATGAGAGATTGCTGAGGCCATCGCGAGCTCGGTGGAGCTGAGCGCCTCAGAATATGACAAAGCGAACGAAGTCAAACGCGCAGCATGAGGGCGCTTCCAAGAACTGGAATCGTAACTCATCCCAACAGCCAATCAAATACGAATTGGACCATAAGAGTGATGCAGCCACCCTGGCCAGTAGTACTTTATCGGGGCCAATAAATATTCCGCCGTCTGTCCGGCTGTTGAGAAGATCCTTCCCGGTCGCTGCCGAGATTCTGTTAACAAGAAATCTGAAGTGACTGTTCGTAGAATGAAATGCTCTTCGTCGAATGAGTGCTTCGTTGATGTTCTGCGCACATAGATCAACGCGTCAATGCGTATGTTTCCTATTGGATCGCGTCTTATTACAGGTCTGGCACAGTCGGACGAATATGTTGCCATAATTGTACGAATTTATGGTCGTCAAAATTTGATGACTCGTGAATGGTTGGTATGTAACCAAATAATGAAATCGTGTCCGCCCATAAAATCACCCCATATTTCTGCCTTAATTAACCCAAATTGTCCGCGAATCCTTGAGATAATAAACAGCGAACCGTTGGTAATCCACGCACCTTCCCACTTGCAAGTCGCTCCCGGTCGACAGGAACGCCCGTCGCAGCGCGGGCCCGGACCAGGCCGGGGACAGGGGCGCAGCGGCGGTCGGCCGCCGGCGCCGGCTCCTCCCCGGCGCCAGTGGGACGGCGAAGCGAGCAGGCGGTCCGCGCCGGCCTGGGCGACCCTCAGTCCAGGGCTGGAGCAGCAGCACGGCGCCGGTCCGCACCGACCCGCTCCCAGAGTCACGTGCCGCACGAGACGCACACCGCTGGAGTGCTGGAGGCTGCCAGGGCAGGTCATCGACGCTCTTGGACGTTCAGCATGTATGCACTGAGGTGAGATAGGGAATATCTGCGGCGTTGATACACGCACAGTCGTGCATCGTTGCGATGCTTGGGAAACATTCACAGGCGTTTCGAATTTTTGTAAAGGATGGAATGGCGGACAAAACAGAAGACAAATTCTGTTCCACTTTTTTCCATGGTCTCCTTATTTGTGTTGTTTTGGGATGGGCCTATTTATGAACGCGCAGCAAGTGTGCACCGCTCTCGGCTTCGGGGTATTTCCGGGTGTAATAGCTTCAGAGAAAAAGAAGCGAAAAAACTCTTTTCTTGAGCTGGCATTTGTGGTGTGGTTGCGAGTAACGTCGTGATCGATACCAAATTCCTATTTTGGGGGCAACACAGCACAACGCAAGGCAACACAACTGCAGGGTTCCTGACCACCACGAAATTAACCAAACATTTACGGTGGAGGAACAATTGCTCGTCCTAACGTCCTTGTCTGGTGTGATAGCATGAACATAACTTGTCGGGAACTCAATACATCGGCCGACGTCAGGTGCTATGGAGTCATTAGAGGATGCTGTTTGGCTTTCATTCATGTACACTTCACAACCTTAATTCTTTCGATGGAATTGCTAGGATGCGAACCAGGGCCTTTCGATTGCGAGTCCAGCACTCTACTTACTGGGCCAACCAGACATCCGAGACGGTGGAGCCCTACCCTTGCAATGACAAGACCCTGGTTTGCATCCCTGAAATCCCAAGTGGAGAATTCGGGTTGTGACGCGTACTTGGCTCAAAGCCAAGCCTCATCCAGTTCTTCTAAGGACTACACCATATCTAACGACGGCTGCAGAGTGAACTGGCAGAAGCGTCGTATACGTACCAAGACGCCAAATGAGGATAGCCCGAACAATTATGCCACCTCTGGTACTAGTATCTCGTCTCAATCCTTCGGTAAAAATATAACAATCTGTGGTGTTTCGCAGATCACGATAACTTCAGAGTTGCTTCGCCCCCTCCCCCCCCCCCGTGATGCATCAGGATCTGATCGGTAGATCGAAGAAATTCAAACTGCGCTTGATGTACCTGATCATATCAATCATCGAAGTCGCCTGTTGACTTCGAATCCATCTAGCGCTTTTAACAATCATTGATGTAGCTTCGAAACTGACACGCTAGGAAAGAGCGTGTTCTTCCGCATCAGCAGTATACCTTTACATTGAAAACATCTGGGCACGAAGTCAGTTCACATGAGGTCAAGGTCAGGTCTGACCATTTAAGGAGTAAGTGAATTTCATGATTCACAGCGTTTTCAAGTAATATGTTCCGTTGCAAACTTTGATTATCTCGTCGATAGTCCGACATCTCGAAAATATATCGATTCAAGTACTGATCTGTCAAAATAAGCACAAGCATTATTGCTTGGATATGTCATGACTAGATACGGCACGACCTCCGTTGATCCCCTGACCTGGCTCATTAGCGCACGTTTGACCTTGCCAAGCACCACTTTGACCTTGGCATGTGTAGTGTACTTGAACGGGTCAAGGCACTTACGGAACTTCCGCGTGTTATTGCTTTTGCCCTCAGGCATTAAGATAGCTTAGGTTTAAGTAAAGACTATAGGCGTGTCCGTAATATATCTGCCCGCCATAGTGCAGCCCTAGCCATAGTCAAGCTCTGACGTTTCAGATCATTCATACAACGTGTGTACTATGACATGAATTGGTACACAAATTCAGTTTCATCCTTAACGGTTTTGTTTAAGTTCTGTCTCTGAATTTGGCTCAGGTACATTTTTATCCAACGTCAGCTGGAGGGAATAGGTGATAACGCTTCATGCTCGGTGAAATGCTTGCTTTGCTACGTGTACCTGCAGATCTGTGTGACGCCGTCTCGTGACTGTCAACGTTCGTGACCCGCCCTGCGGCTGACACGTCGCCGCCTGCCGCAGCCGCCGGTCCTCAAGCCGCCATCAGCCGTCGGCGGGGGCCAGCTGCCGCCAGCCGCTGCAGCTGCTGGCGCTGGGGCTGCTGCTGGCCAGCGGCGGGGCCGACCCGGCGCCGCGGCCCAAGCCCGGGCGCGGCCCGACCATCCTCGAGCAGATGGATGTGCCGGCCGTGACGCGCGTGCTGCAGTCGCGCCGCCGGGCGGACCCGTCTCCGCCGGACGTGACGCCGCCGCCGCCGACGCCGCCGCTGTCGCCGCCGCTCGCGCTCATCCCACCCTCGGTGCTGCAGTCCTCGCGCAGCGCGCGGCTCATCACCAAGCGGCACTACCTGAAGCACGACTGGTGCAAGACGGAGCGGCTGGTGCGCCGGCTGCGCGAGCCCGGCTGCCGCTCGCGCCGCGTGCTCGACCACTTCTGCTACGGCCAGTGCAACTCGTTCTACATCCCGCGCGAGGGGCGCGCCGACCGCCGGCCGTTCCGCTCGTGCCCGGCGTGCGCACCGCGCCGCTGGAAGACGGTGGCGGTGACGTTCCACTGTCCGGGTCAGATGCCGGCGCGCCGTCGCCGTCTCGTCCGGCTCGTCAAGAAGTGCCGCTGCATGGCGCAGCGCACCGGCCACTGATGGGGGCGGAGCGGCGCCGTCGTCCCACAGGACGTGGCCGGGTTCACCCCTTCCATCGGCTGACCTTCTTCAGACGACCTCGCCATGGCCTCGTCCCGGTGTGGCTCTTGTCTCAGTCCCGCCGGCGTGCAATCGTTCGTTTGGCCTTGTTGTATGTTATTTTACGATGAGCGTGGTTCCTCAGGTCCCTGGCATCGCTAGTGTCGTTTGCAGTTAGCAAAGGCAATGAAAGGAAACCAGTTGAAATTGTGTCAGGTGGTAATTCTAGCCCCTTTTCCTTTTGCATCGTTCCACTCAATGTATTTGTTTCAAAATTAAAAGTCCCAACACAGTAGTTGAACTGGTATCATCGACAGAAGCCGCTTACAGAAAGGTGTCGATCTACTTTGTGCAGCAGTCTGAAAATTCTACGAGGTCTGAGATAGACAGCCTGTCCTGTGGGATTACCTTAAGAGAGGCCCAGACACGTACTTCACTTGATGAAGGATTATATTGCAAGAATGTGGTTTGGCCTCTTGCAAGTACCATACGTCTACAAGCAATAACTCCTTGGGGCATCCCACGCCATGACTGGCAAACGACATGCATTGATAATTTTTGAAGTTGCTAAGCTTTGAGTGCATCGAAATGTGTTTTTAAGCGTTATTATATAAATTGAAGAGTGACATAACCATCGTGCTGTTAAAGGAAAAATACGCAATAAGCTATTATTTTCAGTCTGTTATTTTATAGTCCGGGCATATCTTCGTTGACTGTGGGGCAACGCTGTTGTCACATTCCTTTCTCATCTGCTCAGTTTTGTGGCGTCAGATAACTGTGATTTGAAAACAATCGAAGTCGGAGAGAAAAGTCAACCTAATTTTCTTTCTGCGAAGAAATTAGTACAGCCTATGTGTTTTGCTGCGTTTCATAAACATTACTGTATGCACGATGGGCAAATGTGATGCCAAGTGTCATTGCGCCAGAAGCTAGTCACTAGAATCTCAAGTGTATCATTACTCACAGTCGTGCCAGTCCTGTGGGGTGGTGCGTATATAGGATAGCTGTTTACTGAGAGCCTCACCATGGCAACCCGGTGGCAAGCCACACACTGTAGGCAACCGTGGCGCACGCTGTGTTGCATTTTGTTTTATCTGGTTACGTATCGGCAATCCAAAAAGCTGGCACAAGCGCATGAGCCTAATGCAGCCCGAATAAATAGTCTGAAAAGGTACGTGACTGCTGGAACGCGGTGTTTTGATTATCTTGATTCTTGCTAGTGTCGTCATAGATGCATGCACACGAGCTGTTTAATTGGTCTCTTACTTGAGTAGATATGTGCCAAACCCGATGTTGTACACGACGGCCGTTAATGTCGCTTATTTCCGTCTCATTGCCATACATTAGCGGCGAGTGAACTGCCACCATGGGAGGTCTTGTGTAAAATGGCATTGTGGTCGCATTCATTTGGGCACATGTTATGTGGATTGCCATGGTTGTGATGATAATCGTATTATTGTCGTCTTAAGGTGTTGCAATAAATTGATGAGATAGAGCGGCTAGTTTTATATCCGAACTTTACCCAGAAAGTAAATGACAATCTGGATGGCCGATGTTCTAGGCAGCCGTCACATTAAATCACTGACCTAGTTCTGCAATGAATCGTAGGAATGCTTATTATAGACACCGCGGTTTTACCGGCAGCAATCTTTTTTCCGCACGAGTACCATGAGTGCGAAAAGTGAACAATGCATCAACTAGTTTTAGCTGCAAGGACACATGCGTATACGCAAGTACACGTGCCGTTCTGCAACTCGTCTTACATGACGAATGTGGCTCCCGGTATTAATAGGCATGGCGAGACTGACACATCAGAGTTGAGCCGGACCGCCTACAACTAAAATCTAATCTACTTTAAAAAATCTAAATTAGAAACTAAATAAAAAACTAAATAAAATCTAGGCATGGCGAGACTGACACATCAGAGTTGAGCCGGACCGCCTACAACTAAAATCTAAACTGCATTTTCAGTGATGATGCACAATGATGACAAAATGACAATCACCGACATTCAGTGATTTGTGAAGATCATTATATACCGACCAACCTTCAGAAATGGCCTAGGCACACGGGTAAGGGCCGACGCAATGTCCATACAAAGTAGAGAAAAAGCAGGTCATACAAGGCATAGAAGTTGATATATAAACGTTCAGAACAATTTCATAGGCGTTATCAGTGCGGAAAGAAAGTGTTGTGGGACAATATACTGCAATGTAACCAATTTATAATATCAAACAGCACACAGCCACTTTTGTGTCAGTGTGAGAAGACATAACTATGCTTGTATATATATATATATATATATATATATATATATATATATATATATATATATAACATGTACACTACACATTATCTTCATATTTCATCAATGATTGAGCGCATCAAACTTGCCGGAAAGCAACTGCTATAAGGCATCGCCGGCTATGAAATGTTAGTAGAACACTGATAAATGGGCAGGCCACAAACTCTTTGGCCTTATTAGTTCAATGCTAACAAATTTACCATGCGTGACAGGCCCGTCTCGCATGCCGGAAAGACTGTATGAATATCACGATCAGCTATCCATGCCAGCGACGGATGACAATTAGAGGCAGATAAGGGCTGATTTGATCAATGCTGAGGAACCCCTTTCAAAATGTTGTGCCTGTTTCCCCAAAGCCCGAATAGAAGGCATGAAGTCACCTGTTTGTGCTGCCTGTTTTCGCTTCTGCTACGCTTTGTTATAAATACATAAAATCATGTCAAAAATTCACACACACCAACGGAGCATAGACACTAAAACCGCTACAGTCCTGACAACGAAATACTCACCTGCCATCCAATGGCTTGGAACCACCCCTGCTCGGACCTGAGTGCGCCTCCCTGTCATTGCCGATGCACCTGACGGCAGGAGCCAAACAAGAAGAAAACTGTAACCGTGCCCGACAGCTGAACCCAAACTGTAACCGTGCCCGACAGCTCGACCCAAACTAAATGTCCCCTGCTCCCCTGTTCTCCCGATGTAATTGCGTGGCGTGGCCGCCGAACAGGCAGCTCTGCTATTCATTGCACATGTTATATGCATACATTTTATTGACTGAACAAAGTTACCTTGCTTTCATAGGTAGTTATTGGTCACCCCACGTGCTCAAACACTATGCATGCGTACAGATGCGTACCAATGTTTCTTCCTTCATGGCTTCTGTATCCACTAATAGCGTCTCATAGACATCACCTAAATGTCATCAATAT
The DNA here is from genome assembly GCF_011947565.3 of Pollicipes pollicipes. Classification (NCBI taxonomy): domain Eukaryota; kingdom Metazoa; phylum Arthropoda; class Thecostraca; order Pollicipedomorpha; family Pollicipedidae; genus Pollicipes; species Pollicipes pollicipes. The sequence goes on from NW_023596220.1 coordinate 12,242, forward strand.
TGATGTGATAGATCACTATTACTCACTTCAGACTGGGCACCAAATGAGCAAGCAGTCATGGCGCCCTAAGACACGAGTCAGCCAGTACTCACTTTAACCAAATTTCGCCCGGGTAAAATACAAAAAATTGTGTCTAACACAGTTGCTTTCCTGTCTGACACGGTCACCTGACACAGCCGTGATTCGACATGACATATCTCGAAGGGGCCGTTTATTTAAACGCGTCGAAATGAGGCAAGGAGCTTATATCGTAACCGATCATATCAACTTGATTTTTAGGAAAAATCACTGAGGCTTAGAATACCAACACCAACGGCCTGGCGAGCATTTGCAAGAAAATAACTCATGGGGGAGGGGGGGGGGGGGGGTGAGGGGCGATAGCCGTCCGCGACTGCTAGCACAGATGTCTTCAAAAGACATGGCGCAATCAGGGTAGGTTAGTTAAAATAATGACGATCAGCTTTTAAACCCTATCGGTCAGGTCCGGACACCCAACAGCACTCCCAAAGGCGACAAGGCGGAAAGCTTTAATTCGAACATCAGGCAATCCGCATGCGCAAGCGCCAATCCCAATTTCAGTTTTGGTAAAATTATTTCAGCTGCTCACAACGATTACAATGTCCCTCTCACCTATCTGATTGCGCAAATTTCACACGGAAAATAGCCTGCGCATGTCGCTGAAAGTTCAACGCCGACAGTGCAGTGTAACTGGCCCTCCGCACACCTGCTTCGGCTGCGGCTTTGCCGGAAAACCGGATGTGGTCTGCAGAAGACCTGTTGTCCAGGGAGGAAAAACTCTGCTATCTTTCTCGTGATCTTTCCGATGAGAAGCTTGCTTGATTTTGAGATACAGCGCTCCTATCTTTAAGTTTGGTTTGCGGGTGGAAGGCGTCAGAACTATTCGTAGAAAAATAAACAACTAAATTATTTAGCAAAATAGCGATTGGCTCAAGTTTATCTGCCGCCATCAGTCAAACTTTTCACAAGCAGCTCATCCTGTCGAGCTGGACATTTCATACAGGCAGCCAGTGGCAACCATGCTGTTGGACGAAGAGATGTCCACAAAACATGATTTATCGACATCATTATCATCTAGGCCGATGTCGCGCCAACAGTGGATCTGAGCTTTTGATAAATGGTGTCGTCCGTACCAATTCCAAGTGGAGAAGCCCAATCGATGCAACACATGACGCAACACACGCATCAGAACTGTACGACGCCGGGCACCACACATCAGAGCTGCACGACACCGGGCGGTGCGGCCGGATACAGACATCAGAACTGTACGACAACGGACGTTGCGGCCGGACACACACATCATAACTGTACGACACCGGGCGGTGCGGCCGAATGCACTTAGCATAACTGTACGACACCGGGCGGTGCGGCCGAATGCACTTAGCATAACTGTACGACACCGGGCGGTGCGGCCGGACACACACATCAAAAATGTACGACACCGGGCGGCGCGGCCGGACACACACATCAGAACTTAAAGACACCGGGCGGTGCGGCCGGACACACTCATCAGAACTGTACGACAGCGGGCGGTGCGTCCGGACACATATATCAGAACTGTCCGACACCGGGCACCACACATCGGAACCGTACGACACCGTCCGGTGCGGCCGGACACACACATCAGAACTGTACGACACCGGGCGGTGCGGCCGAATGCACTTAGCATAACTGTACGACACCGGGCGGTGCGGCCGGACACACACATCAGAACTGCACGACACCGTGCGGTGCGATCGGTTCACAGTACCACACACGCTCTGGTGGTGGGCTGAAGCGACAAGGAGTAGCCATGGCTTGTTCCTTTGGGTGCTCCTTTTGGGTATGTTTTTACATGGCTCTAAAAGTACTTAAGTATCGTTGATGATCACACCGGTTTGGATCAAGCTGTCGGTGTTAGCGTCATCATAATTCTCCATATTTTGTCGCTAATGTCCGCACCATTCCTGCGATGGAGTTGATTACTTGGCCTGTGCATTATGAGTTCAGAGCCTTATGCGGACTTTTATCAACTATCAGTGTACCAGGAGGCCCTGATTAAAAGACGTTTTCAAGCAGACATGGCTGTGTGGCCGATAAGTTTCGAAGTTATGCTTATGATCACGGGTGCCTATGCTCATGATCACGGAAGGCTGCGTTCATGGTAACGAATATCTGTGCTCATGGTCACGAGTGCCTGCACTCATGGTCACGAGTGTTTGCGTCATGGTTACGAGTGTCTGTGCCCATGGTCATGAGTGCCTGTGCTCATGGTCACGAGTGTTTGCGTCATGGTTACGAGTGTCTGTGCCCGTGGTCATGAGTGCCTGTGCTCATGGTCACAAGTGCCTGTGTTCATGGTAATGAGTGCCTGCGCTCGTGGTCATGAGTGCCTGTGCTCATGGCCGCAAGCGCTTGCATTCATGAGCATTCGTGACCCTGGGCACGGCCTCGAAACGTCGAGTTGCCAATGTAACCAATGCCGGCTTGATAATGTCGTTTAACAAGTACATTCTGGTATACTGAAGGTTCATGACTGTCAGCACAAGAACTCTGAACTCCGCGGGCCGAAAAACCAGAAGCTCAAGACTTTTCTTGCTGTTATCAAGTACTTGGCTGCTGTGTTGTATGATTTTGTTTCTGTTATGCCCTGCAATCTGCAATTCTGAAACTGAAATCTACCTGCCGAATCCTTCACTGCTGCGAAACAAAGCTGGTGATGTGACCGATCCTGACCACGAATTTGCCTCCGTTAAGCTGTGCCTAATCGTTGATATCACGGAAACCTCATTGCAATAACTGTTGAGAGTGGCACCAAAACCATGAAGTACCACAAACGTGAAAAGACAAGTATGTGCATGGCGATGAAGCCAAAACGCCTCTGAAATTAAAGGAACGACCATTTTTTAGCCATCACAACAAACCACGATCCTGCTGCTGCTTATCCGATTTTTGGAGCATTTCGGACTTGCTACAAGTTAAGTCCCTTCTAAAAATGCCAGTGTGAAAACAGCTAATAATAGGAGGCATGTATACTGCTGGAAATAACTCTACAGAGCTTCAAGAATGCAGCGTATCTTAAATATAATGCGCTTACACCCAGCATAGTCAGTTACCGCGCGTCGTGTTAGTCGCCACGCTCATAACACCGGTCCGAACAAACTTCCGAGCCGGTCCAGCACTCCGAGCTGGCAGGGCGCACCGGCGCGGCGACCGACGACGCCGGCTTCCGCCGCCGTCGGCCGGACGTCGCGCCGTTCCTGAGGGGCGGGGGAGGGGAGCGTCTCGTCGGAGCCGTCGCGCCGGCGTCGACAGGACGCCCCGGGCGCCAAGTTGGCGGTCCGTGCGGTGTCGCCCGCGCGCGGGTCCGGTTCGCACTGCTGGAGACGGCTGTTCTCGGAGCGGCGGGGCACCCGTCCGTCACCGACGGCAGGCTCAGGCCGGGGCCTCGGATTGACGGCACGTGGGCACGCCGGATGCATGCCGGCAGCGGCGGTGATCGTCTCGAACACTGGTGCGGTGACACAACCGAATCGTGGGTTAACTTTATCGTAGCCATTTGGCCACATGGCCTCCCGCTCTTTAGTTCTACCGAAAGATGCTTGCATCCATTCCCATTATTGCTTGAACCATGCAGATTGCCCAGTGTTTACATTTTTTAAAACAAAAAAAGCGTATCAGGCAATGTCCCCCCCAAATCCCGATCTACCGTTGTGATATCTGGGACAGCTGAAGGGACTGGTATGTAAGGGAACTGTATTTAGGATGTGTGTCTTCTCATGCATCACCTAAGTTTGACAAGCCCGCTGAGCCAGCCTCCCCCGTGGCCATTGGCCGTGATGACAATAACCGACGGACGCCTTTTACTGCATGGGGCGAGCAAGGCCACTATCGGAAAGATCGCTGCAACCAACGTGACGATACCAAAACATCAGCGAACCGAATCTGTCGCCCTTGGGCGCCTACAGGAATGAAAGCATAAAGCATTGGCTGCACGTCTAAACAAACGACATGGCTTGAAAATTGGACTTAGGCCTGACCTGGCACTTTCCATTGTCAGAATCTGTGAGTTTGTGATGAGTTGTATTGACATTGTTGCAGCTGTAACCCCAGTATCGCGAATTGCGCAAATTATTGCGGTGTACATCGGTAAAATTGGGCAAGACTGCAGGTCCAGGAGTTCTTATCGCTCTCGCTCAAGGACAGAGCATCTTCCCACACGAGTTCTACAGAACTGCAGGCCTATGTTGTTATCATGGCACTCACTCAAGGCCAGAACATCTGCCCACACGAGTTCTGTACCGGAACAGGTGATATGGACCACTTCCTGGTAGATAACTGGCGCACCAGCATGGTTTAGACGGCTTTGACGTCTTTTTTGTGAGGTGCAGGCGGCAAATCCTCTACATCGTGCAGCTGGCTTCATGTCTTCGTGTGCTCTAGTTACTGTGTTCTTTGGTGGCTATCCGCATTATTTTCGTCTCACGTCTCAAAATGGTCGGATCCATGGATGGTGCATGGCAGCGCGTGAGAGCGTGTTTATACTAGCTTACACTCCTGTCAGCAGGATTTTTCGTTTCTACCCCCCTTAGCACCTTTGTTAGGTAGTCTCACGCAGCTGCTGTGACTGTTGGCCGAGACCTGGACCTGCCTCTGAAAAGTGTTATTTCACCTTTTTTGAAATTGAAGAATTAGAAGTTTCTTACGCCAGCCGAACGGGGGGCTGACATCGTGGGGTGAAATGATGAGTGAATGATGAACTGGTAGCATTGCAAACTTGACAGGAATACAACGCCTGGTCAAATATCCGGCATCTAAACACAATCCAAATATTATTGGAAAACTCGCGACGAGTTGTGCTGTTATAACTGAAGAGATTATAGCATTGCGATCACTGATTACAAAGGTGTCACCATGTCAAAAGTGTTGCTTGTCGGGCCGGGACGGGTGCCGAAGCAACCAAAGTCCCGCTACGTTGATCTTGAGATTCGTTTAGCCTGAGACGCCGATCGAAATAGCCTGCTATTCCCACCAGTATTACACCGCAGTTGTGTCGTGCGGTTAATGATGCGATTCAGACGATGCATCACGGCTTACTACTCTATTCTTCTACGCCGATGTGTTCCATGGTAAATACGTAGCCATTTGTTGTGGTATATGTATTGTGCTTGCGGAAATAAGGCCTTTCATGACATGGGCAGGCTTGATGCATTTTAGATCATACAGATGGCACCGATGAGAAAAAGTAACGCATATCTGGAGCTGTAGACAAATATGGTATTTGTGCTCCCCGCAATGAACTTTGTGAAGATCGACTTCTCATCGCGACGTGTCACTGCCCCTTCTCGACTGTATGATGGTAACACGCTGCGAAGTTGCTACAGCGTTACTGCTCAGTGTAATGCAGTGCTTACGGAAAGGTATTGGACCATCTGGATGAAGTGTCTGCACATAGGCTGAACGCTTTCCATGTCTAGCCCGCCTTCATCCGTCGACGAGTGAAGTGGTGGGTACAGCTAGCGCCATCTATAAACGTTTCCCCGGCCGTCGTAAGGTGGCGGGGTCATCTGAACTCGAGGGTGATGTATACTTGAGTGTGGGACGATGTCGGTCCACCTCCATGGATGCATGGTTGATAGGCCGACATCATGGATGGCCTTATAACGTACTTGGCCAGCATGTGGACAGCACTGATCAGATCAGGTCGCGTTGGTCTGGTTCGGTCCGGTACTACGGTGAAAAAGTGTGTTCTCAGTCGAGCCAGCGAAGCGTTAAATGAATATGCCGAAAACTTCATCAGTGGGTAAATGTTATTTCGGTGCTAAAGCACCGTTGAGCTGGTTACATAATTTCTGCAGGTGCTCTGAACATTTCAAATCATGTGAGATCGAAAGATTGCTCTGTTTTTCCACTGCAGCCCACATGATTTCGGCTCTGCATCTTTACTAGTTCCAGAAGATTGCCTGTAAGCCTGCGATGCAGAAAGACAAAACATTTTTCTTGCTTTCCCTGTTGTTGCAAGGTGTGCTGTAGCTTGCGAAGGGGCTGATGAACAGATATTAGTAACGGATTACATGCAAAGAAAGCTGCGGGAACTTCTACTGATTCATACCGTTCTTCTCTACTAACCAACTGGTGGGTTGCTGCGCTACAATATTTGTACAGAGATTTGGTTTTGACATGTATATTAGGCTAAAGGATACCACTGATGGTCGTTTTTACTGAGGATTTATGACGCATTCAGCTGCAGAGGCCTTTTAGTGTTACTTGCCTCCTGCCCTGGCAGGAAGTGCGGGCACAACGGGGAATCGAACCCTGCACCTCTGATTTCCCAGACACGCAGCTTTACCACCACACCGCTGGTACTCTCTTACTGGTAGTGCTCGCAGTTTTAGAACCGTTCCAGGACATCGTGATGCAGCCCGAGAAAGAGTGAAAGGGCACCAAAACGTCCTTTGATCGGTGTATTCCCAGACTGAAATCCCACTTTACGAATTATAAGCTTTTGTCTGTTTTATAGCGGAATGGACTTGGAAATATTCTAGTCACATGGTGTGCGGTTTTCGGTTCGTCTACGTTATCGAATGATATTCCTGTCAATCGACTGAAATATTTTCCTTGCTGTACTACATGCGTCGGGAAGGCAAAGCAAAATTTTAGTGGGTGTAAATAATGATTGTGTTCGTCTTGAAGGAATGGCTGCGGTCAATGGGTGGGCGAAAACATCTATGTATCGGAAAGTGGTGCTTTCGAACGCTGTGCGAAACCAGCTGGCGTGCGTGCGGAGGGCATCCCGGGGCATGGGCCTCACCTGTGCGGTATTTAGGTTGATGCTCTGGACGGATTACTACGTACAGCACCACGAATTCATGACGTTGCGGTGTAATCCCCATTTCTCCCGTTGCTGTAGCTGCTAATTCCGCTCAGAAAATAATCTCGGAATTGCACAGGTAAATGCTCTGGCTCGGAGGTGAAGGGTCCCCAGCTCCGTCCCAGCGCGGGGTCCCCAGCAGCCGCCATTCTCGCGAAACGGGACAGCGCCCTCTGGTCGATAGGGAGACCATCAGAGAGATGCATTATATATATATATATATATATATATATATATATATATATATATATATATATATGTATTTACGAATTTTGCTGAAAAACAATCATTTTTGCGAGCCAAACAGCGACAAATTATGCGTAGGTGTATTGTAAGGTGTTGCCCCACATGAGTTCTTAGTCAGTCAATTGGGATCACTTCCGCTGGTATAAGAACATACACGTGCGTATTGAAGCACACATTATGACGGGGAAATATCTCTGGTAACACTTCGAACGAGCCATCAGAGCCTCCTTTTCTGACCATCCAAATGAGAGTCGATACTCATCATAGGTGGCGCTTCCTTCCGTCAACGCTCTACATAGGCGGCAGCAGATGTCGCTAACAGTATTGGGCAACTTAATTCAGTCATTGATTCAATGATCAATGCTTTTTGCAATACATTTTCCAATGCTTGGACGCTTCTAAAGTACGAATGCCTGTATCGGCACACCTATCATGAGATCATTTTACCTCATGTTAACTCACATTTAAGACAGTGTTACTAGCCTTATTCCTCGGAGAAAAACCAGGAGAATGCAGACATAGGTGGCTTGATATTTCGGCAGCATACCTTTAGCAAAACAATGACAGAAGTGCTAAAAACAATAGCAGAAGTTCATATTTGCCCAGCATAACCTTGATTTGGCCCACCTCAAAAACTTCAAGCATCTCATGTCTTGAACAAAGAAAGCAAGTTTCACCTCATGTAAGCCGTTCCCCCAAAGCGTACAATCATGAGGCATTCAAAACCAGCCTTTTGCTTCATCGGTTCCTCAAGACTCCGTGGACTACAGCACTCGGGCTAAGACAAGCCGTAATCCTGGTCACACTGCAGCTCACTTCAGCCGATTACTTACCCCGACAATGCCATACCCGCTGTGCCACAAAGCAGCAAACATACGGTAATTCCGTACATGATCTGCACGCTTCTGGAGACTGCTTTAAGCCACACATAATGGCTTGCCTGTCAGTTTGGGAAAGCGAAGTCAATTCGCATTTTTGCTGTCCCTGGATACCTTTCCTATGGCCGTGAAATAAAGGTGAATCAAGGTAAAGTATACCAACATTTACCATCAAGATCCAATGCATGTATTTTTTACTCCCCTCAATGTTGAACTTGCATGGTATAACACTTAATCCTCCATTTAAGGCATTACTATTAATTTTCTTTAAAAGCTTTTTTGATATTTCGTGTCGTTTTTTCCAGGATGTGGTCTGGCTTGTCCTTGAATGTCACCACCGATCCAAGCCAGTATTTGCGGTTTACGATAAAGTTATCTCGTAGATAAATCTTTCAACTTAAGGCTCTCGGATCGTCACATTGATGAAGGGTATTGTACAAGAAGGTAGATAGACGACCTGAAAATCCTCATTGTACTGACCTACTTGCTGTTGAAAACTTGTACGCTGGTGGCTTTATATACCCGCTTGGTGGTGTACGCTTTCAAGGTGAAGACCAGAAGAACTCTAGTTCGGCGCACGAATTCTCGACGTTCTCCATCATCAGGTTGGTAGAGGGGAGATGAATGTGGGACGAATGACACCCATCTTCATCATAGTTTAGTGCTTGCCTCCTTTTCTTTTCCCTCTCGACCCATCTGCTAATGGCGAACGCCGAAAATGCAAAACAATGAATTTTTCAACACAGTCAATGCTTGTTTGATAACGTCGTTTGACGGTTCCCTACATACTGTAATATTAAAGATCGGTTACATTCACCACAACAACTCAAAGGTAATAGCGAATCAGCGCAGGGCAATAACGCAGTGGGTACTTAAAGCGTCTTTGAATTGATTACTCATTCCTGTGACATAAATGTTTTGATTTGATGAAAACGACTTAGGAAACAATGCTTAGAAAATAGTAATGCTTCAACAATGAGCATGATATGTGCTGTGAAGGCGCATGAAAGAGCACGCCAACAAAGTGTGCTTAAACCTATGGGTCAACAGAATTTAATGCAGGGCAATGAGCATGGTATGTGTTGGGATACGCGATTGTGCACGCCTTAAAAGCGCGCGCAGGTCGGTAAGTCAATGCAAGTTAATTCTGGGGTCTGCAAGGTAGGCAGTATAACACTGTCTTCACGGATTCATGGAGCATATCATATTCTGCATGACTTGGTGAAAAAGTCGAGACAACATTAAGGCAACATATATATCTTGTAGCTTTAGTTACGAATGATCATAATGATTTTGCGCCGCGCCTCATGATTGGAGAGGGAATGATTTATCGGCGTTGCTTTCGCTTTATTTTTTTTAAATTCGTGCCGATAAGGTCCTTTGGGATTTAAATTCATTCACTCAGGACGCCAACGTGTCAGTAGCATTTGTCGAACCACTTTGAAAGGCGTCAACTGTTTGGAGTATCGTGGCTAATAGAAATTGTCAAAATACAATACCATAATGCGTCGCGTTTTCTAAAGACGGAGTTTATCCGATGCCCGCCTCAATCCCTGATCTCGTTCTATAGGTCGTTCTCGATTCGCTAAACAGGTGCTCCACATCGTGGCCTCCCGACGAACCCCACGTCACTAAACACTACGTTTGTGCGCCCTAAAAAGATATCGGTGCCGCTTCCTCTCTGGCCTTCCCGACAGGATCGCGTTCCTGACAGCCGTCTTGGCTGACAAAAATGAGACCGCCTCCCCAGCTCCGCGACCTGATGTGTTTACGTGTTGGACTGCCGTCCGACGCTGGTGGGCCAAATTAAAATGTCCCGCAGGAGAAAGAACGCGGGCAGAGCTCCGGAGTCTTCTGTGCATCGTAAGAGAAACACGACGTGAAACCGAGCACATGCCACAAATATACATCTTACCGGAAGGCAATCGTCGACAGACCTGCGCGTGGGGTCTTTTCTTGAACATCCCGCGTCCTATGTCTGCGTAAATTGCGCTTGCTGCAAAACATGTGGGCCATTGATGCCATCAATGTACCTTTGCATTTACGTTAACGAAATGCACAGCTGTGTAGCCAATAGCCGTGTGTTTTTGGTTACGCGGCTGATAAACAAGTTCCTTGCATGTTTATCGAAATCCCCGGCCTCAGTTAATCCCTGAAATATTTTGTCATTGCTTAACAGACTCACTGCCTGAAGTCTGCAACTCTCTGTGTGTAACAAGCACGAGTGAAATACACAGAACCAATTACGTAACACTTGAAAATCTCTCGCTGCGTATATCATGTTTCACTCGAAAATGTATCAAATGCGCCAGTTACACTGGCGAAATGCCTCATTGTAATAATGGTGGGTCAACTCTTTCGGAGTCGCGTGATGAATAAACCATATGAACGACTCCTGTCGCAAGCATTGTCCTTTAATTGCGTGATTTAATAGCATAAAACATTTTTCAAGTTCATTTCAGACGATGTTCGCGATATGGCCCCAAAAAATGCAGTGTTCATTGAGGTGTTCAGCAATAACATCGCATATCGGTACAATGTACTTCGACCACTGCGTTGGAATGCTGGGTGCCCTGTTTTACTTCACATTATTCCAACCACGTCACATTTGGCTAGACGCGGGCAATGGGATTTTGAAATGCTGGGCAAACAAGGAGACCATGCCATCAAATTAACTTGATCCCGGCGGGCAGACGCTGCTGCCACACGAACCTTTCTACTTCTGTAGGAGGAGAAAACGAACAGTCACACTGATAAGCCTGCTGGTCGATGCGTGCAGATTGTCATCGGCTCTAAAAACGCTATCACGCACTACTGTGTGCAAAAAATCATACTGAATCACAAAACGTTAAGTCATGGCGTCACAGCAACCCGTGTCGAGTGAGAAGTTGAAAAAAGCTTACGGAAACGTGCACATGCTTAAATCGGTCAACGTGTTTTTGTTACGTTTCGAATTGTGTTAACACGCCAAACCACTAACGAGCCGATTTTAAGCGCATCTCACCTCAAATTTCTGCTTATATCACGCCCAAAGGCGACGTTTATGTTCATGGACCTGGATGAAGATTCCAGATGTGATTGTAAGATGAAGGATGACGTTAAGATTCCGGATGAACTGATGGCAATTTCTGAGGATCCGCGTTGTATTGTGCTATCACAATTGATATTTTGAGGTTGATGTTTCCTGCACTACACTCGATGTTCGCATATCCGCTCACCATGCGTTACTATAAGTAGAGAGTGCACTCTTCTTAAACTGCCCCCCCCTCCCCCCCTCCCCCCGTACGTTGCTAATAACCTCTATGAGGACTTCACCGATCTCGAATGCTGCGTTTTGTTTCTCCTACATAACACTTCTGTACAGATATTGCAAGATATTTTACACGCTATTTTACATGATATCTTCCGTTGATCGCATCCACCAATATACCACAAATCTTAATATCATCTTATTCTGAGGTTTTCCATGGCTGGTTGACCTACAAATAGACAAGTTGTCAAAACGTGAAGCGAACCGATCAAATCGTTGGCAATATCCTGTCTGCAGCGACAACTTGTGTGAACAGGTGAGCGCCGCCCTAACAGCGAACGATCTACGTGGCCTGGAGAGGTATGAACTACTGCTTCTACTCTGAAGTCCATCGTAGTTCGACCAGCACTAAATACCACAGCTTGTACATTTGCGATTATGATTTGTCATGCATGCGTGAATGGAATGAAATAGAGATACTCACGGAAAACGTGACATATACTTGAAGCAGGATCAGAAAACTGCCATAAGTAGTGGCAAGGACTGAACAGGTTTCCAAGTTTTTAATTCCCGCAGAACTCAGTGGGCTAAAATACACTCAAACTGTGCCTTAAGTAAGCTTGACAGAATGGCTCTGCGCGACAACGTTTAAAGAGACATTTAAATACGAAACTATATTTCATGTTTAGCAGTAAAACATACCACTCATTGCATATGAATATGCGTGAGCGCTGTGATTGGATGCCTTGAGGGCCGTGGCACCTGGCCGTGGCAGTTGGCACTGTTGGCCGCGCATACGGAATGAGGGTTGATGGTTGCCATTTGTGATAGATGGCTAGGCCGCTCCTTAATACTTGTGGAAAGGTGAAATATGCCAGAAATGGTGACCTATTGCGTTCAATTAACCTTCATAAACGTGCCCATTTCCCATACATGTCCTTGACCTTCGCCCTGAAAGGAGAGAGGGGAAGGGGAAAGCCGACACAATGATTCGATCCGATCCGATGTAAGCCCCCGCTAAGAAGAAAACCTTCTCCAGCATGTCGTGAAATCGCGCGCCAATTTTTAATAGCCGATAAGGTGTTTACCTCGCATGTTTTGAAACGAAAAATGCATTTCTAGCATTTTTGGTTTTCGAGAAGCGGCAATTTTTAAGAAACACTATACGGCAATCCACATCCGTGGTGGGCGGCAAACGGCCACTGACGAATCCGCCGATCGCCCGCGGCGAGTCCATACTGCCACATAGACGGAGTTCTATGTCATAATTATATCCTGAAACACGCAAAGGTGCACATCAATATCATCAAAATTAAAAAAGAAGCACGCTTGAATAAGTTGTACGCTACTACTTGGCATAGTTCCATAAATTTTAGCATGCTAAGCTGAAATAGCGCGATTTTCAGGAATGGTCGATGGGTTGGAGAACTATCAACAACTCCAAGATCGCAGCGTCCAGTGCTCAAACAATCCAAAATGGCATTGCCAGGTGTTCACAGCATCCAAAATGCGTCCAATCCATGCCCATTGGCGGGGTCCATAGCATCAAGCTCGTAACGTCCAAAGTCATGACATTCAATGTTCTTTACATCTGGCCCTCATGACGTCTAATTGTTAGGTTTTGATTGGCACTTGTTTTCCAACCTTTGGGTATCATGAACGCTGGATGATATGGGCTCTAGATGTCGCGATTTGGGATGCTGCGAACCTGGATATTGTGATCTTCCCTTGTCCAGGGACATTGGACGATTTTTGGATGCTATGAGCTCTGGATACAACGATGTTGAACGTTTCGGCCATCGACGTTATGAACTCTGGTTGTTGCAATGTGCATCCAATGGGTTCAATTATTGACCTTAAAACATAAAATTTATAAGTTCGGAAACCGCAGGTGAAGTCCCATCAACTCCCCCGTTTCAGTCCGCGCTGCCAAAAACTGTGAAATCAGGGCGAGTGCAGCTGAAACATGCATGGCCTGATACGTGCCTCTTAATTGTCCTCGCCCTTTGTATACTTGTACAAAAGCCATAGAATGAGGCCTTATCAACGACATCATCAACAACTGCAACTGAACAACACTAATGGGCTTGCAACGCACAAATCCATGGAGGTCAAAAGTAATTCCACCCTTATTATTCCATTAACTGGGGCCATCTTGTCTCTCCCTTTTCACACACATAAACGTGCGTCCGGTGCCTAAAAAACGCTTCTGTTATCATGTGGGATGTGACTTAATCCAAAGCCTGGTTCACGCAAACACCTTCAGCACCTATCGTGGATGATTTGTTTACGTGAGGTTTTTTACAGTAAAATAGCAGCTTAACCTTTCAAAATTGACAAATGACTAAGCCCTGCATGGTTACAACCCCAACAAATTTGCTCCCTCTGCGACCGCATTTTGTTTAGTCATTTCTTCTCAGTTGAAAAAAGGATATGCACAATTTCCAATGATCTGACCTCAAACAACCGGCTTTGATAATGGTGCACGAGGCACGAGGCTGAAAGAGAAGTTATTTGACTTTGGAAATGCTAAACTCGCGCCTGCGGTTTCTTTTAAAATGCAAAATAAGGACTTGAAACCCTCTTTATCTGCCTCAACCTTAATAATTTTTAACCTGTCTCATCTGCTTCCATGAATCAAGCAAAGCCCAAAGCAGACCTTTGCAACGCCTATAAATAAGATAGCAGTAATACCCTTGTTCCTCGCACAATAATCAACAGAATCGAGAGATAGATACATTGTATTGCATCTATCTCTGCATTCTCCTGGCTATTGCACGAGGAATAAAACTACTAGTACTGTTTTTATATGTTTAATGTAAACAGGTAACTACTGAAAATAAGGGAGGCAGGGAAGGTAAAAGAAAAGGAAAGAATCACGCAGAGAACATCGCACATCTCGCCGGAGCATCACATCAGCGCGCAGTGTCTTAGTCTTAGCGGGTACGCTCAAAGCCTTCCAGCAGGCATGGCATTCGGCTACAAACAATCAGTTCCGGCTTGCTCGGCTGCGCCAAGCGGCGGCACATCTGGCGCGCCGGCAGTGTCGCAGTCCGTGACATAACCTTGATCATGTTTCAGCAATATGACGTGGGCACAGTTAACATCTCCAACCTGCTTAACATTTATGGATCACTTGGTCGCATTGGTCGCACAGCGTCGTTTGACGCACTCCGAAGATCGAATAGATATGATTTAGTTGTGGTTCATGTTCGCTTTGCTTCATGAATAGACGGCGTCGTTGGCGTCGGTATAGTACCGCCCCCAGCTACATAACATTGGTTTGCATGATAGAGAGCGTGTCATAAAATATTTCAGTGCTTTGCCAATTGAAAATCCCCTGCGTGCGTTGATGCTATATTCATCCTTACTTTAACTTTGAGAAATATTTTCCATGGTTTTGCCTTTGCATAACTTGTTTTTCCTCTATATACACGATATGTTTTCCAGTTACATGCCAAATGCTCCACCTGCCTGCGCGCGTCATGAGCGACACCAGTATCGGGCAGCCGTCAACTTATACCGTAGATCGTCACAAAGGTTGATCCCGTCGCATGCGCAAATTTACGGCAATCCATGCAGATGTACAAGCTGTGTGTCTGGCGAAAGAGAAATGCAAGCAGCCAGCCAGACAGTCAACCAGTCAGCCAGCCGGTCAGACAGTCAGGCAGACGTATAGACGGACGGACAGACGCTCAGAAAATGATGGAATCAGATGACCAGACCGATTTAGAATATACACCACATAGCGTAATCCTTCATACTTATTTATTTGGTTCTTTGACCTATGAAAGGTCAAAGTCAGGTCATGGCTGTAGGCGAAGGCACCTCCTGGCAATCATTCAATATGATGCGACAAGGGAGGGTTAGACCAAGCCATACATCATCGAGATGGCTTCTTAACCAATTAAACGAGTTGACAATTATTTCTAGCAATTTCTTTGATCTTGGGTGTGGTATGAAATCCAGGCAAAGGCCAAAACCAATTTTGTTCTCTGAGGAACTGGCTTTATGGGCTAGTTTTTGACACTCATTAAATTTTTATCATATGGATGTCACAACCATTTTTTGTATTCCATGAAGGTCAGGGGAGGTATCCGACCTAAAATGACCCCAATCAGCCTTTTGTTTTCGGAGCACACTGCCTCAC
This sequence comes from Pollicipes pollicipes, assembly GCF_011947565.3. Classification (NCBI taxonomy): domain Eukaryota; kingdom Metazoa; phylum Arthropoda; class Thecostraca; order Pollicipedomorpha; family Pollicipedidae; genus Pollicipes; species Pollicipes pollicipes. The sequence goes on from NW_023596220.1 coordinate 27,634, forward strand.
GTGACCCTCGATGCTAATTTGAATTAAAATATCACAAAAATGTCGCAGGTTTTTGGTAACTGAGACCTTCTGAGGGACAAATAAGATCATTGGTCCGATATGACACCAATGACCTTTTGCTTGGCAAATATATTAGGTTTAAAGCTGGTTGCGTAAGGAGGTCTCCAAACACTGCGAACATGGATCTGAAGTTTGACCTTGTTTGACCTTATTTGACCCGCTTTTGATGACCGGGGGACATCAAAATTGAACACAAGTGAGGTGACATACAGGTCTACCCTACCCTGTGGTTTTCGCGTATCCAATTTTTTAGTTTTTGAGATCCTAGGGGTTCAAATTGACCCTCCCCGAGCGCGTCGCATTCAACCGACCGTCCTGGGGCATATTAAATGCCTGTCGGAGCCACTGATGCTTCTGGGTGGCTACATATTTTATTTGCCGTGGTTTGCTGCCCGTTTACCAATTTACGATTAATTCATTTGATTCTTGATTGAAACCTTCTTTTTGTAGTCAAGAAACAGAATCAAAATGAAGAAAATTAAGTGATCTCATACAGAATCGACACAATTTATTAATTAAAGGTGCCCGTGACTCAAACAATGGTTCAGGATTCCAGAATGCCTGCTTCATAATCGAATCCATTCGAATCGATCGAGTTGATCAGGATGATTGGGGACCGAGTGATTGGAATCGCTCTATTCGTGACGTAAATCGTAGTTTGACCTGAAGTATATTTTTATCGGCATTGAAATACTTTTTCTGCAGTTTTGCAATAAGTCAGCTTGAAATAGCAGTTGCAACTTGCATAATCCAACCATCAGTCACAATAACGTTGTCAACACATTTCAACATCGGATATCAGAACACAGAGATATAAACTTTAAGATACAAATGGACATCGTTTTTAGCGTTCTGGAGCCCCGCCTGGTCAATCCCTCTTTCTTTCCACGCAGTTTGACTGCTGATTCGGCCATAAAAGTCGGCGCAGCCTCGGAAGCCCGGGCTCCGCTCGGCAGATGTCGCCCAGCTCCCCTCCTCCCCCTCCCCCTCCCCGCGCCGCTCCCTCCCGCCTCCCCCACCGGTGCGGTAACCAGAGAGCCCGGCTCTCTTCGATTCCGAAGAAAAATCCATAAACGCCGCAAAACTGGATAGGCTGGCGAGAGACTCGCCATTGGCGCTGCGTGCCGCCGTCGCCATGGCAACGCCGGACCGTGGCCATTTTAGCATCGGTAACGACTCGACGTGGATCATCGACGGTTGAGGTTTACGGTCGACGGGGGACGCGGGCGGACGCCGTAACCGGCCTAATGGATATTGGACAGGGTATAACGGACGCTGAGGTACCGGGCTGTATCTCCCAGCAGGCCCCTCGCCGCAGTGCCGCGGCCGACGCAGCAAAAAACGGGCCGGCGGCGCGCCGACGGCGGCCGGCCGGCGGCGGCCAACCTGGCGCGCCGGCCACCGTATTGATCACGGCTGCGAGACAAACACGCCGCAGCGTGCGGTCGACTAACTGACCGGCGGCGCTCGGCGCCCAGCCACGTCGACCTTCGATGACCTTGACACGCCGCGGTAGGCACGGCGTGACGTAATTGGCAGACGATGTGCCAATCAGGCCGCGAAATGGTCGCGTCAGGGCGGCAATTAGATGTGTGTGGCACCTCTGGGCCACTAAACGACGCCGACTCCAGCTGACCGCGAATGGTCGGAGGGGCGGGGGCCTGAGTGATTACTTCTGTTTGGATTGCGTCGATCTGGGTAGGTACTGGAGGAGGCACTTCCTCACCTGTGCTCCTTTCCAAGCAAGGTGGATGTTCAAGAAATGCGTATGTAAAATTGCTTAAAGTTGTATGAGCCACCATAGGATGACCACTGTCGCAAAATTCGAACAACGCAGCCGTTTCCGATAGTATTAAAAAATGGCTCCTGCCTGAATGTGGTCAACTTCCCAATGCCGGGGGCTATGCAGCCTAATCGAATAGGAAAAGCACCCCTGGCAGCATCTATCATTACTTTTAGATTGTCTCAGTACGGTTCTTGCTGTTTTCTGGGTATTTAATACCCTTTGGATACACTGTTAACCGCTATTTACTTGAGCTTAGCTACAAGCGGTACAATTATGCGCTTATTGTTCCGTGTGCAGCTCTCGAAGCTACAGCCAGCTTCCATCATATATTGTGTTTGCAAAATGTTCCGCATCGCATAGGTGGAAACTTTGCTTTAAAATGCCACTTCTGTATGTCATAGCTGATGTGATGCGATTGATGTGATAATCAGAATGATTTAGTGATGAAAACATAAGTTTGGAGAGTTGGAGAGAAAACAGAATTGATGTAATGTGATTGATGTGATAATTGACTTGATTAAGGGATGAGAACATATGTTGGATAATTTTACGTACAGAATGCCCGCCAAAACACGCAATGTTGTCAGCAACATCCGCTCAAATCCCTGCGGACTTTTTGGGCCCGCGCCCTGCGACCTTGCTGGATCAAAAGTGGCAGCTCTAGTGCTCGTGCATATTTCGTTCACGGATATCTAGCATTCCATAGCAAGACCCAGATAAAGCCTAGATCGACGTAAGCAGTAGACAGTCTGCTGGCCGGGGCCCGTGGACGGACATGCCTATTTTTGATCACGTACACTATTTGGATGTCTATATCTCATTTTTTCGGCGCTCAATGACCAAATGTTCGAGTAAATATTTGGTATCGGTCATACCGCTCCTTATGCACTAAATCCGCACAAACCCACATATGCACACATTGTCATAGACACACAAAACACGACGCTTGCATTTGCTTATAGCTTCTACATATGTCTATTTTCAACACTGTTATTCATTTTTAATTTATTTCATCGGTCCTGCGCATAGCTTCTCAGTTTATATTATGATATAATCAGTTTTCTTAAGGAAAATTGATCGCCCTCACGTGTGTTATTACCTTGCTTGTCCCAGGTGCCGCAGACATCTTACCGGCACCTAGCATCAGCTCACAAATTAGCTCCGCAACTTAGCTAGCGGCCATTTTGACAGGATGCGAAAGAGACACCGCGACAAGGGCCACCCTGCCCTTCCTTTCTTAGATCCGGCTGCTGAGCCTTATAAAGACCCTTACTACGAAATTAGTACTATATACGGTTCGTCTTAATTACACATGGTTTCTGGGTGAATATTATAACCATAAGCATGTACAGAGATACGAAGCGTTTGTCTTCATAGAAGAATCGTAGGTCCAAAGGCGTTTACTTTACTGACCAAGCCATTAGAGTTGAACGCAGATGATTCAAAGGCAGGCCACTGATTAGTGCGCTAGCTTTGCGCATGCGCGTTCGAAGCAGCAACGACAGCGTGGCATTGATGAAAATGGTGCGGCGGGATTTTGCTAAACTGCTGTTTCGTCATGCGGCATCGTTAATGACGCCAAATATGTCTTGTAGGGAGTTGTTTGGTACGAACGCGCCGCGATTTCGTTTCACGGATGCTGAACCCGATGCTAGAACGACGTTCGTCTCAATCTTTCATTCGCTCCACTTTCTTAGACGACGAAAGCATCAATCCATCCCTACAGAAAGCAAATTCATGCTTAGGGGGCAAATCGATGAACGACGCGCTCACCTGTTCTGTCGTTGGGCATCGTGCTGCCCCTGGAAGCGGTGGCGGGTCATACAAACTGGACATGTATAAATTCAGTCTCATAGTGTGTCATACTAGAGATCTGCAGCCGCCTGACCTGCCTTTACATGATGCCATCTCACATGCCGGGCGTCCGCATGAAGAAGGCCGGGGCGCCGCCAGTCATTCAGGATAGTGATCGGTCAGCGTCTGAGCGCGGCCAGTCTCGTCAAGACGGTTTTCTCGGATGCTTCAGCGGCGTGATCGGCAGCCTAGACCACACCCACAGCATGCGCAATCCGTTAGCAGTGACGTAAGCAGTGACGTCAGCTGTGACGATCCGGGTACGGCAGTCTGCGACGACGGCGACGGAAACGCGGTGTGCAACGACCCTGGAACCCCACTGCTTCGTCGACTTTGACGGTTTATAACGTCGTCATGCACCGAGTGCGCACTGAAGTACTCCGCGCACCCCTTCAGCGCAGACTCGATGAGACAGCTGTTCCGGCGGCAGGACGCCGCCAGCTGTCCGGGTCGGAGCCTCAGGCCTGTGACGTCACTGATCTCGGGCCGGCAGTGGCACTGGACGGTGGTTTCCGCCAGGAAGGACAGCTCGTGGGCGGATGACGGCGGGAGGTGTGCGGTGGTGGGCGTATGCTGAACTGTCAGTTGTTCCTCAGAACGCCTTTATTTTGAGCGCACCGCAGAGGCGGAGCCGTGCAGGTCTGCTTATGACCCCATCCCACTTGCATAACGTTATTGGCGAGGGTGTTGGTCTTCGGAGAGACTGCAGCACGTTTACAGACATTTTAATGAGAGCAAGGACAAGCAAGCGCGCGCCAATGCTTGTTTTAAGTACATGCAAATAAAAAACAGCAATGAATGCGTGCATAGAAATGCATTTCGGTTGTTCACTTTTGTCTCTTTCAATTGCCTAAAGCACAATCATTAGCAAGCATTTGATAATCCTTGTCCTTATCGCATCAACTTTCAGAAGGCTGTGTCGGCTAACTGCCATAGTTTCATTATATACATGTAAAATACATTTAAGCACGCACGTTAGTCGGCTGCAAAAAAGCCCATCAAATAACGTCGGGACCACACCGCTGAAGCTAACGAATTCCCGGCGCGTTGTAACAAACTTCACCGGCGGTCTCGATCGTATCAAACAGGGCATATGACGTACTGACAGCGAAGATGATTCCCTTGCGCATCAGTGGCGTCGATTCGCAGCACATCCCCACCATGCCCTGTCATCTCCATTCTCTACAACCGCCAATTGAATGCCTTTCAGCCGTGCGGGGGACACCTGGCTTTCCATCCCTAAAAACCGACCCCCGAGGCGGTCGACAAACGGATCCGTCGCACGAGAGGCGGTAATCAGCACGCGTCGCCGCCACGCCGCGGAGCGTGGCAGGCTGTCCGCCGCCGGCCCCTTCCCCTCGCCCTGCGGCCGCCAGCGCCAGCGCGCTTCGCCGGCCGCCGCCCCTCTGCCTCCTCCCCTCGGACAGGGGAGCCGGGCCCTCCGTCGAGTGGGGGAGGAGGGACGGCGGCCGGCCGCGCGCCGCCGCCTATCAAAAACGCCGCTTTACCCCAAACCGGCCCGAGCGCGTGGGGGAGGCCACAAAATGGAGCGCCGCCTGGACGCCCACGCCATTATCCCGGTCCAAGGACCAATGGTCCGCGCGAAGTAACGACCTCGCGTGCACGCATCGTGCGTATGTGCTTGTAAAAAAAATGTTTTGGTTCTCATTTTCGAAAAATTGATTAAATGCACCGCTTCATGTTGAGATTAAGCGCATCACGGCCCCACCGGGCGACCATATTATTTTTCAGAAGTCACAATTAGCGGACACTTCCAAAGTAAAGGGAGGCACCGGCTCCGCGGCCGTTGTCGATCGGCCGAAAAGGTGCCTGCCTGCGTGATAGCTTTCTCTGGCAGCTGCCATGCAGAAGTTTTATGCCAGCTCCGTACGAGTGCAGCTGGTGGGCGTCGTATGGTTCCTCCATGCAATGGCGTCTGGCTTACGTTAGCAAGCTTTTTCGGATACCAGCAAGAGGTCGCTGGAGACAGCTGACAAAGGACAGATGAGGCGGCGGCTGACTGACAAGGACTGCGAGGAACGGGGCTGACAAAGGACAGATGAGGCGGCGGCTGACTGACAAGGACTGCGAGGAACGGACCGCTGGTGATGTCCACTGCTGCTCCGGGCAGCGGCTGCGGACATGCCTGCTTTCCAAGGGGCTGCCGCCGGTCCGCACCGTCTCCGGGCAGCCGCCCACGGCCTGCAGCGTCCCTGGGCACTGCCGCCGGCTCGCCCGTTCTCCGGGTATCTGACGCCAGTCCGCGTTGTCTCCGGGTAGCTGACACCAGTCTGCGGCGTCTCCGGGCAGCCGCTGCCAGCCCGTAGTGTCTCCCGGCAGCCGCCCCCGGCCTACCCGTTCCCCGGGTAGCTGACGCCAGCCCGCGGTGTCTCCGGGCAGCCGCCTTCGGCCCGCCCGCTCCCCGAGTAGCTGACGCCAGCCCGCGGTGTCTCCGGGCAGCCGCCGCCGGCCTACCCGTTCTCCGGGTAGCTGACGCCAGTCCGCGGTGTCTCCAGGCAGCCGCCGCCGGCCCGCCCGTTTCCCGGGTAGCTGACACCGGTCCGCGGCATGTCTGGATAGCTGACGCCAGTCCGTGGTGTCTCCGGGCAGCAACCGCCAGCCCGTGGTGCCTCCGGGCAGCCGCCGCCGGCCTGCCCGTTCCCCGGGTAACTGACGCCAGTCTGCGGTGTCTCCGGGCAGCCGCCGCCGGCCCACGGTGTTTCCGGGCGGCCGCTGCCGGTCCGTGGTGTCTCCGGACAGCCGCCGCCGGCCCGCCCGTTGCCCGGGTAGCTGCCGCCGATCGGGCGGTTACTCAGCAGCAGCGGGCCGGCCGGCAGCTCGGCCGTCCATTTATCAGCGCCCGCGGCCGTGCCGCCGAGCCATTAGTCAGCCGGCCGCGCAGCCGGCCCGCAGGCCAGTCGGGCGGGCACAATGGGACGCGCCGGCAGACAGCGGCGCCTCTGGCGCGGACGGCCGCCGCTGGGGCACCGCTGGCACGCGCGTGGCGCGGACGGCGCCCGCCCGCCCCCGCCAACCAATCAGTGCTCCCAGCAGGGGGCCCTGGCGGCGTTGGCTGCGACGCAGTCCGGGGTCTGGCGCTGATGCGCGCCCCAGATCTGCGCCGGTTCGCTCGTTTGATGGGCGGCCTGTCATTTGATGCGAGGTGTTTGGCTATAGGTTTGGTACGACGCCGATGAAGCCGCATGATAATGTTTTTGGGCCCGCTCAGTGCTGTTTTGTCGAGATCCCGTCCGGGATGTCTCATTCTCGTTATTGCAGATGCAAATGTTGCGCGACCTTTTCCCGATGAAACTTTGTTCTTGTGGTAATACTCCGAAACCGATCGATGACGTCATTTCGTATACTTTGGTGAGGCCCCTGGCCTGCAACGTTGATTTGGCACCCAGTATTGATTTAGGTTCAACGATATATCTGTGGAAATGTTACAACAATGTGACAAGTGAAAGATCACACAACTGATCTATTCTTTGGACATAATCTGCTGTCCATAACTGCTATGCTGCTGATCGCTTATCAAAAAGTTGACTAAATTCATTAAAACAAATAAATTTTGGTGAAGGTTAGGTTATCTGGTTGAGTCCCCAAAGCATCTACACAAACTGGTGTCTCTGGAAGCCATCCGAACATCACCTTTCCATAACCCGCTCGCCCGTGCGTGACCCAGCCGCGCCGGCCGCCAAACACAGCCGCTGATTGGCCGTGTGCCGCTGCTCGCGCTGCTGCTGACAGGGCTCCTTCAGTGCGGAGATCTCGTCAGCGTGCCGCCGTCTCAACGGATGCCGAAGCCCCGCGGCGGCACCCCGTGGTCGCTC
>NW_023596221.1:0-13582 GCF_011947565.3 Pollicipes pollicipes
ACACACACACACACACACATACACACACATACACACACATACACACACACACACACACACAACACAACACACACACACACACACAACACACACACACACACACACACAACACACACACACACACACACACACACACACACACACACACACACACACACACATATATATATATATATATATATATATATATATATATATATATATATATATATATATATATACATATAAACATGCGTGTGGGGGGGGGTGCGTGCGTGTGCGTGTGTTGTGCGTGTGTCTGTGCGTATATATGTGCATTAGGTTCCGAATAAGACTGACCCCGACGCGCGGCCCGACGGGACCGGATCGCGCCTGCAGCCCGGCCTGCTGACGGCACCGGACCCGTCCTCACCGGGTAGTTCTCCAGCCGGCGACGGAGGGCGGCGGTGCTCGGCTCTGGCAGCTCCAGCTTCACGTCCATCTCCAGCGGACGCCGGGCGCACGACTTCAGGTACAGCGCGCACATATCGCTGGCGCTTAGCGGGCTGTTGCGCACGATGTACGTCAGGGACTCCTGTCGGCGGGGCGCGGTCGCGGGGTGGTAAGACGACCACCGTCAGACACGAGGCGACGGCTCGTGTGCACTGTCACAGGCATCACCGTAGAAAGGGTGTGCGGTGTAGATGAACGTGCAGCACGATGCAGAACCACGACAGACCAGTGCGTCGGAAACGTTGGCCTTGCGGTGCTTGTCCGGCAGCAAGTGCTACGGCTGGCTGCGTTTCTCTCGCCGATGCATTGGCACTCGACCTTTCGGCTTCCCCCATTGCAATGAACAGACATCCAGTGAGAGGTCAAGGAGGAATGGGAATGAGTGGTACACAGTGCATGCATTTGATAGTTGTGCAATTGTACACTAATCAGGTAACGACCATGTTTTGCAACACATCCAGCCTCAGATCGAATCTGAAACACCACACATCTGCTTTCCAACGCACTTTGCATACCAGTAATCCCACGAACCGTCTAAAGCGCACGTGTCGTCGTGCATGTCTAGCACCACGTGTGTGACTGCGGGCTCGTGCCGTGACCGCCGTCAGCAAGCCTGCGGCCAGGGGCAGCGCAGCAGGAGGGGGTAGGGGGTGGAGGGGTGGGGGGGGGGGCAGAAGGTGCAGTGGTCTTACCTGCCAGGGGGCAGGAGAAAGCGCTCTTCATTTATTAACATGCGTCTCGAACAAAACTACAAAATATGTGTACCTTGGTGAGATGAATTTTAAAACGTTTTGCACTTGACCCGTGTATTTCAGCCTTTTACGTGTCACGTCCTGTAGTAATAAAGTTGTTCTGAGAGATATGCACGGAAAATGTAGGAAATTATTACATCCACCGTATAATTGACGCACACAGAATTTCGTGGACTGACACAGCATTTCTAATATAGGCACGACTTCACAGACATTCATGATGTGGACAAACCTTCACAGACATACAGAGACCTACATAGACCTACGCAACTCTACACAGATCTGTACAAAACCACAGAACTGTACAGACCTACACATTCAGATCTATACAACAGACCTACGCCTACCTCTACAAACCTACACAGGCCTAAACGGACCTGCACATACATGTGCAGACTTACACAGGCTTCCACAGACATATACAGAACTGCACAGACTTACACAGACCCGCACAGACTTACACAGACTTATACAGGCTTCCGCATAAATACACAGGTCTATACAGACATATACAGACCTGCACACACCTGCACAGACTTACACAGGCTTCCACAGACATACACAGGCCTACACAGGCCTACACAGACCTGTACAGACCTGCATAGGCTTACACAGGCTACCATAGACAGACACAGACCCACACAGACTTACCGCCCAGCTGTCGATGTAGCCGACGCAGACCGTGCGTGCCACGGGCACCAGTCCGCAGAACAGCTTCGCCTTGCTGCGCAGCAGACTGCTGGAGCCAGTGAGCCGCACCAGGCCGACCACCAGACCGCCGACAGCTTTACAGCTGGAGCACCTGACCTTGTCGAACACTGCAACGAAGCCATAGCCGCGTCAAAGTGCGAAACGTCTGTTTCAACGGCTAAACGGGACCCCAGTCGGAACAGACAGCATGAGATGACATTCCTTGTGACGTTTGTTCTACTTAATCATAGCATGCTACTGTCCAGAGGCGGATCCAGAGGAGATGGATGCGGGCCCATGCCCCCTCCCCTCGCAAGCTCGCGCAACACGTTCTAAATGCATTTTAAATGATGGCATATTTTTTACTCCTTCATAACAAGCAAAGCAAAAGTCCGCACCGGTCATCAGCCATCGGCTGATGACGTCAGCCAGCCGGCTAGCTGTAAATAAGCTAGGAATCAAGTTTGTGTTTGATTTCAATTATATTTAGCAGCCTACTATAGTTTGTTTTGCGATGTCTCTCCGAAAACGTAGCCCCAAAATGACGCGATTCACAATGTTCTGGAGAAAATGCGTTAGCTCCATGTATTTGCACACGTAGTACGTCTAGTTTTCTATGGCTGCGCACAGAAACATGGGATTCTGCAAAAGATCATTTCAAGATTCTTAAAACTTAAAGGGAATGTTCCACATTTACAAGGGGGTTTGAACTGGAATAGCCATATTGAAGACCTTTCGATGCTGTTCACAATCCTACCCTTCTTAAGACCTAAGCCCTTCTTCTTTCTGAGCTACAAGCCCGCGAAAATAGAGACAGGTAAATTCGGGGAGAGTATTTCAAAATCACCTTGACATTCATGACGCTATATTAGCATCATTCAAATCCCGCTATTCCATAAGCCACGCAACGATCAAAGCCAAAAACCAATGTTGTCGAGGCGTTCATATCAAGCGCTCGTAAGAGCGATTTTCAGATATAACGACCGTCAACTGGCTCTCAATCATTGTTGTGCAAAGTACGATAACGTAATCAAACCACGACGCATTGGGAGCATACTTACTTAACAGAGAGTTGTGCTGTCTAGAGCGGTTTTTTCCTCTTAAAACGTATACCAATAGTTATATGTGAGCCTGTTTCATCATATCTGACGCTTGGTCCAATATCTTCAAATGTGAAACGTGCCGTTAATGGCCGGAGTGCGATGGTTTTGGCTTAAGGGGCCTGAAACTCTATGGGCACCACAATGTTGCGAGCCCCCTCCCCCTTTACGACATCCTGGACCCGCCCCTATAAGTGCCTGGTTGAAAAGCCTGCCTCACTGGTGTCTCGGTTGTGCCGCTTTGGTGCCAAATATGCCACAACATAACCGATCAGTGTGCGACACCTGTTTGTGACGAGTTCATTATAATATCGCGTTAAGCGTTGGCCCCTGTAATTGCAACTCGCTGGATACCAGATGCAAGCCACCGTCGTTGGCAAAGGCTGGTGGGTGAGTCGGGGAGCGCTGCTCTGGACCAAACGCTCCCTCGGTGTAACCCAGCATTCTGAGTAGCGGTCTACGGTAGCTACCCTGCTACCTCAGACTGCTACTCCGCTACCGGACTGAGGTAGCGGTAGTGGAGTAGGAGTCTGAGGTAGCGGCAAAATATGCATTATGCAGCTAGTGTGTACTCGGCATTCAGCACTCGCCGAAGTGTTCATACATCTGTCAGTTAAGTATGCTTGGTGTGCCATTGCTTCTCAGCATCATTCTCGGCTTAACGACGATGTCTGCGTGTTTAAAGGGAGTGCTCAACATTAAGATGGGGTTTTGAGCTGGAACTGCCATACGGAGACTTTTCAGTGCTGTTCACAATCTTACCCTCCTTCAAGCCTAAGCCCCTCTAGTTTCTGACCTATACGCCCGCGGAAATGGGGCGAGTATTTCAAGATCACCTTCGCATTTATTTTTTTGCATCGCATTCATGCTGTCATTATAACGTCATTCACATCCTACCATTCCATAAGCGATGTGGCTATCAAGACCAAAAAAGATAATTGTCGAGGCGTTCATATCTGGCGTTCGTGAGCACGATTTCCGGGTGTCACGGCCGTCGATTGACTTTCAATCGCAATACGATGACGTAATCAGACCATGACGCATTGAGTAGCCTGTTTACCAAACAGAAAACTGCGCTGTCTAGAGCAGTCTTTTCCACTTAAAAAGCATGATATTAGTTATAAGTGACCTTATTGCATCATACCAATGCTTGCTTCAGCATCTGCAAAAATGAAACATCCCTTAAATGTGGTGTCGGTCAGGTATGGTCCGGAAAACATCGTGCCTCCTGGCGCCACCTGGACCTGCCTGCGATGGGACCAGACAAAGCCTCGCCGTCGGCGGGTCTCGTCCAGTGGCGGCGAGCATTTTCGCAAGGGCTGGTAGCTCGTTACAACACCATCTCGCCCGGTATGAGGCGCCGGGTTGGGTCAGAGTCTGGTCCGGTCCGGCTGTGAGCGACTTCAGGGTCACCGACCTCGACTGAACAGCGACTGAATGCCATCATTTGTGGGCGTCTAACTGCTGTGTGACTATAACTCCCAACTACTAAATGTACCGTGCCCTCACTACTTTCAGTACAAGGTATAGGTGCATTTAATTATGTGTTGCTTGCATTGTCCGATTCCGTTCCCAACATTTTCAGAGTACAACGTTTCAACATAAGAGCCCAACGTTTTTACTTTGTGATGTTGCTGTGGTCATTTCCTTACATTTCGAAGTGTTGTGCCTGGCGTGATTTGAAATGTATATTTTGGACAATGCTGGTATCATTGACTCCCTTCGTCATGTGTTGGTAACATGTATTGATTTGGTTTCAAAACTGATGATCGCCAAAGATGCTGTTAGATTGCATCTTAAATCTCTTCTCACACCATTTAAGCTTACCTTCAAAAACATCCAAACGATCTTCAAATGTGCTGTAGGTAAGGCATGTCAAATTGCACCCCCCCCCCCCTCCCCTCCTCCCCCGATAACTGCATAAATTTACGCCTCCAATTGGCTCCAACTAAAGACAGCAGGCATGGCCATGCTCAATCCAGAAATGAGCTCTTACTGGGATAATCAAGGCTTTGGAATTACGGGACCTGAGATTTCATTGCACCAATCGGCACGCAGCTCGCCTTGGCACCAGTTAATGTTGGGTCGCCAGGATGTGTGTTATTGTGTCATCACAGCTCACCGTCTCCGGGGCCCCAGGAGCGGCCAGCACACAGATGCGACAAGAGCAACGGTCTTGTGGAAACAAATGTTGGCTTCAGCTAGTACTCCCGTTTATAGCTTGTTAACTATACGCGGGAGTTTCTTATAGACAAAATTCGTTTCCTTGAACCTATTGGGACTTTTTCGCGGACGTGGTGTATTCTTTAATTGAGAACGTGTGGCATCAGCCACAAGCCTGGCTTGGTTTCCGTGTATCCTTTCGTTAAATTGAGAACGTTTGGCAGTAGCGGCAAGCCTCGCTTGATTTCCTGGCATCTTTTCGTTTAATTGAGAACATGTGGCACTCCGGCAAACCTCGCCTGGGTTTCCGGATATCCATTCTCACAGAAAACAAGGACCATTTTAACACGGCTACGCTCACACGAGTAGGCATTAAAAGATAAACGCACCGCTCTCCGCATTTGTCATATAAGTACTGCTTTTTTGGTAACTATAGGGTGCGCCAAATTCTGGGCAAGGGCTTAAAATACACTTCTGTGTTAAATCTTCCACCTCAGTCTGCGCCCGACTGCGACCCCAATGGAAGGTGTGCCGGTTACCTGCGCCCAACCGTGACCCCGGTGGTAGGTGTGCCGGTCACCTGCGCCCGACTGCGACCCCGGTGGTAGGTGTGCCGGTCACCTGTGCCCAACCGTGACCCCGGTGGAAGCTGTGCCGGTCACCTGCGCCCAACCGTGACCCCAGTGGAAGCTGTGCCCGTCACCTGCGCCCAACCGTGACCCCGGTGGAGGCTGTGCCGGTCACCTGCGCCCAACCGTGACCCCAGTGGAAGCTGTGCCGGTCACCTGCGCCCAACCGTAACCCCGGTGGAAGCTGTGCCGGTCACCTGCGCCCAACTGGGACCCCGGTGGTAGGTGTGCCGGTCACCTGCGCCCGACTGCGACCCCGGTGGTAGGTGTGCCGGTCACCTGCGCCCAACCGCGACCCCGGTGGTAGGTGTGCCGGTCACCTGCGCCCGACTGCGACCCCGGTGGAAGCTGTGCCGGTCACCTGCGCCCAACCGTGACCCCGGTGGAAGGTGTGCCGGCCACCTGTGCGCCGCCCCTCCGCTGTTACGATGGCTTACTGTGGTGCACCCCGGGCAATGACAAAGGACATGATTTATGAGTCGGGGAAAACAGCTGCCGGCATTTCATACCGCCACATTGTAAACCTTGAGCCTCGATAGCATACACCAGCCACGCAAAAGGATATCCGTTTGTTCCTTTGATTTGAGTCGATATTTTTCACATGTCCTATCCAGGTTTAACAGATAGGCAGCTTATGTTTCGTTACGAACTGCACAATGAACCTCATGCATGATAGCATGGTGGTGTGCTGCCCCATTCATGTCAACTTCTCTGCTGCTGTTAATTTTGTCTATGGAGCCTGTTACCCTGCCTATGGAGCCTGCACCCTCTGCACTGGAAAGGATAAGTCTTATTGGTGTATCGTCCTATTACATAAAGATCGCATCCATATACGGACGGAACGCATCGTCCTTGGGCTTAGAGCTACTGGCATGGGGCGCAACCCACCTAGTCATTTAAATTTACGGGTGGGACCTTTCAGGGATGTGGCTAACCTATCGGAGGTTAGACGGCCCCGGAAAGTTAGTAAGCGACACTGACAGAGTGGCATGCTGAGAAAACACAAAACAATGCCGGATGATGTTGCGGTTAAGGTACACAGGGTTGACCCAGGTCACCCGTGGCTGACCCCGTCCCTATCCCTCTCCCCAACAGCCAATCACATGTGCCGCCACCAATAGGTATCGGCTCCCGGAATATGTATTCTAATTATCGATATGTCAATTTATCGTTTGTTCAAAATTGTGTTCACCAGATTATTCTACAGGCCACGTCATTAACGCTATTGTGGGTCAGCACCGAATCTAGAGGCAGCTCGCTTTCGCATAACTTGATATGCAGTGAAATTCCTCATGGCGATTTGTTCATGTACGTTGTGTGAGATGATAAAATGTCAAACCAGACGGAGCTGACCTCGTTATAAGCAGGCGCGGATCTAGCCTGGAGTTTGGGGGGGGGGGGGCAAAACTGTTCGTCGCCAGCTGACTGGTGCGGGATCCGAGGTCCAGTGCATGGTGCCTCTCGCGAGTACCTAGTAGTGACACCATTCAAAACCGAAAAAAAACACCGAAATGCTTTTGGATCTTAAACAGAAGTTAAAACAAAACAGTTAAAGCAGTTAACGTTAAGACAGACGGTAAGTAGACGAAACTTGTATGAAGTTCTCCGAATGTTTTGGGGGGGGGGCAAAACATACCCTCAGGGGTTTTGGGGGCCATAGCCCGGTAGCCTCCCCCAGGATCCGTCTATGGTTATAAGTTACCTTAGGTTAGCGCTATGTCAATTTACCCAACACGTGCGGTAGTGGACACACGTGGCCGTCACCATTGTGTTGCTTTTTCCTCAGAGAAGAGTGGGGTAATGGCAGACGGGCGGTAATGCCGGGAGAGAGACGCCGACAGCAGTACGCGCAGCGCATAGCTACCTGCCGCTACCTTTAATTTCTCGTCGCCAGCTGTTCCCTTAATCTGCTCTTCAAAGCAATCATCTGCCGACCTTCACCGCACTTTGTGAAATGGTCGCAGCGCTTTGTTTTTTGAATGTTTGTTTTAGATTTATGAATGCTTCGTTGCACGTTTTTCGTTGAATAAAGGGTGGCTACCTAGGTATGCTTTTCAGGCACTAAGCGGCTGTTGAAAGGGGACAAAACAGCTTGTCAATTTCCCGCTGAAAAGGGACAAAACAGCGTGTCAATTTCAGTTGACTACTTGCACTTGTGCTTGCTTTGATGGGTTTTCATTTTTCTTTATTTATAGGGTGTCTTCGTCTTCAGCACGTTTTTCCCCTTTTCACCTGGTCGACGTTAGGAATATCCGTTTTGGTAGCCCTGGGGAGTTTTTGTTGTTAACATACGCACGCGTACCATACCATGGTGCTTCCTGAGCACGGTGGGCAAATACGAGGCATGCTTCACGTTGCAATCCAGTAATGACACATGAATTTGACGAGACGTTGGAGCGCTGGGGTCTGTCACGATGTATCAGTGAGTGTTCCGTCGTTTGGTGGAACATCCCATTGATTTGACGTGACTCAGCGGCGACCAAAGCACTGGTTCTGTTTGAATGTCATCTTGATGTCAATGAGAGCGTCAACACTATATAACGCGCAAAACGCAAAACAGGCGATATAAATACTAACTCCGCGTTTTTCCGCGCATCATCCATTCTCATCTCTATGTCACTTTACTCTCAACTCATGATATGCTTATTAAGTAAAGCGCTTATGCGGAGACCGATGCAGCAATGTGTTATCTCGTTTAGATTGTTTCGTCCCTCCCGTGCTTTGTAGTTTGTGACAATTTAAGCTTGATTGTTGAGGTACAACCTGTGTTTTCAGCTCGGTGATGGGATATACGCGTAACAGATGAGATCCGGCGAAACAGCATTTGGCTTAGCATGCATCATGTCATGAATATATGGATACATACATATATATATGTATATTACGTACCCCCTATATATATATATATATATATATATATATATATATATATATATATATGGCGGTGCGCGCGCGTGCGTGCGTGCGTGCGTGTGTGTGTGTGTGTGTGTGTGTGTGTGTGTGTGTGTGTGTGTGTGTGTGTGTGTGTGTGTGTGTGTGTGTGTGTGTGTGTGTGTGTGTGTGTGTGTGTGTGTGTGTGTGTGTGTGTGTGTGTGTGTGTGTGTGTGTGTGTGTGTGTGTGTGTGTGTGTGTGTATGTGTGTGGTGTGTGTGTGTGTGTGTGTGTGTGTGTGTGTGTGTGTGTGTGTGTGTGTGTGTGTGTGTGTGTGTGTGTGTGTGTGTGTGTGTGTGTGTGTGTGTGCACGTTGATACAACTGAATTACCTACTCCAAAGGTATGAAACGAGTAAGGATGGATGCAAAGTTGCTTGGTAACTACCGATATCATAACACCATCAGTTATGGACATCTGTAGGTAGGGACAACTTCCCTATCTTTTGAGAATAAGTATAGCGCTCGTGGCGTAAAATGACATCAACATTTAAAAATGTTTCGCTATCACTCCAGTTTTTTACCTTTTGACCCCTGGTGAAAATACTACTGTCTGATCAAAGTGAGTCTATGTATCAGTTCAGTAGCGTTTTGAGATACCCCGAGTTTAATTGTGGAGAACGCGAGTGGCCTGACGTTTAAGGCCGCTAGCCCCGAGTACGGCGTTGGGTCTCCCATGTAGGACCGGCACCGCAGATTCCTGAGCGGGCGGCGGGCACACTGTAGCCATTGTTCTCTAGGTCCAGACAGCCTGTATGCTCGCCGACAGGGACGTCCGCGCATGCTGAGCACATCGTGATCTGCCGGGCGCAATGGTGTCTGGCGCAAGGGGCAGGCGGCGCGCGCGGAATTCCTGAAACGGCGCGGGCGGGCGCCGGATTCGACACCGGTGCTGCGGCGCTGGGGCGCCGCGGGATAAGCAGATGCGGGCGCGCGCGAGCTGTCTGGCACCCGTCACCCGGCAGATAACGCGGCACGGGTGCAGGGTCTCAGCTGCTCATGGGTGTGACCAACTGGAGTCCTTTCAGCTATAAAGTTGTAAATTACCGACACAGGTGGGGAGATAGGAGCACACATGTGTGGAGCCAGTGTATTCCATGGAAAGGAACAGAACGTGGCTTTAATGAAGTAAATAAAAAGGCGTTTTTCTTTGCTGAAAAGTCACGAAAAGTCACAGAGACACGCGGTTAAATGCATACTATTTCCCCCTTACTTGCACCTGCAAGTTAACGGAAAGGATAACTGCTCATTCTCCCCGTGACATCATTGGCTTTAATACGCATAAGTTCCTGGCTTCTTATGGTGACGCCTCTCCGCCGTGGGACTGGGCGGTCCCGCATACGGTGACCAGCTGACCCCTTGCGCCCGCGGGTCGGGGCACCCTACACGTGTGCGCTGATGATTGTCTGCGACGAACCCCCTCTGTGCGGAGCGCGAAAGCATGCTGCTCTATAGGATGGCGTGTCGTTCAATCCGGCTCCTGTACACAATATACACCTGTTATAAACAGCGTATTCTTACCTTTGCATGATACTGCATAAATGTATCGGCATGATTTTGTTGCTCATTACGTTATAGTTCTTGCTGTCAATGAATCGTCAGCCGACATGCATACCTTACAACTGATTTTGGTACATAAATCTCTTGGCCACGCGTCTGATTACGAAAACAAAAAATGCTTCAGTTTTTCATCAGTCACATGCATTGCCAACCAAACGCACGCACGCATGCACGCATGCACGCTGCACGTGCTGAAAGTGAAGTTAGATAAAGTACGAGATTCTGAAGTCTCCAGTCTCCAGAAAACGTCATTATGTGGAACAAGACCCGAAGCGTCAGCTAATATTTTTTCCGGGATATTCACCGCTGTTTGGGGAGCACCTGCGGAGGCAGGCGGCGTGTCTAAAGGACAGCAGATAAAGAAAGCACTGTCAATGATCAATGCGTACTTTTTAACGCGCTGGCGCGTTCCTGTTAGCTATATTGTTTTTGTCGCTGTTCTGGCTTCACGGTTGATATGGGTATCAAAAAGCACGTAAACTTCAGCAAATGATATCGAGAACAAGCGTAAAATAAATATGTCCTTTCCCGCCCAACAATGCCGTGGCTCGAGGCGCACGCCGACAGAAGGTTTCATGACGCAAGCTGTAGGAGCGACAATGGAGTTACTAAGCTGGATGAAGGCATAAGCAGGCCTGATCGGGACCCGGAGCTGAGATAGCACGGAGGCACAGGTGGCTGGCGCCAGGCAGCACGGAGTTACGGGCGACTGGCGCCATGCAGAACGGCACATTTCACCGGATCGAGAGCAGGGCGCTGGAGACACGACTGTCCCGCAGCTGACACCTTGGGCTGCGCTACGCTGCATCCAGGAGCCGAATCGTCGCACGGCAGAGCTGGAGACTTCCAGGCATCTGGCAGCGGGCACGTATGGGCTGTGGCTGTTCGAGTTATGTAAATCACTCCCTTTCCCGATCGAAGGCCACTCTTATGATAAGTGTACGCAGTCCCTCATTATAAACAAACTCCGCCACTGACTGCTGATCCCCACCATGTCGAGCCGGAGCGGAGTGTGCAGAGGGCAGGCATCACGACAGGTGCGTCTGGGCGCCGCAGGGCGGGACAAGTCCGTCCCATTATCTGCACTCACGTTTGCCTGCGGTGGCTGTGCTGGAGGCGGCCAGCAGCAGCACCAGCAGCGGCACCAGCAACGTCACGATCCTCATGGTGTCCGGCCGGCTCTTGGCCACGAGGTC
Organism: Pollicipes pollicipes; assembly: GCF_011947565.3. Lineage (NCBI taxonomy): Eukaryota > Metazoa > Arthropoda > Thecostraca > Pollicipedomorpha > Pollicipedidae > Pollicipes > Pollicipes pollicipes. The sequence continues at coordinate 11,491 of NW_023596221.1, forward strand.
CTGACGTGGTGCAGTCTCGCGGCACAGTCACGGTCAACGGTGCTCCCGGAGGCCGGGTCCCGGGGGCACGTCCACGGTCCTCGCCGCGGCCGCGCCGTCTGCCGCCGCGTCTCCGGAGCGGCGCGTGTCACCGTGCCCGCGCGGCGAAGCCTGGTCACCACACCCGTGCCGCTGCAGCGCGACCGCCGCCTCGTCCCGAGCGCCGCGTGTCGCGTCTGACAGCTCCACCCGGCTCGTGCGGCCGGAGCCTCCTTCCCTGCCGCGACTGGACAGACTGTGGCGCCGCCGCCGCCTGTGCGGCCGGCGCGCAACCGGGGCAGCTCCAAGGTCGCCCGCGCGCTCTGCGAAGCCCTTCCACGCTGATGCAGCGGCCGGGGGACTGAGGCCAGGTGCGTGCTATCGTGTGCGGGGCAGACTCGCCCCACATGCCGTGTACGCGGTCTCGCTCCCCAGTTCGGTAGTACCGCACGTCCCCAATTTACAGCTGGAATCGGGTTGGAGGATTACGGCGCTCGTAACTCAGTGGCTACGTGGGGCAATACCAACCCACCGGCCGCACGCTGTCATCACAGTGGTGTGTCAAGAGCTCACAGATCAACCCACGCACATGTGGCGCGTTTGGCTCGGTGCCAAACGACAGCTGACACACCTGGGATGACAAGTGTGGTCCCCGCCCGTCCGTGACATGTCCGGTTGGTGTTCGCGGTCTGTACTGTGAAGGCACTGATTGGTGGCTGTACGACCCCCGCCTGACCCGCACGGGCTGGTGGTTGTCCACTTCTTTTCGTCACCGTCATCCCTTCATCACGCCGACTGTCGGCACGCGTGATACAGTTTTCGAGACCGTCTTCTGTTTGAAACCGTTCATACCTTGCGGTGTTTCTAGTGAAAAATTGTAGGTCATGTGTGGCGTTGCACCTTTCGGATACATCCGCCTGCGTAGGGGTTTCCAACTTGGGAAGTTGCTTGACGTAAGAAAATGAGCTTCAGCCACCTGGACAGGAACATTCATCCATTGTTATCTGTAAGGCTCCAGTTTTGAAACATCTTGCGCGGCGAGCTGTTCCAACAACCACGGCCTATGCCGCTCAATAGAGCGGCAATGGATGTCAGCACGCACAAATTTAAGCAAAATACTCTCTTTTATTGCAGATCACAAATTGTTACAGTCTGCACCATCCCACGACCAAACAAAGTGCGCGGACGAAGCGATATCTTCTTTGAGAACTGGCTACAGCATGCGGCGGGCCGGGTCAGCCATTCAGAACACTCCGCGACGCACGGGAGCAATCGCAAACAAATAACGCAGGCGTCAAGCTACGGAAATACCAAATATACGATAATTGCACGGCACCGATCACAACGTGAGCAGATCTCGATCCCCGAGTGTGAGCGGAAGGCCGCAGCGGGAGCAGGCGTGCAACGCTCGACAGTCTGAGGACATAAGACGCCCGACCCTCCGGATTAGTGCTGCCGCCGCCGCCCGCCGCCGGGCAGCGGCCAGCGAGCAGTGCGCGCCCGGCAGCCGGCCCTCCCTGCAACGGCCGTCGTGCCGCGTCCCTTCCGCCCCTCCTAGCTAGCAACAGCACCTCTAGCAAGTCACTCCGTCAAAATAGCAACAATTAGGCCAGCCATCCGCCCTGTGCCGCGCGATCGTCGTAATCGTCGCCGCCCGCCCGTGGAGTCCCGCGAAGCTTGATCAGCCGGCGCGCGGCGGAAGCAGCCGGCGGCGGGCGGCCAGCGACGCCACCCACCGCGCAGCACGCCGCAGCGCCGCACAGACCGACACCGTACCCCGGGGTCGACCGTGCCGGGACAGTCCGCGTCGCCCGTCTGAGGACAGCGGCGCGGCTCAGCGCTCCTGGCGGCGCCGACTCGCGGGCCCGCGCGGCGACGCGCCCCGGCCCCGCCAACGAGATGTGCGGCGTTATGTGGAGACGGAAAGGCAGGTACAAGTTGGACCCGGCCGCAGAGACGGAGCGCGAGCCGGACGGAGACGGAGCGGCTGTGGCCGGGCACTGCCGACCGTCTGCCCAGTGTCGGGCGGGGCAGGTGACACCCCCGCCGCCCACGGCGAGTGGCGGGGCCGCGT
>NW_023596222.1:0-26766 GCF_011947565.3 Pollicipes pollicipes
TCGACATTTTTTAGGAGCATGCTGCCTAGCGTAATTTGTCTTGCTTATTCAAATGCAAAACTCAGAGCAGCCTGGCATGATTTTGTCACTTTGACCTTAAAAAAGGCAAGTAAGGTCCCTGACCTTAAATGAGCTTGTGATCTTTCGCTTAGAAACAGTTATCTAGGTTCCGGAGGCACTTTGGAGGCCAAGCTAGAATTTGACCTTGTTTAACCTTATTTTACCCGAAGGTTATGACTTAGGATTCTCAAACTTTGATCTAAGTGAGTTCACGTAAAGGTCAACACACCCTGCAAATTTGGCGTCTCTAGCTTTCCTAGTTCTTGAGATCTTAGGCGGGACAAATTGACCCCCACCCGAGAGAAGGGTATCTAGCCGGCCACCCGGGCGCGTGTTGGTAGAAACTTTAGTAGTGACTTATATCGCTGTAACGTGATGTAACATGTTGGTAAAGTTGTGTGATGTAACTGTATCAGCCCTCATGGTTACAACTGGATGTGAGAAGGTTTCCTGTTGTTGATCATTACCACTGTGTGGCAGGATGCTTCCAATACGTAGCAAAGCTAGCGTTTAGATTTCGTGCATACTGACAGAGCTAATACATTGCCGGGCCACGCGCCGCACTTGTCTCTACGAGACTAGTGGTTGGCTCTTCTTACCGTGTGATACACTGCGTAAATTGGGAAGTTTGATAAAAGCTCGTGATGTCAGCAGCGTCAGACATAGTCTGATAAACTAGCAAGGCGAGTGGCTCTATCCTCCGTGACGTCCTTGCTCTGTACTCACAGGTGGTTTCTATACAAGAAATGTTACCACGTTTTAAGCACCTGCTGACTACAAAGTCAAACTCACATTGACCCTGTCCATGTGCATCACAGGTGCAAGACATCAGTTCTGTGGTTCCGGCACGGAACAGTAACATTTGTAATAAAGGGTGTCTGGGCTGCGATTGCAAGGTGGTTCACCCTGCTTGGAAATGCTAGTGTGAAACAAAATCGTTGTAGCCGGTATTACGGTTGGTACCAGCCCTTCCATCCCGGTCTATGCCAGTGCTCTTGCATCTTTTTGCTCCCTGCATGCAATCGGTACTGGTTGGAAATGAAAAAAGGACATGTCCACCGCGCGTTAATATCAATTCTGAAACCGCCTCAACTAGCCGGAAACGGCTCACGTACACCAAAACGTAGCCTCTTCCGAGGAATAGCGGCCCCTCGGCCTTCCGGAATCCGATGTACGTACTGGAGTCGCTGGACGCTAGGTGGTCGGTCGGTATGCCAAAGTCGCCCAAGATCTTGAGGATGTCGAGCAGGATGGCCTCCAGACCTCCGTCCACGTCAATCTGGCCGTCGCCCAGGGCACGGATGTCAGCCATCAGCACGTGAAGGTCGGCCTCCACCTGCTTGGTCTGGTCGTAGTCGAGCCCCATGAAGACGCCGACGATGTCGAGCACGGCGTTGAGCGCTTCCTCCAGCCAAAAGAGCACCTCGTCGAGTGTGGTCGGAGCGTCCGTGGCTGCCGTCAGAACCCAGGTTTAGCAACCAGGGCCATCCCATCTAGCATACGTGTCTGTGTCTGCATCACGCGGAAGAACGGGCCGGTCCGACCGAAACATTTCCGTTGAAGGGGCTTTCGCCCTGGCAGATGCCTTTCAGGCACGCTCTGAGACAGGATCCTTGATGTTTGGGAGCTTCCGACTTTGTCTGCGAATAGCCTGCTCCGAACGCTACCGCCGGACATTGAATTGGACTCTAGCCACTTATTTATGACCTACCCAGGCCAGCTGCATCCTTCGTCACATGCATCCTTTTACGGTAAACTCACAGGGAACTGTGACATCCACTCCGAAGGCCTCTAGAACATGTAGGATGTCGGTGCAGATGTCGATGACGCCGTCGGCGATCTCAATTGTGCCGTGCTCCATGCCCTCGATGTCGGCGACGAACTTGTCGAAATTGGTTATGATGGATTCGTACTCTTCTTTGGTGATGCCGATCGCCGGGCCGATAATTGGCATGTAGGTGTCCACGACGTGCTTCAGCTCCTCCAAGATCAAGTCGATGACCGACGGAGCCGCTGATGACATGCCGTTGCCGCTCAGTAATAAATTCATGCACCAAACAGATGATGATGATAGCATACGTTTTGGCAATTCCCTTGTGCACGTAGACCATCTCTGGTAGAGTATTCTTTATACGCTTGGTTAACCAAATGTTCAGTTGGTCTGGTTGCTGTAAACGATTTGGTGGTAATGCGGTGGGACCCTTAGCCCTTTGTGCACGAAACAAAAGCAAAAGTTTTCAAATTGTGCTACGCTACCAGACGGTAATACTGTAAGTATTTCAACTGACAGCTGTGTTCAGTCGCAGCCCTGCGATCATGCCCGTTTCCAAGGCTGTGTCTCGGTTACCTTCTACTAACAGCTCTCCTGTGATTATTGTCCATCCACTGCCGCTGTGGTGTTTTATCTCATAAACGAAATGGCCAGCTACCAGCTAAAGCCACGTCGACATGCAAAGTGGCGTTACCTGCGAATATGGCACGCTCACTCATTCGATACCAGACTTGAATAATGCACCAACAAAGTATGGTACTACCACATACTCTCCCTGCGTACTGGTAAGTACCTCAGCATTCCACTTACTGGTGCCCTGAACGTCGAAACTAAGGCTGGTCTGGATGCCGAATTCGTGCAGGATCTTGACGAGGTCCATCAGCACGGTCTCCAGACCGCCGTCCACGTCGACGTCGCCGTGCTCGATGGCCTCGATGTCCTTGATAAGGGTGTCGATGTCTGCCTCGGCGGCCTTGATCTGGTCGTCGGTCAGGCCCAGGATCGGGCCCAAAAGCCCGAGCACGGTATCCAGTGCAGATTCCAGCTGGGCCAACAAACCGTCGAGCGCGGTCGGCGTATCGTCAGCTGGAGACGAGTGGGGCGTGTGAGTGAACGTGACGCAGCGACACAGCGGTAGGATAGAGGAGAGTCTGCCTCCCGTTTGTTTACTCAGCCAAGCTTGCAAAACTGACATGTGTGATGTGTTAGAAACCAGTTATAATTTATGGTCGTGTTATCGAATGCATGCGTTGAACATGCATTCCCGGGCAAATCTGGGCAAGGTACCTTAATCTGCCCACATGTAGAGCAGGTCTGGGTTATGAAAATCAGGAACATTGGATGTCTCCAAAGCTATGGACAGCTAGTGCCGCCTTCCAATACTCGCGCATAAGAATGCCACCGTGAAGCCAACTGCATTGTCCGAGGCAAGAAATACTTAAAGTGGACTGTCACTTAACAAACCACGTGGGTTACGCCTCCGCTCAGGTTGCGATACCGACCGTACTCACTAGGCGCATTGTAGTCAATACCGATCTTCAGAATCTCGAGGATGTCAGTGATCATAGCTTCGAGGCCGTCGGTTGTTGGCACCTGGCCGTGCTCCAGCGCCTCCACGTCCGCCACGAACTTGTCGAACTGCTTGCGCGCCTCCAGAGCCTGCTTCTCCGTCAGGCCTATGATTGGCCCAAGGATGGGCAAGTACTTGTCCACCAACGACTGCAGCTCCTCCAGGATCTTGTCCAGAAAAGACACGGGCGCTGTAGAGTGGAGGATGCAAGTGAGGAGGGTTGTATGACAGTGGCGTTCTAATGAATTTTGGCCAGGCTGGAAAGGCTCATAAGTTTCTGAATTATTTGTGCCCCGATGAGTAAGGCGTTCCTGTCTCTTACCGTGGCCTAGCAAGTTTGGGCTTTGTTTCGTGTTGACAACCTTAGAGGACTATTGGCCAGGGTATTCTCATACTGGCGTTGGTATCCACACATTGAAAGACATATTTCTGAAAGTTGTAGGTTTTTAAGCTGCGTTAATTTCGAAAGCGTTTTCGTCCTTTTCATTGCATGTGGGTGCAATTGGGTGCCATGTATGCAGACTTCTTACCTAAGACATGTGCCCCTCACATGAGCTCCACCCTCACCTCACTCATAGCGACTTTCACCCGCACTTACTGGTGACGTCCAGCTGCTCTCCATCCTGGACTGCGCCCAGCTGGTGCAGCACAACGAGCACTTCGGAGAGCACGGCGTGCAGGCCGGCCTCGACATCAGTGGTGCCTGCGGCAAGAGCGCGCAGTCCCTGCGCCGCCTCGTGAGCGGCGGTCACCAGAGCTTGGGCCGCCTCAGCCGACCCGTGCTGCTGCAGCAGGGTGTGTGCTTGCCACTCGGCCGCTGCTATGAGGCCGTGCAGGCGGCTGACGGCTGTGGTCAGCGGGGTAGGGAGGACAGTGTCAGGGACATGGAGCTGGCGCGGACGCGGTCAGCGGGGCAGGGTTAGGGGGGACAGTGTCAGGGACATGGAGCTGGCGCGGACGCGGTCAGCGGGGCAGGGTTAGGGAGGACAGTGTCAGGGACATGGAGCTGGCGCGGACGCGGTCAGCGGGGCAGGGTTAGGGGGACAGTGTCAGGGACATGGAGCTGGCGCGGACGCGGTCAGCGGGGCAGGGTTAGGGGGACAGTGTCAGGGACATGGAGCTGGCGCGGACGCGGTCAGCGGGGCAGGGTTAGGGGGGACAGTGTCAGGGACATGGAGCTGGCGCGGACGCGGTCAGCGGGGCAGGGTTAGGGGGGACAGTGTCAGGGACATGGAGCTGGCGCGGACGCGGTCAGCGGGGCAGGGTTAGGGGGACAGTGTCAGGGACATGGAGCTGGCGCGGACGCGGTCAGCGGGGCAGGGTTAGGGGGGACAGTGTCAGGGACATGGAGCTGGCGCGGACGCGGTCAGCGGGGCAGGGTTAGGGGGACAGTGTCAGGGACATGGAGCTGGCGCGGACGCGGTCAGCGGGGCAGGGTTAGGGGGACAGTGTCAGGGACATGGAGCTGGCGCGGACGCGGTCAGCGGGGCAGGGTTAGGGGGACAGTGTCAGGGACATGGAGCTGGCGCGGACGCGGTCAGCGGGCAGGGTTAGGGGGACAGTGTCAGGGACATGGAGCTGGCGCGGACGCGGTCAGCGGGGCAGGGTTAGGGGGGACAGTGTCAGGGACATGGAGCTGGCGCGGACGCGGTCCGAGGCGGGTTAGGGGGGACAGTGCCAGTGTGGTAGAACGGATCAAACCCCGTTTGGATACCTCCGAGAGGCAGTATTGGGGGCAAAACGTATGATAATGCAAATGCAAACTGCCTTTTAAAGCTGCCTGTGACGCTGCAGTCTGCAGTATCCGCGATTGTTGTTACCCACGAAATCTATCCCAGGTTTGGGTGCAGGCTGTCATGATTTTACACAGATAAACAGTGGCTACACTTTGTGTCTACCGTGAAATGGAGATCTTGGATATTGGACTGTTATCCGTGGAATCCAAAACCATGGAGAGCAGTCCCTCTTCAGTCTGCTTGTTGACCGTTGATTATTAAAAAAGGCCCTTATTGGAAGTATTTGAATGGCATCACGCCCACTTGGCGAATTAATGACCGAACCATATTCGCAGGTGCCGTTTGCCGACGGCATCCGTTTCACTCACTTTGGTCCTGCTTCTGGTCTTCAGGCTCCGCATGCGTGACTCGATCAGGCGGACCGTGTCAAGCACTCCTCGCACATCTTTTCGGCGTCGAGGTCTGGCGGCTCGGTACGGAACTGAAAACTCAAAACCGACGAAGTCAGTCCCAGTTCCGATTTAGGCTTGGAGATGTTTGGGTTACGAATATCTCCACTTCATTTCCCAAGTTTTAATTGTTGAAATCCAACGGGTTCCCAGATGTTTTCAGCTGCCTATGTTTTCACTTCACTGCAAGCACACTGAAGCTACCCTATCCCTTCCCGCTATGGATTTGAGAGGAAAGTCAGTGTTCCGGCAAACATGTGCAGCATTCACCTCCGCGCTCCCCCTTACAAAAACCCTGTGTGGGACACTACACGTTATGCTATGTTCAGTGAAATCATATACACCATTGGTAAATAAGTTCAAGGCATCGAAGAAGCTATAAAACTTTTACGGACGGCATTTTGGCCGCCACGAACAATCTGGCTTGGGTTAGTTTTCATCAATAATAGCCGACCTCCGTACATTTATTACGAGTACGGTCCATTGCTGGACTCCTAGGGACTTGGTCAGAACAACTATGTATTGCTGGCACGACACGTTGCATGGCAAGGACGGCCATCAGATGCACTGCTGAAGCCGACGAGAGATCACGTGCCACGTCTTGCTGTGCGTCCTCTTGTTCTCGACACCAGTCACTGCCGCGCTTCACTGGTGCCAACGCAACTTACGCGGCTTTCGTATCGTCGCCGACGACACGAGGACCACAAGGAGGGCTGCCGCGATCAGCCGCATCTTGGCTCCGCTGGTGGGTCAGAGTGGCAGAGTCGACCCCGACGCTGCTTATATGTGGGGACGCTCACAGGTGGGCGCGTCCCACACGATGACCCTTATCAGTGTTGCAACTCCTGCCAAAGGGCTCAGCTGTGCTCTCACGGCGCGACATGGTCTGGCTGACTCAACAGCGATATGACTTCAATATGCAGTTGCCTTTGCTCGTGGTTTTCCCTTGAAAGATCCATGGGCCTGCTGAGCTCCTTTCGTTGTTGGTGATTTGCTATCTGACGTATCGCAAATACTGACGTTAATTTTTGCGATGGCTGTTTCCCCAATCGTGAAGAGATACGTGTCGTGGTAACGAATGCCTTTGTACACCCTGAATAGATGCATTCTGTCAGTGATTCCCGAGATGGATTCCCACTGCCTTGGTTGCTGAGATAAGCTTCCTATAAGAAATGAGGACCTTGTGTTCTTAGTTGTTCTGTGTGAAGGCCTGGCATGCTGAAAGTTTCTGATGCTCCTAAATGTAGGGGACTCCATTTAAAAGAGGATGTCGAACAGTCCTTGTGATATCTGAAGGAAATGCTCAATGTTTCGCTCCCTCGCGATCACGACTGCATCCTTACCATAGGCGCTGCTGAAAATGCTTGGAAGTTTCACGTGTTATCTCATGATCCCTTGGTATATTTGAAATCAGCTGCGTTCAGCATAGAACTAATTATTGCTGGGATGGCTAGGGCTTGTGGTAGTCTTGTCCAATTCTAAGGCTAAAATTGCGCAATTAGCCCCCGTTGACAATAGATGGAGAACTATTGAAAATATTCCTTGAACCATGCGCATAAGATTGATGTGACTGCAAACAGATGCGCTCAACGTTGCAAAGTAGTTTTTGCACTGTTTAAACGCTGCATTGAATGCGCACGCCATGTGGAAGAGCTATCAAATTCCAGCAACGGTACAGCCCGCCGAAAAAGAACAAACCATATTCTGTAAGCAGGTAAATGACAACTGGTGATTCTACAAGTGTACAATTCAAATGGCGTCTGGAGAACAACCAACACAGAAATATTTTCCCAAACACAAAGTGCCAGAGTAGGAACTGTCGACCTCCTCACCCGCCGGGCAACACACTTCCCAATGCTCGCGAGAAGAGAGAGAGAGAGAGAGAGAGAGAGAGGAGAGAGAGAGAGAGAGAGGAGAGAGAGAGAGAGAGAGAGAAGAGAGAGAGAGGAGAGGGAGAAAGAGAGAGAGAGAGAGAGGGGGAGAGCGAGGGAGAGAGAAGCGGAGAGAGAGAAAAGAAATAGAGAGAGAGAGAGAGAGAGAGAGAGAGAGAAGAGAGAGAGAGAGAGAGAGAGGGAGAGAGCATGCGAGAGAAAGGGAGATCAGATGCCAGCTAGAAGGCGATCAAAGAAACAAATCAGCCTAGACCAAGACAGCCACTGTCAACCCCAAAAATGTCATTTTCATATTCAAGGATTTGGCTCAGCTTTTCAATTGTATGGATTTGTTTACCTAAATCGAACGCTAGGCAGTAAACTCCGCGCAGGTCATCAAATTCCAGGTAGGATCTACATTTCAGGTAGATCACATAATTTGTGTGGGGAAATTTAGCGTGCTCGGCACGATCTTCCGTACTCTATAACATCAACAGACCTTTAAAACCCTGCCACCACCTGCCAACATCATCCGAGTCAGCGGAAGATGGAGAACGCTTAAAGCGACTCGAGCCCATCCAGCGTCGGGTGGGTAAATGTGAGCACAGAGGCTCTAACCGCATGAGCCACCAAGCACCGCATGAGCCACCACCATTTTTAAAATGATAACTCATTTTTTCAGTTGTGTTTGCTCCCCACGATATTCTTTGTCTGCCCGTATTTGTTGGGGAAATGCAGGTTGTGCCTTCTTGTGAACTTCGATTTACGTAAATAGTAGAAGTGCCGCGATGAAAAGACGTAGTTCACCACAGCTACTGCGGGACGGGCAAATGAACAGACGCTTCGAACTGGTCACCTTAGGTCCTGCCACACGGTGTACTGACGTTCCTGGTGGCACCGCTGCTGCGGGACGGGCAAACGAACAGATGCTCCGAACTGGTCACCTTAGGTCCTGCCACATGGTGTACTGACGTTCCTGGTGGCACCGCTACTGCGGAGCGGGGCGAATGAACAGACGCTCCGAACTGGTCACCTTAGGTCCTGCCACATGGTGTACTGACGTTCCTGGTGGCACCGCTCTTGCGCAGTTACCACGACTGAGGCCAGGCGATCGGCGGCGGTAGGCGGTGGCGGCGGCGGGTCGCAAAAAATTGCCCAAATATCCCAATACCAAAATATCCAAAATATCCCACAGGTGAGATGAGCATTGCGTTCCTCGCGGGCGTTGTAATGTCATACCATGGTGAGGTGATTCGCACGTTTTGTTGTGCTTATGCAGGATAAATGTGTGAAGGTAGATGTGCAGGGAGGCTTCTGCACAAGATCGTGGTAATGATGACTAGATATTGTTATGTCGGTTGTGTGCTGCAAAACACGCTTCAGTAATCAACTACCAGAACAACAGCATTAATTTCCTTTCTAGCAGTATAGATGGCGCCCAGCGCTGGGAATTGAATATTCATGTGCACACGCAGTTGGCATACAGGTACACCGCGCCTAAATCAAGAAAATAGGGCTGCGATTGACTTAAAGTGACTAGAAACCCGCAATAAGCGAGATTCGCCCTCAGATGCTTTCGGGTGCCGAATGCCCAATTTAGGAAGAAAAACGCCTTCGCTTTCATGTAAACAGACAAATGAGCCCATACCAGGGAGGTAGGGCAGCGCAGCGGCCCTACTTAAAGGACCATTCGAGTTTGATCAGTCCTGAGGACCCTGCGTGTCCAGTATCGGGCATGACTCGCCATGCATATGTTATTATAGTGGGAGGAAAACGAACATGGAAAATCATAGAAGATAGGATGTCTTGTAACCTCTGCCCAGGAATATCTTATGAACGAGAAATAAAGCGTAGCATTCGCGACCGGTTCAATTAACACCCTGGAAACGCAAGTGTACGTCAAGATTACACACCACTAGAGAAAAACATAGTATAATGACACGCAGCAGTAGAGAATAGCACAAGAAGAACAAACCATAAAACTGACATTCTAGCGACAGCTTAAGTCAGTACGAACTTCAAGACATTTGTAATTGCTCTCCGGGGCTCAACATGCAAATACTATCTTGTAAATTGATTTGAGTAGGACTGTTTACATAATGGCGGTTCATAAATATCCTTTATATAATATATGATACGTGCATAATATATACATATATATAATGTTATATGCATAATGCATATATATATATATAATAAACATAAATTTAAAAAAATTAGTTCTTATAATGAATTGCGACGACCTTTGACCATTTTTTTTTTGCATCTGTGGCTTGACATGGGCTACCAAAACCTTTCGGCGTAGCCAGCCATGTTTCGGGATCTCTTAGCAGCACCATGTATTGGATACTGATATGTCAGAGCCTGAACACTCGGAACGTTTGTCAGTTTATCGCAAGCATAGTTCGTTGCGCTTGAGGGGCCTGATGTTTATAACTAATGCTTTGTAAGGTTAATTGAAACCTGTCAAATTAGTCGTTTGTGTTTCATGCAACCCTTAGGGTAGCACGATATGCAAGGTTTTAGGACGTGGGAGCTTAAATGATGTGTTATTGTGTGATGAGTTTGGCGGCAGCGTGCGCGAAATTCAGTTCATTCTTCGAATTCCTATGTACTAATGTTTAAATGTTATTTTTGCCTAACGCTTACTCCTGACCATGGGCACAACTATGGAATGTGGAGCATTGACAGTATAACTAATGTTTCCTTAATGGAGTCGTTGAATAACTTCCATGTATATATATATATATATATATATATATATATATACACACACATACATATATATATATATATATATATATATATATACATATACATGTATATACGTATATGTGTACATATATATATATATATATATATATATATATATATGTATGTATGTATGTATGTATATATACAATTATTTATTAGAGATTAGAAAGCTCTTGATGCGGGGATCAATAATAAGAAGCGCTCCTACATTCTTGAGAGGTTTTAAAGGTAGCCTTGCCCATGTTGCATAACCAGTTAGCATCATATAATGGGTATAACGTGCAATGTGTAGATCAGCTTTATACTTGAAGCTGAAACTCCGAGATAAAGGCTAGAATCCTCTGCAGACGCGGCGACGGAGTGATCTTGAGGCACGAATTACGTGATATTTTTGTGAGTTTGTGTTCATCTCAACATGGAATACATACTCATAAAGCCACTTTCTAAGGTGTCACAAAGCGTATTAGGTTTGTGTTCGGTAAACGCAATGGTGCAAATCGTAGCAGGTTGAGGTCTGCGTGTTGTGGGGGCTACTGTTCACTGGGTTACACAAACGTTGGGTGCCAATCTATGACAAAGGAATGTGCAGAGAAGACGTACTATTTTTACGGCTCGTTTCATTGAAGGTCGAGGAAGTATATGCGGTGTGCTTAACTGGCAACAAAGAGATGATTGTGGTGGAAAGGCTGCATGATATATGTATAGGGTTGTACATAAATATTTCCTTATACTGCGCAGCTCCGTTTCAGTTGCTCGCAGAGAGAACAGATGGTCACCCGCAGGGACACCGGCTTCCGTCGGTGTAGGGGACTAGCGCCCCCTCGGGTCCCAGCTCCGGTAACGGGTGGACAGCGCAAGCTGGTTCTCTCAGGGCGTAGCGACCCTGCCGGTACGTGAGCTCCTGCTCCTTGTCCGGCCCGCTCCCTCCACATTACCCATTTTCCTGCATCTGGCCCGCTCATCACTCCTGATCCTCGTTTTATCGGGGTCGTCGTGCCCCCTCGCCCTCGTCCCCGGGTTGGTCGGATCCTGGTGGCTGAGGGGCGCGTCGTACTGGTCAGTCACGGCGCGTCCCAACACTCCACTTTGGCCAGGATATCCGGGGGCGCGGGGGCCCGTGGGGCCCCACACGGATCTAGCGGCTTGTCGCTTGCGTTGCGGTTGAGTGCTCCTTGCGGGTCTCCGCTTGGGGTGCCTGGCCGCGCGCAGCGGCTTAAGGGGTCAAGGGGCGGCGGCGCTGAACCACGGGCAGGACGGGGAGGGGTCTCCCCGGTTACACCTGGCCGTGTGGGAGGCGTCGTTCGCCCCGTATAGCACCGGGGTAGCCCTGGCGGTGACCACCTCCCGAGGGAGTGATGGGCCGTCCCCCAGTTGGGCTCCGAGGTGGGTGGGGAGCCCCGATGCCGAAATGAAAACCACCTTTTATGGCTTCTTCTAACATTAAAAACACCCGTCCTCCGAAAGGGGGACGGACCTCGATAACCCCAGGGTGCAGAGAAGTAGCTGTGCCTCCTGGTCCACGGATCCTGATCTTCGGTAGTGAAGAGATGAAGCTGGCTTCCCTCTCACCGTTCCAGAGACGGAGCGGCTGCGACAGGTTCGGGAAAATCATCAGATGAGACAAGGTTAGGAATGGAAAAATTGAAGTAGAGTTCGCGAATAGTCTGGAGGAGAGCAGGGCCATGGCAGCTAAGGAATTTACATATACTGTTCGGGATGAGACTGGCAAGCTCGAAAAGACAGTGTCAATATCAGCAACACCACATAAAACTAAAAATTCCTCCATGGGCATAGTCAACTGTTTCGATCTCCGTGACGTCGCCGAGGACGAGATAGTCGAGGAACTCTCAGAGTTTGGTGTGACGAGCGCTCGCAGGATTCTCGTCAGACGGGGAGGAGAGCTGCTGCCCACTAACAACCTCACTCTGACGTTTAGTTTCACCGATTTGCCGGCTGGGATACGTATTGGATACGCTCGAGTGAAGGTTCGACCGTATGTGCCTAACCCCATGCGGTGCTACCAGTGTCAGCGATTTGGCCATACCAAGCTCCACTGTCGGAACCGCCCGGCATGTGGCAAGTGCGCGTCATTCGAGCACACGAGCAAAGTTTGCACCTCTGCTGAACCCTACCGCGCTAACTGCGGCAAGGGCCGAATCCCACACACGACGTACGACCGTACATGCCTGGCCTACGCGAAAGAAAAGGAAATGATATCGATAAAACCTCTAAAAACGTATCTTTTCGTGAAGCTCGTGAACTTTACAACGACAGCCATACCAAAACATCGTATGCGTCCAAAGTGAAAACTTCGTTGCCACAAAGTAATGCCACCGAGAACATGACAGCAGTTCAGTTCGTGGGACTTCTGAGGTCGTTTGACCTGTCGGTTGTTCCCTCGGTCCGAACGCCCGACTCCCAGCCGGCACTCCAAGCTCCCTCTCCGTCGATCGAGCAGTCGGTAGACGCCGCACCGCTGACCACGGTGCGCGCCGGATCACCAACGGGCGACGGTTGGACGACGGTTCGGTGTGGTCGGAATCCCCGCGCGCCGCCGGCCGTACCTTCGCCTGCGACTCAACTGGCCTCTCTCAACAAGCCGTAGCTCTCGGTCTGAGGCGTCCGGACATGCAACTGGCGCAGCCGAGTTCTTTTAAGCCGGGATTGTTTTAGCTTTTCACATCTCACCGCTTTTTTAATGCGCCCTTTTACAGGCGTTTTTACAGTGGAACTGTAGGGAAGTAAGGGCGAACGCCCTCGATCTCGAGGCTGTCGTCAGCACAGTCTCTCCTGCAGCCGTGGCGCTGCAGGAGACCAAGCTAGCGCCTGAGAATTTCTGCTCCTTGAAAGGATATGCGATGTTTCGCAACGACGTGGTGACGGAGAGCATTGCTCACGGTGGCGTCCTCCTGGCAGTTCACCATAGCGTGCCAGCGAGGAAGCTAAGCTTGCGGTCCACACTTCAGGCTGTGGCCGTACGGCTTTATTTCAACCATCGTCACATCACTGTTTGCTCACTTTGCCTTCCACCAGGCATTGTTTTTCCGTTGGCGCACCTTAGATGCCTGCTGGCTGAACTGCCTCCACCACTTCTTCTTCTAGGAGATTTTAATGCGCATCATACCGCATGGGGGTGTGACGTCACCAATACTCGTGGGAGGCTGTGTGAGAATTTTATCCGCGGTGCTTCACTATGTATTTTAAGCACAAGAACTCGTACGCATTTTACAATGCCATCCGGTCAGACGTCAGCGCCAGACTCGAGCCTCTCCAGTTCCCAGCTCGTCCAACATCTCGAGTGGAGTGTCGGAGGGAAGTGACCACTTGTGTGTGTGTGAAGAGACCACTTGAGTGTCATGGGAAGTGACCACTTCCCAGTGTGGGTCCGGTTTAAGGGAGGTGGAACGTTGAGTGTTAGACCACAACGCTGGAATTTTAAGAAAGCGGACTGGGGCGAATTTGAGACTCGGCTAGACGAATCGTTTGCAACTGGGCCTGAGAGGACGGTACCCTCTATTGAGGATTTTACTCAGACTTTTAGAGTGTGCCAACAGTTGTATCCCACGCACGTCTGGCACTCCCCGACGTACTCCTGTTCCGTGGTGGACGAAGGAGTGTCGGAGCGCCATCCGCGCGCGTAAACGTGCGTTTCGGGCCTTCGACGCCAGAAGCGGTATAAAAAAACCTCATAGCCTTCAAGAAAGCGAGAGCCTTAGCTCGGCGCATTGTAAACGAGGCGAAGCGTGCTTCCTGGCGCGCGTACGTGAGTACGCTGAACCGGTTTACGCCGACATCGCAGATTTGGGTCCGAATCAAGCGTATTTCGGGTCAGTTTCCACCCATAGCTCTGCCGGTGCTGTGTGTTAACGGCCAGGCTATGACGCGCCCGTTGGATGTCACGAATGAGGCTGCTCGGGCCCTGGCCCAACGCAGCGTAGGTGGTAACACAAACCCACAGTTTGTGCGGCACAGATCGCGATGTGAACAATCTGCAGTGGACTTCTCAACGAGTGAATTGCGTTCATATAATGACCCTTTCACGCTGGTGGAGTTGGAATCGGCGATCGCCAGGCTTCGCAGCGTGTCAGAAGGCCCGGACACTGTTCACAACGATATGCTTAAGCATCTGCCGCGTCGCGTGCTTCGCGTTTTATGAACGGTATTCAATTCGCTTTGGACCAGAGGTGAATTCCCAGCTTCCTGATGAGAAGCTACTGTCGTGCCTCTCTTGAAGCCGGGAAAAAGTGGGCTAAATCCCTTACATTATAGACCCATTTCTCTTACGTCATCGCTCTGTAAGTTGATGGAGGATATGGTTAATGTCCGTTTAACCTGGCTTTTGGAGTATAACGGTATTTTTACAAACGCACAGTGTGGTTTTAGAAGGAATCGCAGTACGGTGGATAATCTTGTAATTCTTAACACTGCGATTCGTGAGGGATTTAAGGCAAGTCGACACACTGGTGCTGTCTTCTTTGATATAGAGGGCGCCTATGACACCACATGGTTTCATGGTATTCTTGTCAAGCTATATAAGTATGGTATACGCGGCAATTGGGCACTTTCCTTCAGAACTTTTTAGTTGACCGTTATTTCCGTGTTCGTGTTGGGAGCGCGCTCTCTGAGAGGCACCATCAAGTTAATGGTGTGCCGCAGAGAGGTGTCCTGAGCGTATCACTGTTCGCCGTTATGATTAACGATATCGGGGTTGGGCTGCCACATTCTGTAGGTCGTGCCCTTTTTGTTGACGACTTACCATCTGGACTAGGGCAGCAGGAGTTTCATCGATGGAGCGTCATCTTCAGTTCACTGTGGATCGTATCGAGAAGTGGGGCACCATAAACGGGTTCAGGTTTTCTAGCAGCAAGACTGTAGCCATGCATTTCTGTCGTAGTCGGCAATGCTGCATATGTCTGTCCGTCTGTGTGGCCAACGCATCTCAACGGAACCTGTGGCTAGATACCTTGGGGTATACCTTGACCGCCGACTACATATAAGGCATATCTTAAGACGCTACGTGAACGCTGTTTTAAATCCTTGAACATACTAAAGTGTGTTTCGCGCACATCATATGGGGATAGATAGATAGATATCATCGCAGAGAGAAGCACGCTTTTGCTATTGTATCGCTCAATCATACGTTCTAAGCTGGACTACGCATGTTTCATTTACGACAGCGCGTGTGAGTCCACCAAACGCGTCCTGGACACTGTCCATCATACCTCTCTACGCGTGATCACAGGAGCGTTCCGCACATCGCCTGCCACGAGCCTCATGGTAGAATCGCACAAGCCGCCCTTATCAGCGAGAAAGAAAATGCTCGGCATGCGTTATGCACTTAAGTTGCGACAGTTCCCCTCTCATCCGGCATATAACGCAGTTTTTCACGGCCTGCTGTGCATTTTCGTTACACTGCACCTCGGGCATATGCTGTAACCTTTGGGCTCCGAATACAAGCCTTGCTACGGGAAAGCGAAATTCCCATTCGAAGGTTGAAGCGGGTAGATCATCTGTCTACCGCTCCCTGGCGTTTGATCTCGCCATCAATAGATACGTCTTTGACCGAAATGAAAAAGAATGTCGTCTTGCCAGATATCATGAGGTCGAGGGCACTTGAGCGTATGACGTTATATGACGATTGCACACTTACTTACACGGACGGATCTAAAACTTTCTGGCGGAGTGGGTTGTGCGTTTGTGAGCGGCAGCGTCATCTGGACGTTTTCCTTGCCTCCACATGTGTCGGTGTTCACATCGGAGTTGGTAGCGATCACCAAGGCGTTGTGTTTCATCGAAGTCAGTGACGAACCTCTTATCTGATTTTGACAGAAATTCTTAGCAGTGTTCTTAGTCTTAGGTCTTTTATCCATCATGTCCCCTTGTACAGGATATTTTAGGACGTTTGACTCAACTGGATCAGGCCCGAAAGAAAGTTATCTTGTGTTGGATCCCCAGTCACATTGGAATCGCCGGCAACGAGGTGGCTGACGCGGCTGCATGGCGGGCAGCGCTGGCTCCATGTGTACGCTCCCTCTCTATCCCTGCCAGAGATTTTTAACCCTGCAATAAAAACCTTTCTGCAGAACAAATGGCAGTGCTGTTGGGATTTAAGAAATGAAAATAAGCTCAGAGCAATAAAACCCAAGCTGGGTCAGTGGGTTTTCGTGTTGCCGCCAAATAAGGCAAGAAGAGGTAATCCTCTGCAGACTACGTATCGGACACACGTACGCAACTCACAGTTATTGGTTGCATGGAGCCAAAAGACCTGTCTGTCATCGATGTGGTGCTGTTCTCACCGTTCGCCATGCGCTTACATCATGTCCGCGCCTCAGGGAAGAACGTCAACGGTTCTTTGGTCAGTGTGACTCGCCCTTGACGCTCCGTGACATTTTAAGAGACAACTCGCGCCTTCTTGAATCTAAACAGGTCTTTTTTATTCCTTAAACATATCAACTTCGGGACCCTTTACACGGTTCACTAGTTAGGTAAAACAAAAATCGTTGTGGGCGCCAAATGACCGCTTCAGTCGGCGCGCCCGAAAACACCAATCAACAACAAAAGAGACCAGATGGCCACTCATAAATAAAAGTCTACAGCAAACTCTCGCGAATCTTTTCCTTTGAAGGCGACATTAGAACGCTTTCAAAAAGGATGGCTCATTCATGGATTTGTGGATTCATCTGCGGGCCGGCTTGGACCGGATCAGGAATTTCCACCAAAAGGCAGATTAGGACCGAATCGGATTTTCAGACTTGTCATGTCACATGGTTTGAATACATTACAAATCAATCAAGTGACAGTACTCACTAACTGGTCTCTGAAATGTTCGATTGGTACATACTATTGAAAAAAAAAAAACTTTCAACCACTTGAATATAATAGTTTCAAGTACAATTAACTGCACAAAGAGGCTACATGGTACATAGTTCAGCAACACATTTCAGAATCCAAATACAGATCAAATATAACAGATCAATTGACAAAGTTCAAGCCAATGGCTTAACTTATTGATGCTTCTTTGGAAACCAAAGCTTTAAGTAAGTTCAAGGTAATCAAAATGGCTAAAAGTCCCTAACTTGTCTTACCATAGCATAACTATACTCATTCTGGTCTTGTCAGCAAGTCCATTAAACCCAAGTGAAAGTGGCATTTCAGTGTTACGAAATTGCCTTTGATGGTGGAGAATCTCAATACAAAGTGTTCAGGTCCATTCTCCTGTCACGCAGAATAACAGAAAATAAGCTTCATGGCGATCTATAATTTAATTTTCCTTGCCAATCAGCCAAATCTGTAACAAGTCTAACACCAGCTCCAAATTAGTCATGCTGCTGCCAACTGATCTCCCTCCAGCTGTCTGCGCAACAGAGATTTGCTCACCCAGTCACTCTCCAAACGCATCCGTCTCGAGGGAATCAGCATGGGTGTCCACACCAACCAGAGATCGAAGGAGATTTTTTCAACCCAGTGGGTTACTACTTCATGTGAGTTTACGGGTTGGCGGGCCTTTGATGTTAGTCGATTTATCGTGTGATGTCAAACCTTTTATTTTATAAGTGGTAAAAATGCATACGACTAAGTGTAGGTGGGTATAGCTGGACCAGAATGGGGATGTGGCTGCTTTGGGTTTTTGTTTGGTTTGTGCATGGATGGAAGCATGGTTGAGCACGTGGTTTTTCAGTGTTTGCTAT
Organism: Pollicipes pollicipes; assembly: GCF_011947565.3. Classification (NCBI taxonomy): domain Eukaryota; kingdom Metazoa; phylum Arthropoda; class Thecostraca; order Pollicipedomorpha; family Pollicipedidae; genus Pollicipes; species Pollicipes pollicipes. The sequence goes on from NW_023596222.1 coordinate 17,900, forward strand.
TGCATCTGGGATAGTTGTCTATCGTGATCATTTTTGCTTCAGTGCGGTCTTAAGTTAGGTAATGCCCAAGCATAAGTATAATAAAGTGGTTTGTCGCTCGATGAGACTGAAGGTTTCAGATGGTGGTGATTAGAATCAAACATGTTGTGTTATACTCCCGACCTACACATTTCGAGACGTAGCATGATGCAATGGCTGAACAAATCTATCAAAACGATCACAGAGATAAATCATGATAACACTTAGCGTAAAAAGACAGTTGACTCATAGGACACCACAAGCACTGATTGACTGAAGGATCAGCCCTAATGACAAAGTTCACCTGTCACTGTGCCTGCCTAGTAATGTTGAGTATCCTCGTAATATATGCAGATGAGATATAGTTATTTCCCTCAGTGTCTCCTAGTGTACTAACGGCCGGCATTGTCAGCATAAGAACTCATAGCGGCAAAAACTTGACCGTAGGATAGCCCAGACAATAACCGTAAATAACAAAACAAAGAGGACGAGCCTGTGTAGTTCTGAAACCGTCTTTTGGTTACGAAGTAGTGTCCCAATGTCCGGATGTTTTTGGATATTTTTGCGCTCTTTCGTTTTGCCGCTAAAATTCCTTGGTGACAGGCACACGTGTCGGGTTAGTGCAGCAGGACAGTTAATGACAGGCATGCGTGTCGGGTTAATGCAGCAGGACAGTTAGTGACAGGCATGCGTATCGGGTTAGTGTAGCAGGACAGTTAATGACAGGCATGCGTGTTGAGTTAGTGCAGCAGAACAGTTAATGATAGGCATCCGTGCTGGGTTAGTGCAGCAGGACAGTTAATGATAGACATCCGTGTCGGGTTAGTGCAATACGACAGTTAGTGACAGGCATGCGTGTCGGGTTAGTGCAGCAGGACATTTAGTGACAGGCATGCGTGTCAGGATAGTGCAGCAGGACAGTTAATGCCTCAGATAAAGACCACAACATGAAATACTTGCTGTTGCATTGAAAATGTAATTGAACTTCCCTAGATAAAAAAATTCATCAGGTAATCAGAAGAGTCGCTTTCAAACAACATCCTAAATCAAAATTTACTATGACAGCGAGCTCTCATTCACGAAAAGTCCACGGAGCCATCGCTTTGCGCTACAACGTCTGGTGTTTTTTTTAAGCTTGAAGGAGATGTTTCAAATTTGAAGACATTGAGGTAAGCATCAGATATCATGGGAAAAGCTTACTTGTAACTACTGGTAAGCTTTCAAGGTTCAAAAACAACCCAAAGAAGCAAAATTTCAAAGTTTGTAAAAATACGCCCTATTACTTCATCGCTTGATGGCGTCCGTCATGGAATCATTTTGTGACGACAGCATTACATGGCAGTATCTGGCAGCCAGACCTAAAGTATACTTCAAAGCGCATGAAAGCTGACGTCAGACGGACATTCTGGTGGCGGGTGCTGTGTTGGGCGGCGGATTAGTGCATGGCTTGTTCATGGATTTTTTGTCTTGGTACTGATCGTAGGAAAAGCTTTGGTGGACTGTTTGACATATGCAACGTAGCGGCTTTTAAGGCGCATTATTGACATCAAAGCACGTTATGCTGTGAAAACTGTCATGTCAATACTGATTGTCGACCTATCCTTGCCCGCAGTGCTGTAGTTTTGACATTGATATCTTGTGATGTGCACAGTAGTTACTTTCTTTATTATTTGTAACTGGGCAGGCAGTCAGATGCAAAGTTTAACAATACATATGTAGCATTGCTGTGAATTGATTACCAAGGCAGTCTTATTGCCATGGTAAAGATGGTATGGTTGAGCTACCAAAAATGTTTTTGCCGCTCGGAATTACTTATGCAATCACTAGTTAACCCTGATATAACCATTGCGGTACAATGACATTCTCGTTGGTGATAGTCTTTTGGGAGTGTTACACCAGTTGTTATCAGTCACTCATACGGTATAAACTTCTCTCATAAGCTTGACGTAGAGATGGCAGCCAATGTGGTACATTGTGTAATGACACAGGTCAACAGTGTCATTGTGGCAGTACCTGTGTGCTGTGCTGTGACATGGCGTAAAGAACAATGATACTGTTTTTGAACCGCAATCTCCGCTGCTTTCATAATATATTTCGTCATGAGAAAAAAATGGTCAAGCGGACATTCCTGTATGAACTCCGCACCTGGCATATGACTGACCAAAAACATGATACAAGATACAACTCACTTTCAGCAAAGCACACAGCCATTATGTACTGCTAAGCCTGTTTTGGGAATCAACAAAACGTAGGTGAGGACGCCGATATATCTTCTGTTTCCACAGCCAGGCAACATGCTGCAGCCATTAGGCTTCTTTGCTCAAAAGCATTGTTCACACAAGAAATAACACATGTAAAACAAGAAAATATTCCGTGTAGTGAAGTGGCGCTGCAAACCTACTGACCTTGCAAAAGGCTGGAGACATGGCAAGTGCATGCAGTTGTGGTTAGATGGGCGAAGTGCAATGGCGTGACGATGCTGCCAGTGCACACAAGGCTCATGATGAAAATACCGCGAAGTGCTATCCAAGAAACCAACAGCAATACTGCTCCTCCTTTCCTAGCATCCGGCATCTCACAAGTTGCAGTGACTATGACATTGACGACTCACAAGCAATGCTTGTCTGCATACAAAATTTGTTACGACAGTAGTATGAGCATCCATAATAATACAGAACTATATTTTAAGAGTTCATAAGGGAAAAACAACTTTTCAAAGCCGTATCATGCGAGCTTATACCATTATGTACCTTAATGAGCTGCACGGACCTGCCCCTACTGCCAAAATGAATTCCCACTATAATGACATGCAATGGATTGACTAAATGCTGTAATATCTCAATAGGTTCAACATTTTGACAAGATCATAATGAAGTAGCAAACCGCCTTTGAACACCTGCGACATAGGAAATGCTAGTGCTTCTTTCGGCTTGCTAGCGCCACCACCTTGTCGTTTTCAAACCCAAACATAAAGATAGAGGCAGGTATCGATATATCACGTTTTATCGGAAGTCATCAGACTTGAAGGATACCAAAACAATGCTCTCTCTCAGAAGTAGAAAGCTCGCACGCACATTCCCCATCACATCAAGATCAATACAAGCCATTGTTACGCACCACCAGTGATCACACACATTGCAAGCGCCTGATTCACACACGGATGTCAACCAAGTGTGATCCCATACTTGCACAGCCCGCGGGACTATCAATTTGCAGGTTTTCTCACAATTTTCACACAAGTTTTCGGTTCTAACACCACATTTCGCCGTGAGTTCGCCGTGAGTGAGAGAGCTCCAACACATAGTCTAAACGAGGATTGATGGTAACACAGTTCAAGAAGCTGTACTTGTAGGACACGTTTTTTTGTTCAAGATTTCAATTTGTCATACAGTACGTGTTAGATGTTTAGTAAGATCTACATCCAAAATTGCTGTAATATTTCCCTAATTTTATAATGTCTCGCTAGCCCATAAGCCCGTGCAAGGTTCTTTGCTCCGGTATGCAGTGCGCCAACCAAGCTGTATGTGAGAAATGCGTCAGTAAAAGAAGAAAAACACCAGTAAGAGAAATAAAGACAGATTTGCCTTCGCGTCCGCTTTTGTTATAGCATTCGTGAGAGTGTCATTCTTTTTTCTGCTTCGCATTTTTTGGCAGACAGTGGCGTTTTTAAGTATAGCATAATACTACGTTTTTAAGTGCAGCAAAATTTTTCGTTATTTCTAGGCTTAGGGCCTAGAAATAACGAAAAATCCCCCATTGACGACGAGTGCCGCACAACCGGAAATTCTCACGCTTACGGTCGCGACACGCGTTCAGCAGCGAAATCTTACTTGCAGTCAATGCATCAGCGAATGCATCAGCGGCCAGGCTGTTTTTAACCATGAGCGGAAAACAGCCTATTAGGTGGCGGCGATCGTATGACGTTTCTATGACGACATCATTGTCAAGGTGACTTCGAAATAGTCTTCCAATAAACCTTTTTCCACGTTTGTGGGCGTATAACTTAGGAACTAGAGGGCTTTGGGTGTTATAAAGGATATGGCCGTGAACTCCATCAAAAGGTCCTCAAGATGGCTGTTCTAGTTAAAAACCCCATATAAAGGTGGAACATCTCTTTAAGTGCTCAAGCTGGTACATTCGATCATGTTAATCGAACCAACATGATTCGATCTCATGAAACACTGTCACAAGGCTCATGTCTTTTGAACGGACGAACGGACAAACAGACAGTTGGTGCATATGATTCAAGCTGTTGGTCAATAGAGAAAAATGCATCGCGTGGACTCGGTCGGCGCACGTGGATGTCTAGCCACTGTTGGTAGCTCGAAGGCGGCGGGCGGACTCTGCGGAGCGCCCGACGATTTTCTTTGCATCTGACTCAAGGCGGTGGTGTAACGTCTTGATGTCATGCCCCTTGGGCGTGCCATCAGCCGTCCCCATGCCGGCTGGTGCAGCACTGAGGTCAAGCCTTCACGTCGTCCGAGGCCAGTCACGATACGGGCGACGAATTTTAAGATGTTCTGATCGGGCTATTATACAAAGACAAGTCTGCGCGCGTCATACGGATTACAATGTAGCTCCGTGCACATACCCAACGTTTGTCACTATGTCCGATGTGAATGTAGTGTGTATCTTAACTTGTCGAGTTTGTCGAAGAAATCTTATGTCAGCTCTTGTACCGTTTTTATAGGCTTATGTCGGGTACCTTCGTGATGACTGCATATGTTAGTGTTTTTTTTACGATTGATGTGGATACCATGCAATATGTGACATGAAGCCCCGATTGCAATATCTATCTAGATATATACTTTGTATATACATGCACGCATACACACACATATATACACATATATGTATATATGTATAACTTCTAGACTACTTAATTAATATATATATATATATATATATATATATATATATATATCGCAATCGGCCGTACGTGCTCCTGGAGCTACCCGGAGCGTGCCTCAGGTAACGGAGCTGAAAACGTGGCAAAAATGGCATTCAGTGGTAGACGATTCTAAGGCCGGAACGTATTGCGCCTCTCACGCACTTGAGGTGACTTTAAACAAAATGTTTGTGTTGCTAAAACTCGTTCCGACAACTGCTTTCTCACCACAAGAAGCCACCGAGCGAACCAGTGCTAGGAATCGCTAGGAATTAGGAAATAGGAATTTCTCATCACAATAAGCGACGGAGCGAACCGGTATTTAGAATCGCTCACCACAATAAGCGACCGAGAAAACCAGTGTTAAGAATCGCCAACGGTAGTCTGCAATGCTCAGGCTCCTGCAGAAACCCAGCCTGGATGCCAACGTAACTTGTATGGGGCTGGGTTCATCGAGGCACATCTGACGCATTATAATGAACAAATGGCGTGTGATGTTCCAATGTGCTCAAATCCTACGAATGTTTTTGTGTATCAGATATTCAACTCTATTTGTCAAAAATCATACTGGGCTGAAAACATGACATAGTACGTATATACGGTACGTGTATACGTTATTATATGACGATGGTACGTTATTCAGACACCGTTCTTTGAAAGCTCAAATGATGTCTGTAGCTGCAAGTGACCCTTGACACAACCGAGACAACGGCTAAGGAAACGTTTGTGTTCAAAATGGGGGTACCGATACATTTCAAATGTTCGGAGCTCCAAACATTTCCATAGGCCAAGTTTGAGATTGGATGGACGTAGGCACACATTTTTCGAAGTTTTTAGGCTGCCAATGCCATTCTGTCAAGTCACAAATTGGCACACATCCGAGCTTATGTAATGCAGATAAACATTTCTTACCCACGATCGTTTTCTCTCTGTTTATTTAACTTGAATAATGGAACGCATTGGCGCGAGTGGTGATTGGGGTGCTTGGTGGTAGGTAGTAGTAAGTTGATATCTTTAAAAAGTTTTGAACTGACGGCCGACTCTTAGTTGGACTTATGATTAGACTTCCTGCAAAAACTTCCAGAAAACGCCTCTGCTAGTTCGAAACGGTAACATGAGAGAATAATGAGAGAAGATAGGCGATCGTGACGCAGACGCAGACACCAAGATATTGTTCGGCACTACACGGGTGCGCTGCGGCACAGCATGCCTTACGGCTCTGAAGCTGCGGAACACTGAGCTGCCTGCCGTGGAGTAGGCTGAAGGGAGTGTGCCACCTTTCAATCACATTTTGAGACGTGCCCTGGTGAAACTCCTGACCAGTTATGTCTACCAATGGCAGTACGAAGTGATGCTACAGCATCAGCAAGATATAAGAAGCAAATGAGTTTGTTCTAGTCTAAATAGCGCGGTCAACGTTTTGGCACTTTACTCACCTTTTTCGTTCTGTGATCACCTGAGTGCATTACGGAAATTGGCAATCTTAGCACATATAAGACATTCAAGTGGGACGTTCATCACAGCCTTCGCAGCTTTTCTGCAGGCACCAAACAATCCGCGCCTGGTATACCTGGGGTAATTGCTGTAATGTTAACCATTTTTTTTAATTTGAAATTTGCTTCTTTTTTAAACTTCTGTTTGGATAAATTTATCGGATCGGCGTCCACACGCAGTGCTTGTTGTGTGAGATCTGACCCCTGCCGTCCTATCCTAAACAGACACGAGCCCACTCCGCCATGGACGTATGGAGGCAGGCGCTGCAGCCAGCTGAGCTACATCGAAACATTGAAATGTTGGCAATTTCCGTTTGGGGGTATGAATGCTGTGCGTAGTAATGCAAGTTTGGGGTTGGCACAGCGGACGGTGTTAGCGAGTATTTATTTAGCGAGAACTGCAGTTATCGAAGCTTGAATATTTGTGTCACTAGACCACTTTGTAAACACAGCCATGCAGTGGGTTGGGCGTCTAAGAGAAAAAACTATTTCCAAATCCAAGGTGGCAATCCCAAAGCTAAGGTGCCGACCCAAAGCCAAGGTGCCAGCCCCAAAACTAAGGTGCCGAATCCAAAGCCAAGGTGCCAGACCCAAAGCCATGGTAAAATGTCAAACCGATAGCGTTCAGCACTTTTTTGTAAGAGAAAAGGCTGGATAGCAAAAAGACTAATTCTTGTCTTAATTTTTTCATATTCACACACCGTTTCCCTTAGAAGGGTGTTTATTGAAATTTGAGGCATTCCGAGCCTTTTTTGGAATGCTGGTACTGCCAATAAAATCGGATGCGTCTGATCTATGAGTGGAAAGTACCGACAAGCGGCATGGTCCCTTAAAGCATGTATTTGGCACTGGTGAACGAGGGTGACACGGTAATAAAGCTTTGGAACAAAAAGTTTTGAAGTTGCGCATGCGTATATGGCATGATTATATGTGTCCTAATCACGGGTGTAGATTCACAAACGGCTAACCAGCCTCTCTTAAAGCGCTTAAAACTGGTTTCTCTTCGAATGGACCACCATCTTCACAAAGCTGGGGAAGCGGGCTAGAGTCTGCCAAGCTGAACATAAAACTTGACATCTGGTGCTGACGCTCTGGATAACTTGGCCTAACATTTTCAGCAGGCTGATGTAAGCAATGGCGATTGCTCGTTGCATCATTACATGTGTTTTAGATGACATTATGCCATGCATAGGAAATGGATCCACCGAAAAGTTTTCTAAGTCATGTTTTGAGACGGAAATGATGGATCGAGACCGTGGCTCCCAATCGCCAGCAGAAACAGAACAGCGGAAATATTATGACTTATACTGTTTTGTTAAGCTTAACTAGTCGCAACGTTGACAACAATAGCCTTTGCAATGCAATAGCAACGCCTTTGAATTCACCATTGCTGCTGGAATGTTTAGAAGGACTGCTTTCCTTTCACAGAGTTCAGTGATGAAGACAGAACTTTGCAGAAAGCTTGCAGTGTAACAATTGAGCGGTAACAACCATGCATGTGTTATATGATCGGAGACATTCGATTAAGACGCGATATTTTTGGTGGGTCTAATCACTACGATGGACAGCAACATAAGTCCCTGTGCTTAGGGATGTACTACCTTTAAGTTCTGTGTGCGCGCTAGTTTCCCAGGCTGTGGTCACTTCATGTCGCGGTTTATTACTTCAAAGGTTTTTTAGGAGAGCAGCTGGTAAATGACAGTGACCTGTATTACTCCTGCAAATTAAGGTTCTTTCACCACCTGACACAGAAGTAATCACTCGTCGGACACAACACAATTTTATTATGTCCAGCAAAGCAATGGCTGTCTGCAGCCACCTCGCCGAACTACAGCCACGCTCCGGCACCGCAGATCGGGTCCAACACTGCAACCCACCTCGACAACGGACACAATCTGGGCCAAAAACCGACTGACAGCTCCGCCGCCGCACAACAGCTATACTACGTAGTTGTAGCCCGGAGGCGGCCCTACAGCGATAATCCGGCCCCAAGGACTTGCTCCAGCCGTCCTACAGCCTGCTCAAGCCGCATGGCTCGCTCCCTTCCAATACTTCCCAGCCCAAGACCGGTACTCCAGCCCCAAACTCATCATTTAGCTTAACAGCCACCTTGCAGTTCCACAGTAACCCTCTAGCCCCTCAGCCACTCCACAGTCCGATACATACACTCTAGTCCCACAGCCACTCTCCAACCTCGCATGCACTTTGCACCTCACAATCACGCTCCATTTCCACAACCACCCTCCAATGCCACAGCCACCCTCCAATCCTACAGCCGCCCTTTAACCCCACGGCCATCTTCCCGCCCCAAAGACAGCCCCTAGCCCCACACCCATTTTCCTGTTCCACGGCCACTCTCTAATCCCACAGCTACCCTCCAATCCCACGACCATCTTCCCGCCCCACAGGCAACCTCCAGCTCCACAGCTGGCCTCCTGCCCCACAGGCAACCTCCAGCTCCACAGCTA
>NW_023596223.1:0-51287 GCF_011947565.3 Pollicipes pollicipes
GAATGCCAGGCCGTTTAGGTAATGAAATCTGAAGCGACGGGTGGGAAAGAACGGCAGATGTCCGTCAGAGAGGATGGTGGATGTCGGTCAGAGAGTGCTGCAACGCTCTTACCTGCGTCGGCAGTTAAAGGACACCGGAGCCAGCGATCCGTCGGCGGTCACCGCTCTGCCGGTGACGCACTGCCAGCAGCCGGCGCAGCTCACCCCGGCCCGGACCCGCTCACCCCGGCCCACGCTCAACCGCAGCCACTGTAGATCACCCCGGCCGCGGAGCCGCTTACCCCGGCCCACGCTCGACCGCAGTCACTGTAGCTCACCCCGGCTGCAGAGCCGCTCACCCCTGCCCACGCTTCATCGCAGTCACAGAAATCCGTCGTCAAACCATGGCGGCCCGACAAGCCAATGCGGTCGGTCAGCATACACTGAAATTTGTATGATCCGCAGCGTGTCACACACACAACACACACACACACACACACACAACACATATATATATATATTAATATATATATATATATATTATATAGTGTGTGTGTGGTGTGTTTGTGTTGTGTGTGTGTGTGTGTGGTTGTGTTGTGTGTGTGTGTGTTGTGTGTGTGTGTGTGTTGTGTTGTGTGTGTGTGTGGTGTGTGTGGGTTTGTTGTGTGTGTGTGTGTGTGTGTGTGTGGTGTGTGTGTGGTTGTGTGTGTGTGTGTGTGTGTTTGGTGTTGTGTGTGTGTGTTTGTTTTGTGTGTGTGTGTGTGTGTGTTTTGTCTTTGTGTCGCGTGCGTTTCCGTGTTGTCTCCGCATCGGTCGGCTCGGCCGCGCGTTCCCCTCCCATGCGCCCGGCCTCGTTGTCCAAAGGTGTTCAAAGTGCTGAAAAGCGCAAGATTTAGATAGCATATTTGTATAATATGCCAGCATTCGCTACGGAAGCATTGGTAACTACCTCGCCATCTATCACACCCTGCGCTTTTTGGCCGCTGAAAATAATCGCGAATTTTGGCGTCCCCAGGTCATCGGAAGCCTTGAGTATAGGGGGTGGAATACAAAAACGGCCAGACGAGTTGTGCCGCTGTATTTAAAGCTAACGCCGAAAGCTACACAGCGCTTGGTAGCAGTTTGACAACATGTTAATTCAGGCATAAGCCGTTTCCACGAAGCCTACCCACCGGTGTGCGACGTTAGTGGTAGGCTATATGGCATTTATTTTATTTTGGCCTAAATACTTGGATCCACATTGATGAGTTATACTATGGGTCGATACTTATTGCACAAAAAACGTGCTTGGATATATCTTCACAATTTTCCAAGGGGATAATTTCTACTTGCACTTTGTGTTTTCCCCGCATAGTGAGGGTGGTATGTCACTTATGAATCATGCAGGATTCTACAGATTGCGCCACCCCAAATCTGGCAACATGGAGAACTCTTATAAATAATGCAGAATTTTACAGTTTGCGCAGCCCCAAATCTGACAACAGGGAGAACTTGGAAGACCTTGAAAATAAACCTCAAGGAAATAGCCACAAACAGTATGAGAGGTTGATATACAGATATCAACGGGCCAGATTGAAGAAGCCGTCGCCTGCCACGCCGAGCATTGCATCAAATCGTGGACGGACTGGTGATGCCGTCAATGCGATGGAGTCAGGCTATTGATCCGGATGATCCGGATGATCCGGCCTAATGTGGATGATCCGACTTTTTGTGTAAAACGCGGCGGTAGCTAACACACTGGCGCCGCTTTAACGAGTTCAAAAACTGGACAACTTTTGTGCACGCGCTAAAACATGGAAAAGGAAGCCTGTCCAATATCCCAGTATTCGTCATGTAACAGGATGTTTGGGGGATATTTTGCCGTAAAAAATATGCTTAAATGCTATCAGCTGAGTCTGACGAACCCTGCATTGCGCGCTGGTAAACCGTTCAAATAGCAACAGATGTATCAGTATATACAGAACGATTGCGCCGCCTGCCTGATTGGACAGCCGCAGCTTCCAAGAGCAAGGGCCGATGCAGCCAAATGTAGACTGGACGCGAAGGCCATGCAGTACACGAGGATCGAAAGCCTGCTGCTCAGAGGTGATGAGGACTGACTGTGTGCTCCATTGAATCAGAATATTTGCATTTGCATCATTGTGCCTAATATGGTGGTAGTGGCAGTAAGAGATGGGGTAATTCGCACCTCACCCAACTGTACAACTCTGGAATATTTCGGAAAAGGTCACGCACACGTAAGCAGCTTGATAACCTAATGACATATTTCAACAACTAAATTGCAAAATGAAATTTGTGTACATACCTCGTTCCCGTATCTACCTTAAATTGCCGCACATGACAACAGTCAATCATCTAGGGGACTTCACATACAGAATAATCTTGCCTAATTCACGTACTTCTCGTGGTGTCTCAGCCATATGCCCGGCGCCATTCACAGTCCATTCCTATGTTGTAATATATCGGCTGAACCCAACTGTTACCTTTCCACTTTCCCCGACATTCCTTAAGACCTAAATTTTAAAGAGCTTTCCGCTGAGCTTAAGTCTTGGTAGACAACTGCAGCGCAATGAAAAGTTACAGCTAATTAAGTCAGATAATTGCTGCACGAATGCTAGACCACTACAGTAAGCTGAGACCAAGGGCAGCTCAACCAGCGCGATTGGGTGATACTTCTGGCAGCACGCATCTTGCGGTGCTGCCAATCTGCATTCAAGCCCGACCGATACCCGTTGTGTTTGTGTCCCGATGCGCTGACGCAGGCCATGAAGTCCTTTATCAAGGGGATATACCGGGGATTGCAGTCACCGGGCAGTGGTCCGCCCAACACCGGGTAATGGTCCGCCCAACACCGGGCAATGGTCCGCCCAACACCGGGCAATGGTCCCGCCCAACACCGAGCAATGGTCCGCCCAACACCGGGCAATGGTCCGCCCAACACCGGGCAATGGTCCGCCCAACACCGAGCAATGGTCCGCCCAACACCGGGCAATGGTCCGCCCAAAGTGAAGAAGTCGGACCACAAATGTCAGATCTCTGGACTTTGAAGAAAATCCAAGTAGCTTTTCCGGAGGGTAGTTTGTCTTAGAACAGTCTTTGGGATAATTTGAAGGTAAAATCCAGTCGGGTTTTGAAAACAAAGACACCATTTTGGATTTGGCTCCCAAGCCGGTATTGCCCCCTCTTCCCTTCAAAGTGGCGTTCTGAAGCTGCCCCTCTCCTTTGATAACATGACATGAAATAAATGTTGCAAATTATTTGTTCTTATTAGGGCTTCCCTTATATTTCTCCAAAGAAGCACTTGGTATCTACTCTTACGTATTTTCAACCAATTTTTCAACTGATGCTATTTCGTCACACAAATGTCGGCGACATTTCAATGTTGCAGTGATACGCGCCTTGAGCGCTGCGTATAACAATTATTTCATCGTGTGTGCGAACGCCGTGCCGCGCAGAACATGAACAAAATTACATCGGTGTGTTCATACGCTGCGTGGCAACACGTCGCTGCTACCCTGAACTGTATTTAGGGAGGCCCTTTCGGCTGGATGGTTAAAGAAATTGAAACATGGAAACGCACAGCCACACACAAACCCGAATAAAACGATGGGATTTCCTGCAACAGGCATGGTTATTGGTACTTTCTTCGCTAATTTAACGCGGCAGCTACTGGGAACATTTTCGCCAATTTGTGCCTGCATTCATCTGCAGGTCATGGTGGGAGCAAAAGCCGATTCATTTAGGACTTCTGTGAGATTCAGAAAACGATGCACTCAATCTGAAGCCAGTGGTAGCGAAGTATAAGAGCGTGGTTTGGGAACATGCCACTGACGTGACCTCACCTCTTCGGGCCCACAGGTGCCCTGACACCCGCACCATGTGGCACGGACACACTGACCTCCCGCCGCTGTGACAAAGGTGTCCTGACACCCCGCAACCATGTGGCACGGACACACTGACACTCCCCCCCCCCCCGCTGCCGTGACAAAGGTATCCTGACACCTTCACCATGTGGCATGGACACACTGACCTTCCGCTGCCGTGAAAAAGGTATCCTGACACCTTTACCATGTGGCACGGACACACTGACACTCCCCCCCCCCGCTGCCGTGACAAAGGTGTCCTGACACCTTCACCATGTGGCATGGACACACTGACCTTCCGCTGCCGTGAAAAAGGTGTCCTGACACCTTCACCATGTGGCGCGGACACACTGACACTCCCCCGCTGCCGTGACAAAGGTGTCCTGACACTCTGTTTTCCCGCAGGCGGGGTCAACCCGGCCGCCGAGCTCATCCCGTCCAACCCGTTCTCGGGCGGCGGTGGGGGTCTGCTGGGTCAGCCGCTGCCCCAGCTGGATAAACTGAAGCAGAACGGCTCGGAGGCCGCCAGCGGAGCCTTCGGTGGCATCAGAGCAGGAGCTAGTGACGCCATGGGACAAGCCAAAGGCGCGGCTGGCAATGCTATGGACTCAGCCAAAGATGCAGCTGGCAATGCTATGGACTCTGCCAAGAACGCGGCTGGGGATGCGGTAAACTCGGCTAAAGACGCGGCTGGGGACGCTGTAAACTCGGCTAAAGACGCTGCTGGGGATGCCCTGGACTCGGCTAAAGACGCGGCTGGAAATGCCATGAATTCGGCTAAAGACGCGGCTGGAGATGCCATGAACTCGGCTAAAGACACGGCTGGAGATGCCATGAACTCGGCCAAAGACGCAGCCGGGAATGCTGTAAACTCGGCCCAAGACGCAGCCGGCGACTTGACGGGGAGCGCGGCGGCCGCCGTCGGTATGGGCGGCGGCGACACCGGAGGAGACGACGGAGGAGACGGTGGAGATGGCGGCGACTAAGGCTACCGCGGCGCTGCTGGGATGATGGGGGCGTGGGGAGAGGTGCGAAATTTGATCAAGTGGTTGACGTCGTCAGAGGGGTTTTGCGGATTTGGCGCCGATGGTGCCGTGAGGAAGCGGCTGATCGGCTGAAGCCTATCAGAATCGGCGTTTGAAAACAGCGGCTGTGGATGAATGTTGTCATCGGCATATGCAGACCATGCCCACCCAGCTAATGATATCTAACCCCACCTCATAGGCTGATCTTAGATTTGGCATGGCCAGGCTGTGATGGCAAAGCTACTCACTCGGACATAACCGCACATGCGCCTCGAACATGCGCCTCGAACATGCGCCTCGAACATGTGCATTTATGCCGGTTAGCCAGACCATTACAGGGTTGAAAAAGATGGCCCAACAGCAGCAGAGCTGTTCGGTGGGAGCTCGGGCGCTCATGAGTCGGTTGCCTAGAAGTTATAAATAGAACTTTGATACTGTTAGCGCCGATCGATGCGGAGCCGGTGTGGCAGCCTGTACAGGCCTGCAGTAAGTTCGCGTCTGTGCAGATAATTCGCATGGCTCGCTGCCCAACGATGACGCAAATCGCAGAAAGATCGTGTGACTCGGCCGCTGCCTTTAATGACGCAAACAGACCCAGCTGTCGCCAGACGGCGCCCGTTGGCTCCATTGCGCCGTGGCAGCGCGGAGCGTGGGCGACTTGTTATGCCCGTTCGTCCGCCCGTCGCCGTGTGGACTGGACGGTCGATTGAGCAAACCCAATGGTATGGGACTGTGGGAACCCATAGCAGCGGCCTTCGGCGCGGCTCTTCAGGAAGCCGAATGTGTGGGGACGGGCTGTAGCGGGCATCAGCCTGGATCGACCTGTGATTGTTGACGTCGTTTTTTGTTTTGTTTAAGAAAGCGCTTCTGTTTTGTTTTCCGGTTGTTCACAATTCAGAATGAAATCGAATGCTCTATTTTATCCATTTAACGATAGTCTTTTGGGACGGAATGCTCTATTTTGATCGGTAAAGAAATTAGGATAAATAGAGAACCAGGAAATAAGATGATCGAAGCCCTCATGCAGAGTTTTTCAACCAATCGTTTATACGTAAAGCACACATAACGGAGATGAAAACGTTATTCACTGCATACAATGTCAAAGCTCTCATCAAAGTCACATGAATGTCTCGAGCATCAATGTCAAGCACTGCTCATTGTATATCATGTATGCAAGTCAGACTTATTACGTGAGTGGTACGTGAACTGAACTATTGAATAAATCAATACGCACGGCAGCCGTTGCATGTCCATGAAGCATGCCACAGTACGACGAACAGGAAGAAAGCTGTTGTCACCCCGATGTCTTTGTCCGGTTCAGATGGCTCTTAAAATATTGCAGTACAGTTACCAGCCTGTTATTCGGCTCATGCTCTATTTTCTTCCTTGCGAAAAATATAGATACACGAATAATAAGTTTACTTTTTGTCGTTTCATTGCAATCGCGCATGCACAGCTACCCCGTAGCACGGACAAACTGATATAAAAAGGTAGGAAGGAAGTCACCTTGCAGGCAACATGGAGCGCCAACGCTTAGGTCTTTGTTGTCCTTCATGTGCACAATACGTCTTTCCAAGAACTTTTGCCGGATCCAGTTGTTCACAGACTACATCACTGCGAGATGTGATCACCAACTGTACCGCGAGAAGTTCTAATCCACAAGCAGGAATACTATGACTCATCGGACCTTAACCTACCTGTGGCGGTTATGCGTGCCCCAGATCTCCCTAGGGGCTCGACACGCCGCAAGGTCGTGTCAATTAGGGCTGGGTTTGAAAGGAATTAAATTTGCTCAAGCGCTCATAATGCGTAAGCTGCTTGTTCACTCGACCCGACTTAAGTGTGAACAGGCGAAGCCAGGGCGTGGCGTCTCAGAGACACGTCACTGCCCAATACCAGGCTCTAGCCAACCGAATACAGCGCAAATGCCATCAATTACTGAAGTCAGCTTATCAGCTGGCTTGTATCCTGTAACAAATCGCCATCTGGAACACTCGGTAGACCCAACAACACAACAGCATCACCCTCAGAGGGGCGCTGTGTCCTTGGACCTAAGAGCCGTTTCGTGACCTGAACCTGCAAGGTGCCCGAAAGTTTCTAGATTTGGTGACGTCAGTGCACCCAGGACATTTCGCATCGATCCAAGTCCACAACAGGCCAGCTACGAGCGCACACTAATGGTGCACAGCATTCACAACAACATCGTAAACCAGAAGGCGACGGGCTGCCCCCGGTGGCGGGCTCCTGTAATATGCATGACTTAGCTACATAAAAAGTTCCCCTAATGCCAGAGAGCTTACAGGATATCAGAACAGCTTGTGGGTCTGCGCCAGTGCCCCTAATTCCAGAGAGCTCAGAGCATCGGAGCAGCTTGTAGGTCCGCGTCAGTGCCCCTAATGCCAGAAACCTCAGAGCATCAGAGCAGCTTGTGGGTCCGCGCCAGTGCCCCTAATGCCAGAGAGCTCAGAGCATCAGAGCAGCTTGTAGCTCCGCGTCAGTGTCCCTAATTCCAGAGAGCTCAGAGCATCAGAGCAGCTTGTAGGTCCGCGTCAGTGCCCCTAATACCTGAGACCTCAGAGCATCGGAGCAGTTTGTGGGTCCGCGTCAGTGCCCCTAATGCCAGAGAGCTCAGAGCATCAGAACAGCTTGTGGGTCTGCGTCAGTGCCCCTAATGCCGAAGAGCTCAGAGCATCAGAACAGCTTGTAGGTCCGCGTCGGTGCCCCTAATGCCAGAGAACTCAGAGCATCAGAACAGCTTGTAGGTCCGCGTCAGTGCCCCTAATGCCAGAGAGCTCAGAGCATCAGAACAGCTTGTAGGTCCGCGTCAGTGCCCCTAATGCCAGAGAGCTCAGAGCATCAGAGCAGCTTGTAGGTCCGTGTCAGTGCCCCTAATGCCAGAGAGCTCAGAGCATCGGAACAGCTTGTAGGTCCGCGTCAGTGCCCCTAATGCCAGAGAGCTCAGAGCATCAGAGCAGCTTGTAGGTCCGCGTCAGTGCCCCTAATGCCAGAGAGCTCAGAGCACCAGAGCAGCTTGTAGGTCCGTGTCAGTGCCCCTAATACCAGAGAGCTCAGAGCATCAGAACGGCTTGTAGGTCCGCGTCAGTGCCCTTAATGCCAGTGAGCTCAGAGCATCGGAACAGCTTGTAGGTCCTTGTCAGCGCCCCTAATGCCAGAGAGCTCAGAGCATCGGAACAGCTTGTAGGTCCGCGTCAGTGCCCCTAATGCCAGAGAGCTCAGAGCATCAGAGCAGCTTGTAGCTCCGCGTCAGTGTCCCTAATTCCAGAGAGCTCAGAGCATCGGAACAGCTTGTAGGTCCGCGTCAGTGCCCCTAATTCCAGAGAGCTCAGAGCATCAGAACAGCTTGTAGGTCCGCGTCAGTTCCCTTAATGCCAGAGAGCTCAGAGCATCAGAACAGCTTGTTGCGTCAGTGCCCTTAATGCCAGTGAGCTCAGAGCATCAGAACAGCTTGTTGCGTCAGTGCCCTTAATGCCAGTGAGCTCAGAGCATCAGAACAGCTTGTTGCGTCAGTGCCCTTAATGCCAGTGAGCTCAGAGCATCAGAACAGCTTGTAGGTCCGCGTCAGTGCCCCTAATGCCAGAGAGCTCAGAGCATCGGAACAGCTTGTAGGTCCGCGTCAGTGCCCCTAATTCCAGAGAGCTCAGAGCATCAGAACAGCTTGTAGGTCCGCGTCAGTTCCCTTAATGTCAGTGAGCTCAGAG
Source organism: Pollicipes pollicipes (assembly GCF_011947565.3). NCBI lineage: Eukaryota > Metazoa > Arthropoda > Thecostraca > Pollicipedomorpha > Pollicipedidae > Pollicipes > Pollicipes pollicipes. The sequence continues at coordinate 8,587 of NW_023596223.1, forward strand.
CATCAGAACAGCTTGTTGCGTCAGTGCCCTTAATGCCAGTGAGCTCAGAGCATCAGAACAGCTTGTTGCGTCAGTGCCCTTAATGCCAGTGAGCTCAGAGCATCAGAACAGCTTGTAGGTCCGCGTCAGTGCCCCTAATGCCAGTGAGCTCAGAGCATCGAAGCAGCTTGTGGGGCCGCGTCAGTGCCCCTAATGTTATTGTTGGTAGTAGGAGACGTGGCTTCATCTTGCTGGTACCATTGTCTATTGAAGCTAACACGTCGATTTCGACGAATGGTGACTGGCTTGCAGTGTCACCATAGTGCAGAGTGCAGAGTGCAGAGTGTCCTGACTTATTTTGGACACCTTTCCGTCGACGGTCTGGAACCGAAAGGGTCCAGTTGTCAGGTGAAGTCATGGAAACCCAAGCAGTCCATTTTGCTCTCAGCAAGGCATCTGGGCGACATGAGTTCGGGGCATTTGCTTCTTCAGAGGTGATTGCCAGTTCACAGTATCACTGGGGTAGAGCGGCACCTTGTCCAAAAACTAAACTAAAAATGCAGCTTGGTCCATTGCAGACTTAATCTGGATTCACCACCTGATTACCACCGGCACATTCGGGTCGTCACTTCCCTATCACCGCCTGATTACCACCGGCACATTCGGGTCGTCACTTCCCTATCACTGCCTGATTACCACCGGCACATTCGGGTCGTCACTTCCCTATCACCGGCCGATTACTACCGACACATTCGGGCCGTCACTTCCCTATCGGTGCCAGACAGAAAATGTCCTTACCCTCTTTGCACGGGTAGGATTTCAAATTTTGTGGTGGAATACTCTGGGCGTTGACAGGTGGGTGTTCGAGCTCTTGCGAACACAGACGACTGTGCTTCATGGAGCTCTCGGCTGCGGAATTTCACCGGCTCAGCATTTTATTCTGGTGGACGGGTTTTTACCTTTCTCACTCGTTGCAGATCGTCGACGGTATAGTTTTCTCGGAGCCTTTGAATGTTGTGCAATATGCAGGTCCAATGTGCAGGATACCTCACTCGGATCTTCGGACGGTACAGTCACTGAGTTTTGCCGTCACAGAGTTGGTTTGTAGGAACAATTCCACCGATTGAAATATCTGTCGTTCTGTGCACGGCATTCTGTTCCCAGGCTTATGAAGTGTCTCGACAAACTTCCATCCGGATAAGATTGCCCGAGGGGAAAATAACATTGTAGATAAGAACGGTACAATATATAACTTGCTATTGTACTGTCACTTATGAGACTCCATGCTCGAGATAAGATGTCTGTGAAATTGAAAGATGAGACGGCCTGCACCTACCCAGTAAGTTCCAGTGATATTTAGAAGTGATGGGCTCACTTCTATAAGAAAGCCAACGTCAAAAAACACACAACACCCATTTCATAATCATAGCGCGAACCCTTCCAACCAAGCGAAGCTTCATGATGCCTACCATGCCAGATTGCTATGCACCAACAGGTGCACCAACCAACAAAAAGATGACAACAAGTTGTCGGGGTAACCACCTCTTACACTACCTCGCCGTACCTTTATCCAGCGTAGCACTGCTGTCTATGACGTCACCTGCAGGCTACCGATAGTTAACTATTGGACAGTTGGCCTGGGCTGAACTAAAGTTACTATGCGAAAATACCTATATTTTTATGAACTTAACTACTGGAGAACAGTAGAACTATACTACTATAGCCAATAAGATGTCCTTCGTAAGTGGATGCTGAAATAAGAGTTCGGGACATGGAAATCCTGGGACGTAGTGGTTTGCAGGTAGATTATGATGTCGCGGGCGTTTACGTTGTAAATTGTCACGTATTTGCAGTACGTTTAACCCATCGCATTACATGGTGCCCATTGTCAACCGCTGTCCGCCTAGCGACGTCGATGAAGGCTGCCTAATGGCCAAACTGGATAACCCGTTGTTAACAGTGTTGGATGTGATGTTTATTTGGCATCAAGAAAATCCTCCTTTTTGTGTTTGTTAGTTATGTTCTCATTGCTACATTTTATCGTATTGGCTACGCCATTCATATGTTGATATCGAAGTTTGTTGCTCAAATCTGCACCTAATTTTGCGATGTGCTTTCTTTTATTTGCACGTATCAAATATGTTGTCACCTTCCTGGCAAAATGTTGACATTAAACAGCCGTGATCGCGTTTAAAGAACTCGGCCATAACTCGCTACTGGGAAAAAGAATTCGTGATGAAAGTTTAATTGTCATCGGAATCGTGAGAAACTGCGCGATCCGTTATCAAAGAGCATTGCCAGTATATTCTAACTCCAGCTCCACTACAAATGTACCTGGGTGACCTGCTTCTAGGTTGAACACATAGTCAAGTACAAACCCTTGAGACAGGAGCACTAAATTGTCACTGACAACCGCCATCGCGCACCAATATCTTAAGTGACCCGGACTTTTGTGCCGGCGACTTGTTTTGTAATGCATGCAGACTGCCGCACGGAGCGTCAAACTAATCGCGTTGTTTCAAGCGAACGGACGGATGAATAGCGGCGAAGGTTCCAACTCGTTTCGTTTGGTCAATACGGCCACGCCGTGATGCTCGGAAATCGGGTCGCCCAGGCATTATGACGTCACGATCCAAACACCGACGCTGCCCAAACAGTAGCTGTTGCTCGGTTCTGAGTAGGGCTGGGGCTCCAGAAGCAAAGTCGATAGCCGAGTCGAAGCCAAGTCGAGCACGCGGTTTTGCACAGCGACCAGCAAAAGCTTCGAAGCCTTCAAAACCGAAGGCCGAATTTTGTCATATTGTTGTTATCGGTTAGACATATATCTGGTGCGGATCTTCAAACTAAATTAGGGCGCTTTTTAATCCCTTCTGCTCGAATAATACCTCAAACCATGCATTGCCGATATTTTTGCCGGCCGATAACAGCTGCTTGCCTCACATCGACTGCTGGAAAACACAAGGTCAAAGATAACTGCATCTAATTGTTAATAATCAATTTCACCAACCCAGCGTGCCTCCTCCTCATAATTACTCCCTCCGCGCCACTTGAACTCCATGGATGTCAGGATAAATTTGAATGTAGGGATTACAGAACTGATAGTTGGAAAACTTATAATCATCAGCAACGAAATAATCTGTATTCAATAGCACGACTACGCCCACGAACGGAAATGGCCAGCTGGAATTGAGTACCATGACTCTTACCATTTACAATTACACCGAGCCGTGCCATTTCATGCTGAGAAAAAAATGCAAGGAGAAATTCACCGATGCCGCTGGCCGGAGAACGAGTTGTGAGCGGCCCGCGAAGAGTCTGGGGAACTGATGCGACCCGACCCAGCCCAGCCCGATGTTCTCGGCGGCCCGCAGCATCGCAGCACCGCACCCTGTGCTAGGCACGCCTCTGGTAACTTGTGCTGCCGTAATTAAACTATCCCGTTTCGCATCGATACTGCTCGCGAACGTCTTTCTTGCAACACTCATGCAAAACTGTCCTCTAACGATGAGCTCAACATGACCTATTGTTGGAAACCACACATGCGTGAGCAACTCAAGTGCGATCAACTGGGTAAAAGATGAATTGAAAAAGCACTCGGTTCGCTGCTCAACGATCCCTCTCAATAAAGTTCAAATCGTGTGGACACACCGGGATGTTGGCGTCGAAAGTATTGTCTGTAAAAGTCTACCTTTCGGTACTCAAACTGGATTATGGATTGCCGTTGTCACATTGGATTACGCCTCCATGAGCCTCAGCCGGCCGGCATTTGACGACTGAGGCGTCTGGCTACGCACGTGTGCTCAGCTTGGGGAAAAGGTGTTCCACAACGACTTTGCGCTGATTTTGCGCTGAACTCAGGGAGAGGAAATCGGCTAAAATTGGTCTCCCAGAAACCTCACGAAATGCTTGCCGTGTCGATCTTTCAGAACAGAGCGTAGTTGATGCAGCCCTAACAAGTACGAATAACGAGACAGGCTCGGATTCGAACGCCAACAGGGTGTCAATGTTCCACGTCTTCTTGGTGTGGACGAGGACCGGCGCTTGACTGTAAATATTCCCCAGTTGTACGGTCTGCCCTCCACGCCCACCAGCGGTTGGCAGCGTCCGTGCGGTCAGGGACACTACATAAGTGAGCGCTCGCGGCAGAATGGCGGTCTTTTGGGGACGCTGCTGATGCTGAGACACGCTTTTTACTTGGATGTCGGCCTCCCTCGTTTTTGAAAACGAGTTTTCTAAAGATCCTTTGAATCTCAAGATACATGGTGAGTGGACATAAATGTGAATGGCTAAGGGACTAGAGGCCTCTATGGGTTAAATTTCCCTTATCCAATCAACCATGCTACCCACGGACTGAACACCCACCATTGCCCTCACCCCTCCCCCCGCTATCCAATTCTTATCAGCTAAGCCACCGGTTGCCCACTCGTGCCCATTACATTTCCAGCAGTGAAGCTCTACATTATTGAATGGTGCCGACGAAATTTACACCCAAAGTTACGCTCTTGTGTTGCTAGTTCCAAAAGTAGTGTGAATTCAGCCTGTTTTGACTACAAGGAATACAAGCAGTAACATTGCATGGCATTTCAAACATGCACATGTCATGTCGCAAACGTCTTGACCGCATCCATACCCGACATTTCTCCGAAAAATGTAACCAACCCAGCACATTACCCAGGGCTTACCCATGAAGTCCGCTCCAGGAGGGCGGGAGGGGGGGGGGGTGGGGGGCGGGGGAGAGAGTGCAGGTCTTATGTCGACAAAGACAGGCCGCTGGCTTGTTAAAATTGTCCATGTCTCGGCTCTGCGACAGCCATTGCTCCACGTGCAAACTCGCAATGTGTGAGCACACTCGTCGCCTGATCGAACGCCAGCAGGATCTCCGTGCGAGGTGCGAACGGTTTCCAGTCACGATTTTTGAGCATCAAGCGCCCCGTGAAAGCCCAAGTTCGTTATTTGTGAATGGCACGCACGAATGCACGCGGCGCCCGCCGTTGTGAGCGCCCGGCATGCACAGTATCGACTCGGCAGCAGTATGTCTCATGCCTGTTCACCGAGCCGCCCGCTGCCAGCGGCGGGACGTTGTGGTCCGCGCTGCAAGCCTCACTGTGAACATTAACCGCTTAAGGGGACAGTTACTAGCGTCGCCACTTCACCGTGATTCCAGAAACTCCTCCACTGCGTCCCAACAGAGGTCATTGCCGGCGAGTCAGGCCTGCAGGACGTGATGATGTAAGCCTGTGCTCTAGCACGAACCGGGCACCCCTGGGTTTGCGTGGCGGCGGAAACGTTGGAGCGAGCGAGCGACTCCCACTGGAGGGGGCCTGCCTGCTAGTTGCAGACGCCACCAGCGATGGTAAACAGTCCGCGCCCTCAGCTGACTACCAACAGCGCTGCAAAGGCAGCGCACGGCCGCATCCGATTGTCCCGACATCGCAAGGCGAGCGTAGGACAGTTCTCAAGAGCAGCAGAAGACATTTGCAATGCCAAAATAACTTTACTTAATTCTGACCTTTTGTCTTTCCCAGCCTGGCCATATTAGATTATTACGCCTGGCGTCGCTATGGTCAGTTATTTCAGGCATGCTGGATAGTTTAACGACCACCCCCAATTCTGGGGCGAAAACCTGTGGTCAAATGCAGGGGTATAGGAAATCAAAGATGTCTGACAACCTCGCGCGTTACAATGCCTAACAAGTAGCCACTGGAATTGTGGAGACAATAACATCTGGCCCGCAAAGCTCGCAGCCTTGCTCGACACTGACGGCCAACAAGATATCATATTTCTTACTTGCAACATTGTGTACAAGACTGTCGTCTTCGCATCATTATGCTGTAAAAAGTCGCGAGCAACGCTATGCATTACGAGTGCACCACACTCGGTGCGGTCCTATTCCGGTACAAACCGCCGTGGTACTCGGCCGAACGACGACAGATTCCGGTACAAACCGTCGCGGTACTCGGCCGAACGACGACCGATTCTGGTACAAACCATCGCGGCACTCGGCCGAACGACAACCGATTCCGGTACAAACCATCTCGGCACTCGGCCGAACGACCACTGAATAGCCGGTAGATTTAGTGGCGTTGGCACCTCAGCCCTCGTTACTCGATTTGCCAGGGGTAAAAATGTTGAAAGTTGTTTCATTGCTTGAAGCGGGACCCGTATTTCGGCGAATAACGCAAGGCTGGCTGTTTTAAAACCCCGTAGAAGTAAAGCAATGGACACATAAAATGAGCTCAATCAAAGGCCGTATTAGAGGCAGCACCAGTAAGTATTTACCTACAGGGAGACTACACATCCCAGAACTGAATGGGTGTCACTGAGCCAGTTGCCGCTGTACCAGCTGTCGCTGGAAGGTCCATTATATCTGTGTAATGAATGACATTGCCATATTCGGATATATACTCACATGGCCAGAAAACGTAGTCACACATTTCTCCACCATACAAGCATCGGCTTCAAATCTGAACATGGTCGCGTGCTCGCCATGGCGGCCGATAGGTGCACCGTTGGCACCCTGACCTCTTAAGCTCTCTGAGCAGCATCTAACCAATCAGCGGCAGAAAAATGCGGGCACGAATAACACACGTTTGTCATGACGGCAGAGGCATCACTACCCTGAGTGCATCTACCATTGTCTACGTGGCCTGCAATTGCCACCTTTTGACCTCCAGGCAAATTGGAGTAAAGAACGCGTTCACGCACTATTCCATCACTAATGCATCCAATCCAAATATGGAGACATCCACGTGCTCACCATGCATGCGTCTTCGGTAACTTGATGTGCAAAGATCACCGTTTAACCTCAAGGCATTAGAGGTAAAAGAACATGAACAAGCGTACCTGACAGTAAGGGGACGATTATAAATCTCAGCAAGTCTTGATTGTAAATATGGAAAGGGTGCAAACAAGCGTCCTGACCTGCCATTGTCACCAGATAGCCAGACAGCCTCCCGATTGCAGGCTGCAAATCAACATTGCAAATGGAGGTGTTCATGGTGGAGCACCAACGTATCGCGAATTCGTGTGCGGTCTGACTGTAGCATCTGGGGCCTTCTGGGGCCTTCGGGCGCTTCCACTGCGCGGCCAGACAGCACTGTAGCATCTGGGGCCTAGGGCGGGCAGATTCACACTCGCTGTCATTAATGAAACATGCATAGGCCGGCTTAGAACGCATCATTGAGCGATGCAGAAAAAAAGCGTGCCTCTATTTCCCACAGACGATGTGCGCGAAACGCATTTTAGTATGTTCAAAGATTTAAAACAGCGTTCGCGTAGCGTCCGATATACGTTATACGTTAGTCGGCGATCAAGGTATACCAAAAGGCATCTAGCCACAGGCCCCGTTGAGATGCGCTGACCACACAGACGGGCACATTACCGCATTGCCAAGTGCGATAAAAATGCATGGGTACACTCTTGTTGCTAGAAAACCTGAACCCGTTTATGATGCACCACTTCTCGATACGGTCCACAGCCAACTGGAGATGCCGTTCCATCCATGAAGCTCTTCCTGCGCTAGTCCAAATGGTAAACTCATCAACAAAAAGGGCAGGACCCACAGACTGCGGCAGCCCAACCTTGATGTCGTTTATCAAAACGGCGAACAGCGATGCGCCTGGGATACCACCTTGGGGCACACCATTAACTTACAGGTGCCTCTCAGAGAGCGTGCTCCCAACACAGACACGAAAATAACGGTCAACTAAAAACAATTGAAGAAAAGCGCCCATCCTGCCGCGTGTACCATACGCATATAGTTTGACAAGAATGCCGTGACACCATGTGGTATCATAGGCGCCCTCTGCGCCAAAGAGGACAGCGCCCGTGTGTATGTTTGCTTCAAATCCCATATGAATCGCAGTGTTGGGAACTAAGAGATTATCCGCCGTGCTGCGATTTAAAAAAAAACCACACTGTGCGTTTGTAAGAATACCGCGGTGCCCCAAAAACCAGGTTAAACAGACGGCTGCCATCTGCTCCATCAGCCTAGAGAGCGGTGACATGAGAAAAATGGGCCTATAATGTAATGGCTCTGGCCCACCTTTACCAGCTTTAAAAGAGGCACGGCAGAAGCTCCTCGCCGAGAAGCTGGGAATTTATCTCTGGCCCAAGGCGAATTAAAGACCACTAAAAGAGCACAAAGTACGCGGGGCGGCAGATGCTTAAACATATCGTTATGCACAGTGTCCGCGCCTTCTGACACTCTGCGAAGCTTGGCAATCGCCGATTCCAACTCGACCGGGGTGAGAGTCATTATATGAATGTAATTCGCTCGTCTAGAAGCCTGCTGTAGATTGCTCACATCACGTTCTATGCCGCAAAAACTGTGGGTTTGTGATACCACCTACGGTGCGTTGGGCCAACACCCGGACAACCTCGTTCACAACCTCCAGCGGGCACGTCACAGCCTGGCCGTTAACACACAGCACCGGCAGAGCCATGGATGAAAACGGAGCCGAAATACGCTTGATCCAAGCCCAAACCTGCGATGCCGGCGTAAACCGGGTTAGCGTGCTTACATACGCGCGCCAGGGAGCACTCTTCGCTTCTTTTACCGTGCAACGAGCAAAAGCTCTCACCTTTTCAAATGCTATTAGGTTTTCCACGCTGCTCCTTGCGTAAAACGCTCGAAACGCACGCTTGCGTGACCAAATGGCGCTCCGGCACCCCTCTGTCCACCATGGGACAGGGGTGCGTCGGGGAGCGACAGAAGTGCGTGGGATACACTTGTTGGCACACTCTAAAACACTGAATACAATCCTCGATAGAGGGCGGCGCCCTCGCAGGTTAGACAAAAATGATGCCTCAAGCCGAGTCTCGAACTCGCACCAGTCGGCCTTAATGATGAGGGTCGGGGTTTTAGGGCGTGCCGACTTCTGAGGTCACTTGGCACCCGTAACAGTTAAGTGGCTACCGAGGTGTACAAATGGCTGTAAATTCTACGCTTGTCAAAATTAAAAACAGTTGTCCGGTGCCAAGAGGCGGTAATTGTCACCAATAAGGTCTGAAAAGGTAAGACCTGAGGCATCTCGTCCGAAGTAAAGTGCCCGCTCTTCGTTGAACTGTGGGCAAGAGTGAATAACGTTGCGAACCGTAAGTAGCGCGTCACAACGAGGACATTGAAGTCTTTCTCCATCGCACAAAAAGTAGCTAAGTGTTGCGTGCGTGTGGCCAACTGCTGAGTATTACTTCTTTGCGTCTCGACTTATGTGAGCTCTACGACCACGGATGCAGCTGTCGCTCGATCACCTTTAACTTATTGCTAACCATGGCGTCCCAGCAACGTCGCCCCTTCCCCTTCACATAGGTCACGATGGCAGGATAAAAGTTCCTTGCCGGCAAGGGTGAAGAACGGGTGCAAGGTGCACGCGCTGCCCGTTTTGCAGCCGCGTCAGCCCACTCGTTCCCCGCGAGACCTACATGGCCCGGCTTCCAACATAGGACGACAGTTTTACCTGTGGGACCTAGCGCTGTCAGGTGAACTAAAATATCTTGGATAATCGGACAAGTTGAGCTAAAGGCGGTCAGGACCAGCAGGCTGATCAAAGAGTCAGATAAATTCATGTGTGACTTGTTCTCATCAACTCCGGTGAGGCATAGGGCTTTACTAATTGCAACGAGCCCGGACGTGTACACGGAGGCGTGTTTCGGTAAAGAAAATGGCCAAGTGGCTTGGCCATTTACAAATGCGGCACCAACGCCTATCTCCGTTTTGGACCCGTATGTGTCCCGTTTTGGACCCGTATGTGTGTGGCATCTCCGTATGTGTGGCTTGACATTCTATGCACGACCCGATGTGCTCCAGAGCCTTCGATCTCAAGTCATCTGGGATCACTCACTGTTTGCTGATGCATGAGAGGAGTACTACCACTTTTGGTGAGATAAGCTCCCATTGAGGTACTAATACGGGATGCGACCTTAACACACCACGCAAACTAATATCGCTTTCCCGGAAGTTTCTTCATCTGTACACCAAATGGAATAGCGTACGGCCTTTCGCCACTTTGGAACATGCTTTCAACATTACGCGACAAAATTGCTCAGTGAGTCGTATGGTTTGGAAATTGAACCAGGTTGCAAAAGTACCGCATGCCAAGTATTTCCCTTCCAAGTGCAAACGCTGGTTAATTTCCTTCCACCGCAACGCTGGTAACTGGTGACGTCCTGAACGCTACCGTCACGGTGCGTAATGCGCTATGATGCACGGCGTCTAATAAAATTTGCAGGAACCCAGCGCGCGGTCATGAATAAAACATCCATAGTTAAGTTTCGAACTCATGAGTGAGCGGTATAGAATGAAGTGTTCTCCTGTTCGCTGCATAACATGTTCAAGACCCATACTTTAATATGATCAATGCCTTAAAACAGTTGCCACGTAGGGTTTTCAGATGTGACTTATACGTCAAACGGTTATCAAATTGCAGACCCAAGAGGCGGGTACTGGATTGGTTCGGAGTGGTCTGGCCGCACGGCATTCAAGCCATGGGGGGGGGGGGGGGGGGATGGACGAGGGCGTCCGGAAAAGTGCATAGCGGCTGTTTTCGAAGTTGAGAAACGTAGTCCGTTTACAACACTTCTTCTTTCCAGACTGGAGGATGAAAGGTCAGTCGGCGTCTTACAAATTCAAATGGCCTTACACTCAATGTTCCACCTCACGTAATTCGGATCCACACAGGAAAGTGGTCACTTACCATCGTGTCATCACCGGCACTCCACTCAAGGTACTGAGCCAGCTGGGGACTGGAGAGGCTTAAGTCTAACGCCGTTGTCTGACCGGATGACATTGTGAAATGTGTGTGAGCTTCTGTGTTTAAAGTGTATGGTGAAGCACCATGAATAAAATTCGCACACAGCCTTCCGCGAGTGTTTGTGGCGTCACATCCCCACGCGGTATGACGTGCATTGAAATCCCCCAGCAGAAAAAGCGGTGGAGGGAATCCAGACAGGAAATATCGGATGTGCACCGACGGAAAGGCGATACGCGGCGAAAGGTAAAGCGAACAAACAGCGATGTGACAGTGCTGGAGATAAAGCCGCGCGGCCACAGCCTGAAGCGTGGACCATGGAGTGTGCCGCCACGTGCAATGCTCCGCGTCAGCGCGGCGTTGCGAAACATCGCATGTCCTTTCAAAGACCAGCAATGCTGAGGCGATAGTTTAGTCGCTTGCAGCGCTACGGCTGCAGGACAGCGTTTAGTGACTATAGCCCTGAGGTCGAGGGTATTCGCCCTGATCCGTCTATAATTCCACAGTACAAAGGCCTGTAAAGGGGGCCTATTTAAAGACGGTTAGGAGTCCAAAAAACTAAAAACGGATGCGTTTTAAAATAACTGGACTGCGCTAGTTGCAGGAGTAGACGTTGCATGCTAGGGGCTACGTCCTAGCTCTGCAGGACCATGCCCCACTGTGGGAGGTGTCCTGGGACTCCCTCCGTCAGATGGAGACGGGGGACCGGCCGGGGTATGCTTTACGCCATCGTCCCCAGGCCGGAGTGGCGGTGGGGGAGGGCCCATCAGTGGGCCTCTACCAGACTCTGGGGACCAGCGACAGCCTCCACCGGCATTCCGGGCGATGGAGTAGTGCTGCGAGGGACGGACTCCTTGCCCGCCCCGGACAAACGGTTGGCGGCCTTGGCCGTTCTTGTTCGGCAAATCGCGCCCGCTTGGCATCGCGCACGCGCCCGTCCGCCTCGTGGCGCTCCAACGTGTCTAGCGCCCGTCCACACGCATTAACCAGCGGCGTCAGAGGCGACGAAGGTAGCGCCGTGCCCGAAACGGGAGAAGGGGCAGCGGCTTGTCCGACGTGGGTGACGACGGAGGCCACGGACCACGGCCACGCTGGACCACCGTCCACCCCTCCTCTCCCGAAGGTGCCAGCGGAGCAGGTGATGTCGTCAGGGTGGCCGCTGCCGAGCGGGCCGGCGGTGGGCTGGAAACCAGGGTCTCCGGCCGGGCGGCAGCCGCCTGCCCCGCCGGCACCACTGGACCTCAGGAGTGAAATGAGCTGAACAGCTGACATCTCGACAATGGTAGTGTGCTGTGGTACTGAGCGTTTGGCTTGATCCGCATAGGACGTTCTAGAGTGACTAGCCTCATACAGCTGTCGTGCCTCGCAAAAGATGACGGCAGCATGGCCGACGCAGATGTCAGAAAGTAAGTCTGGCCGGTCGAACGTCATAATTATGTCATTGGTGGGTATCTGGCCGCCACTCCCAACCTTCATCCGGCGCGCTGCGGTAACTCCAAACACTCTCAACTCCTGGACAATCTCTTCCTCACTGACATCCCAAAGATCATAGCCGTTAATGCCTCGAGAAAAAAATATTTGCTTTGGTATGGGGTTACGGCCATCGGCACGCTCACGTCTCGCTTTTGACCCCAGGTCGTGATGGAATATACAAACTCAATGGCTGTCATAGCCCGTGTTGCGGCGGCACCGTTGTAGAACCTAACATCTGTCGCACCGTCCCGCAACTTGTCGCAGCGGATCACGTCACCACACCTGTCCCACCCGTTTCGGTGCTGGAACGGCCGGAGATGACAAACTTCTCATCACTTCGAAATACAAGGATCCGTGGGGCAGGTAGACCTGGTTCCACTCCGTGCCCCGAACTCATCGCAATCCGTCCCCCTTTTGGAGAGCGGGTTTTTGGGGGGTTTGAAGAAGCCATATAGTGGTTTTAGTTTCGGCACCGGGGCTCGCCACCCACCTCGGAGCCCAACTGAGCAGTCCAACGCCCCTACGGAAGGTGGTCAACGCCGCCAGGGCTACCCCGGTGCTATACGGGGCGAACGACGCCTCCCACACGGCCAGGTGTGACCGGAAAGACCGCTCCCTGTCCAGACCGTGGCTCAGCACTGCCGCCCCTTGCCACCTCAAGCCGCTGCGCACGGCCAGGCACCCCGAGCGGAAACCCGCACGGAGTACCCAGCCGCAGCGTGATTGACAAGCCGCTAGACCCGTGTGGGGCCCCACGGACCTCCCGCGCCCCGGATATCCTGGCCAAGGTGGAGTTGCAACGCGCCGTGACTGACCCGCACGAGCGCCCCTCGGCCACCAGGATCCGATCAACCCGGGGACGCGGCGGCCCCGATAAAATGAGGATGAGGAATGGTGAGAGGGCCGGATGAGGGAATGCAGGCGATGGGAATGGAGCGGGCGGGACAAGGAACAGGAGCTCACGTGCCGGCGGGGTCGCTAGGCCCTGAACAGTTTGCGCAGCCCACCCGTTGCCGGGGCTGGGACATGAGGGGCGCTAGCCCCCTACACCGACCGAAGCCGGTGCCACTGCGGCGCCCATCATTTACGAATGATCCTGCATTTTCACCTCAAGACAGGTTTGCCAACAATCATCCACGCCAAAACTGCGCAGCGGTAATTTAGGCCCCATTGCCCAAACACGAGCAGTGCGTCGGCTCAAACGCCCCAAAACCGATGACTGCAGCCAGCGTGAAGCCAACGAACCGCTGACCACGCGCGGCCTCCGGATGGGCCGTGGAACGTCTGCAGAGTTTGCAACAGGTTCAGCCGACAGCCGTGCTATGGTTCACAAGTGGTCCTGCGCAAATTGGCCCATTGCCGCGCCTAGGCCGCCGCCGCCCGTTTTGCCTACACGGCCGCCTGCGAGCTGTTTGTGCGCCGTTCAGGCTCATCCCGCCGACTCCTGGTGCGCGCGCGCGGCACGTCCGTCGGCCCCCATCCGACATTCAGAGGGGCGCGCTGACTCAGCGGCGCTGCGTTATTCAGCGAACGTCGGCCAGGTATTCCCGGACGGGGCGCCGGTATTCTGGGAGCCGCTCCAGCTGCGGTGTCAGCGGAACCGAAGGTCGCTGCTCAGCGACCACCGTCCGCGACGGAGACCTGCTGGTGGTGGACATCACATGACCCGTCACCCGCCGCAGGACATCAGGCTTGTGGCCCCGCGTGGTGAGCATTTGTAGCCATCTGGAGGTCGGAGGGTGAATTATAAGTGCTGAAGGCGGTCGGCCGTTGCATCGGCGCGTCCCGTCCGCTTAGCTTGCGATGTACATCAGCTGCTGCCTGACCTGTGCTCAGAGCGACAGGACTAAGGAACGGTTAGTAGTGGATGTAATACGCAGTCCGTCCGCCTGAGACGCAGGCTCTCGTCTTGACCCTCGCCACATCCGGGGCCGCGCCGCCGCCCTCTGGCCGCCGCCCGCTGGCCGCCGGCCGGTCCGCTCCTGCTGACGCCGAGCCGTTCACCGGAGCGGCGGACCAGGGCGGAGCGCGCCGCCACCCTCTGGCCGCCGGCCGGTCCACTCCTGCCGACGCCGGGTCGTTCACCGGAGCGGCAGACCAGGGCGGAGCGCGCCGCCACCCTCTGGCCGCCGGCCGGTCCGCTCCTGCCGACGCCGGGCCGTTCACCGGATCGGCAGACCAGGGCGGAGCGCGCCGCCACCCTCTGGCCGCCGGCCGGTCCACTCCTGCCGACGCCGGGCCGTTCACCGGATCGGCAGACCAGGGCGGAGCGCGCCGCCACCCTCTGGCCGCCGGCCGGTCCGCTCCTGCTGACGCCGAGCCGTTCACCGGAGCGGCGGACCAGGGCGGAGCGCGCCCCGCCGTCGGACCAAGGCCGGCAGCAGACCGCGGTGCCGTCCACGCCCGGCTCTGGAAGTTCCCAACCCAACAGACACAACACAGCTCCGCTCACCGTCCTGTATTCCACCGCCCAGAGACACACAGACGTCAATTTGGGGGGCTGGGTGCGACCGGCGGCCGCGGCCGGCACGCCCGCACAGCCCATACTGTCCCGCCGCCAGTATAAAAATACAAATCATAGAGCGGGCGACGAGCTGACCGGGCACGGCCGGGTCCGGGCGTGGCGGCCCGACCCCGGCCGCCCCTGGAACGCAAAGGTGGGGCGCAGCCGGGCGGCGCGCGACGACCGGCACAAATTTGATCAGACGCGATTGGCGCGCGGGGCGGCCGCCGCCGGAGGGAGCGGAGGGGGAGGGGAGGGGAGGGCAGGGGAGGGGGAGGGGCGGGGCGGTTGTACAGGGCGGCGAGAGCGGCGCTCGCTCCTCTAGTCGTCCTCCTCTTCATCTGAGTCTGCAACACGGGGGAGGGCGCCCGTCAGTTTACATCGGTGGGGGCTATACACGTCTTACGCACGGTCATCGCGCCACCACAGCTTGGAGCACCTACTGCAGTGGGCGAGTGACGCCAGACCAGGCACCGTGGAACGCGGTGTGACCTCAGGCCCACGCATGGGTGCCTGTTCCATGTGCGGCGCGGCCCAGCTGGCGGCGGCGTGCGTCACCCTCGCTGACGTGCGGCTCGGCGCGCCGTTCGACTGGATCAAATAACCGACCAGGCGAGGCTGACGGAGCATAAAGCTCACGCGACAAAAATAAACCCGTAAAAACCGACCTTCCTCGAGAACACACGACGTCAGCTTTAAGCTATGGTTATGACGAAGTCTCACAAACTGCGAATAGCTTAGTGCTATTCCGGGCTCGCTGTTGATATTTTACATTTCATACACGAAAGTTTATGTCCGGGAATGTCTCCGCAAGAAGTTTACAGCATCAAGACAGACGGTAAAAGTTAAAGATTAATGCTATGACGATATTGCATCCTACCTCGGTGTAATATCTACCTCGGTGCATCACGCTTACACCTGAGTCGCTTTATCCACTACATGAACAGTGACTTACGAAATAAAACCTACACATACTTTACAGATGACACTTTCCACACCACACCAACTCACCACTGCACCCAACCACTCGGAGGCCCTTACAGCTCGTGAGTCCACCCAGCTGCTGCAATCCCCAGCCTCAGTGCAGGCGTCTGCGGGCTCTGTCGCCCCAAGCTGGAGGGATTCGCCTCGAGAGCCTCCCGCCCCGAGTGCTCGCGCAGTGGCCCCTCCCCTCCCCCACTCACCCTCCTCTTCGGCGTTCTTGAGCCAGTCGATGAAGCCCTTCATCTGCTCCAGGAACACCGTCTTGCCCTTGGCCTTGCCCTCCTGCGTGTCCTGGTACCAGCGCAAGATGACCTCCTCGTGCAGCACATCCGCTGCAGACAACAGCCGATGTTAACGTCGCTTGCCACTCTCCGTAAGATCTACTGCAGGCGGTTCTGACTTGAAGCATGCTGCATTACATCGCATATAGAATGCTGCAGCCTAATGAGGCTCACATTCAATGTCCTTGCAAGAAAAAAAACACCAAAGAGCCTAATCCGTTCCAATGCATTGACCACGCCAGGTAATAACAGAAACAGCCCCTCACGGGAGTTCGCCGGCGTGTCCGCCCCGCGGCAGCGTCGCTCACCCTTGTAGAAGAGGATGATGATCTTGCTGAACGTCTTCATGAGGTTCATGTTTTCATAGCAGTACTCCTGGGCGCGCAGGATAAGCGTCATCTGGGCGCGCGACGAGCTCTCCGTGTACTGCTTCAGCAGCGGGATGTACTCGCGCAGGTGGCGGATGGCCTGGTCCACCACCAGCTCCTCCTTCTTGTTCCACTCCACCACCGACATGACGGTCGGCCACACCTGCCGAGGGCGGGGCGGCCGGTCGTCACACGCCGCGTTCCGCCGCACAGATCATACGGCAGATCGACGCGGACCGAGCTTGGTTCAAAAAAGGGGCTGACTGAAAAGACGCATATCGCTTTACACCACATCATGGAGCGTCAGCGTCCGCAAGGGACTTCCTAGGTCCTTCGCTCAAAGGCCATGACGCAACCGTCCTCCACATGGAAGCCGACCGCCGCAGCGTGCGTCGGGGAGCGACCCGCGACGACAGACATGACAGGACGCGGCGGGGAGCGGTGCGTCGGCCGGCACCGGGAGCGGTGAGGCCGCCGACAGACCTCAGCGGGGATCGCGGCACCGCGGCACCGGCCACAGGCGGGCAGAGACCAGCACCGGGGGCGGAGAGGCCGGCCACACACCTCAGCGGGGAGCGCGGCACCGGCCACAGGCGGGCAGAGACCAGCACCGGGGGCGGAGAGGCTGGCGACAGACCTCAGCGGGGAGCGCGGCACCGCAGCACCGGCCACAGGCGGGCAGAGACCAGCACCGGGGGCGGAGAGGCCGGCCACACACCTCAGCGGGGAGCGCGGCACCGGCCACAGGCGGGCAGACCAGCACCGGGGGCGGAGAGGCTGGCGACAGACCTCAGCGGGGAGCGCGGCACCGCGGCACCGGCCACAGGCGGGCAGAGACCAGCACCGGGGGCGGAGAGGCCGGCCACACACCTCAGCGGGGAGCGCGGCACCGGCCACAGGCGGGCAGAGACCAGCACCGGGGGCGGAGAGGCCGGCCACAGACCTCAGCGGGGAGCGCGGCACCGCGGCACCGGCCACAGGCGGGCAGAGACCAGCACCGGGGGCGGAGAGGCCGGCCACACACCTCAGCGGGGAGCGCGGCACCGCGGCACCGGCCACAGGCGGGCAGAGGCCGGCGCCGGCGCCACTGCTGGCAGCGGGCGCCCGGCCAGCCAGCACTTACGATGGTGATCACCTCCGGGTCTCCCAGCTGCAGCTTGGAGGTCAGCTCCTTGACCTGGGTGATAACGGACTCGCGCGGCTCGTCGTTGTTCAGCATCTCGGCCAGCTTCGTCTGCAGGTCCTTCCGCGCCTCTTTGCTGGCCTGGAACCGGCGTCACCAGCTAGTCAAAGCCCGGCTACTGTTGCCTCAAACGTGCCTCACGTACACCGCAGGCCACCACAACTTTAGCTGAGAGTATTGGCCCTCGACGCGGCACGCCAATCACGTACTCATCAACATCACTGCTCCTCGAGCGCAACGATCGCAGGAACGACGCGAACCGTAATCAGTGAGCACGGGATACACAACTGCTCCTTCTGGAACGTCACAGCTTCCAAAACACGGATACGGAAAGTCAGGCACGATTTCGAAATCATCCCGTAGGGCGCGCAGAAGATCAGCATAATCTGATGCTGTCAGAATTATGGCTCTCCGATGGTACAGCACGCACGCACACTTCGTTGAGTGTTAATTTGCTGCTCTTTGACCCCCCCCCCCCTCTGACATCTGACCCGTAAGACCGATCTGTCCAACCCGAGGAGCCCGGAGGCTGGGTTGAACGTCACCCGGTTCAATGCTGATTGATTGATCTCGGGCAAGAAGCGGAGCAACAGACAGTGAACCCTGAGTAATACCGACATTTCCACCACCTTAAGAGGCCGAATATCAAAACACTGCAGGGGTAGACACCCACCTGCTGTTTCTGGAAGTTGACGATCTCGGAGAGGCCCTTCTCCTTGTAGAAATCGGTAAAGAACGCCTCCGTCTGCTTGTTGGCCGGCAGAAACTCCATCAGGCTGGCTGGCGGGGCGGGGGGGGGGGGGGGGGGGGAAGGGCACAGGTTTGTCAGTTGACGGGCCGGCGGCCAACATGTCGCGGGCGCCAGGATACGCCGAGCGAGCGGGGGAGGGCGCCATCGACTGAGCTCTCCGTCTGGGTCGGCACCAGGTACGGCCATTCCGAGCGCGAAGCGGAGCTCGCGGGCGCCAGGACATGACCGTCAGCAATGCCGGGCTAAGTTCGCCCGCTGTGGCAGATCAGATGAGGCGCCAAACGACCTCGGCGCACGCTGTCCACGGCTGCCAAACCGGGACCCGAATCTGGTGTCGGCTAGGAAGCCCTCTCCGCCTCCCCCACCGGCCGACACCACCACTGAGGTAGTGCGGGCCACCTCCTGACCAGTGTCACACGACGCGCGCAGAGTCCGCTCACAATCGTGATGAGCACGAGGGCGCTAACTGTTCCTGACACCATGACTTAACAGGCGTTTTTCGTCAGAGCTACGCCACCGCGCTCCAGCCCGCCGGCCGGGAGCACAGGGACGCCAGCAGGTGCCCCCGCCGGCAGGGACGCTGCACATATACACACACACGCACGCGCGCGCGCCCGCGCGCACACGCACACGCAAACACGCAAACACACCCACACCCCCGCACACCCCCACACGCACACAGAGACTCACCGGTGTTCCAGGGCACCTTTCTTCAGCGCGGCCTTGAGCGACGGCATGTCCTTGGCCTTGAGCCATGTGACGAAGAACTCGACGATGAAGTTGGCGGCGACCATGTCCTTGACCAGGTGTTTCCTGCGCAACACAGTCAGCGACTGACATGTCCGTGCCAGACAGCACAGGTCCGGCCGGTCACAGGGCTCGTCCTGACCAACAATGACAGTGGAAAGATAACCGCACGTAGGTCGCCACGTGTTCAGTCATTTGGGCGTCACGGAGACCGGCAGTTTTGTCATGCGACTTCACGCGTGCCATGGGGTCCACCGATTGTTGTTCCGACTTGCGCTCAGGGCTGACCAATCAGCATCCAGCCGGATAGCGGTCAACCCAGCGTCTAGGCGCCCCAGGCAAGGCAAGGCGGGCGGCAGATCAGGTGGCAGGGGTTCGGGATCAAAGAGCCAAGCATCAGCAGCCAAGGCAGCACGATGGACGACGGAGGCGGAGAAGGCGGAGGGAGACCAAGGTCCGATCGTCGGATGGTGCGATGGCGCCCTGACCATTGGCCTCCCCGGCACCCCGCTAGGTGAATGTCGCCACGCTGCAACCTATCATCGGCCAAGATCATTCACAAACGCTGACAAAGAATTGCATTTAGCCTTTGGACGATGACTATAAAGGTCTTGGGCAGGAAAATTACATTAAAAAGACGAGCGTCGACACCTGATCCCCTAAAACACGAGGATGCGTTTCACTTTAACAAGTGGATTGAGATCCTACCACATATTTCATCGGGCGTGCGCTCCACTCCACTACATGTCCGGACCAGCGCATCTGTTCAAGTTTACACGCATCCAAATATATAAGCCTAACGGTTGCAACGAGGCCGTCTGAAGTGAGACGGTTCAGCCGCTGCCCTGCTGAGCTCCCCGGAGCAGAACAACACGTACACTGCCTCCGGCGCGGAGCAGAGCGCAGCTCCAAACAGTGTCAAGGCAAGCGGCGACGACGGAAGTGCATGTGTACAACCCAAAACACTGCTGGCTTCAGTGTCCCTCTTCATCTACTAACGACGGAAGTGCATATGTACAACTCAGAAGATCCCCTAACACTGCTGGCTTCAGTGTCCGTCTTCATCTACCAACGACGGAACTGCGTGCGTATAACCCAAAACACTGCTGGCTTCAGTGTCCCTCTTCATCTACTAACTACGGAAGTGCATGTGTACAACTCAGAAGATCCCCAACACTGCTGGCTTCAGTGTCCGTCTTCATCTACCAACGATGGAAGTGCATGTGTACAACCCAGAAAATCCCGTAACACTGCTGGCTTCAGTGTCTCTCTTGATCTACCAACGACGGAAGTGCATGTGTACAACTCAGAAGATACCCTCACACTGCTGGCTTCAGTGTCCGTCTTCATCTACCAACGACGGAAGTGCATGTGCACAACCCAGAAGCTCCCCTAACACTGCTGGCTTCAATGCCAGTCTTCATCCACCAACGACGGAAGTGCATGTGTACAACCGAGAAGCTCCCCTGACACCGCTGGCCTGTGTTCGTTTTCATCTACCAACGACGGAAGTGCATGTGTACAACCGAGAAGATCCCCTAACACTGCTGGCTTCAGTGTCCGTCTTCATCTACCAACGACGGAAGTGCATGCGTACAACCCAGAAGATCCCCTAACACTGCTGGCTTCAGTGTCCGTCCTCATCTATCAACGACGGAATTGCATCTGCACAACCCAGAAGATCCCGTAACACTGCTGGCTTCAGTGTCCGTTTCCATCTACCAACTCCTAATTTTTTGGATACAACAGCATCCGCTCAATTTAAAACGGAAGTATGGTTATCACCCAAGACTGAATTGGGAAAGAAAAACCAGACAGAGACTAGAAACCAAAAAGCTAAAAAGGCACCGGCCTTCTGTCAAAGAACATGCGGTTTTCCACCGCACCATGGTCCAACAAACCTGATGGTTTATGCTAATACGCGACACGACTACACTGAAAAGCACACGGCTCTTCATACATTAACGCCACGAGCAATGGGCGATGCCTGAAGCCTTGCATGTCGGCAGCGGTCGCCGCACGCAAGAGCGGCCGCGCGATATCTATGGTCTGACACGCACCCCAGCCGAACGAAAGCACTCGGGTGGTGCCAGACGTCGCCAGTCCCCCCCCCCTCACCTCTGCCCACCACCCTCCCACACGGCTCCCAGCAGCGCCCGACACACCGGGCGTCGAACCCCCTCCTCGAGTTCCGGTCGCCGTCAACAGCGGCGGCCCCCCTACCGGCCCCCACTTAGGTAATGTAGTTGGCGCGAGGCCGAGCGCGGGGAGCGCGACAGGCCAGATACGTTACGGCGCCCGGGCACGGCACGTCAATACGGCGCGGGGAGTACCCAGCTGCGGACGAGGCCGGCTCGAGACGGCCCGTGTCAGCCCTGTCCGCCGGCCGATCGCCGCCACCATCCGCCACACTTCGGCACAGGGAACTCCCGTAGTTTTGCGCCGGGACGACTCTCCGTCCCCATTAAGCACCCAAAGGCTGATAACTTGTTCCAGCGTTTCGCATGGAATAGAAGTCAGCCTTGATAACTGTGTGCCGCGGCGATTTTTCTGCCTTCTTAAGGACTTTAAGAATAAGCTGCCGTTCAGTCACTTTCGCCGCATTTGCCGCAACTGACTGTATCATTCTTTTTAGGCGAACTCTGCTTGATGAGATATTTATCAGCCTGCTAATATAATGCATCCGGTCATGGTCTAAAATTCTCGGAGGCAGATCATGATCATCATTGATCCTTTCACCGTTGATCTCATGCAACTGGTCATGACCTGAAAATCTCTAAGGCAAAAACTGATCATCATTGATCCTTCCATCTCTGATCATTTCACTCCTTGCTTTTGGTGTTGGCCGCGCTCAAGATCATTCCAGGTGACTTCCGAGCATTGCGAATAATTATCCTTGATAACGGCTCCGCTGGGCCCAGTCTATGTGCCCCGCAAAAGGCCCCGGTCACGCATGTCCACAGCGGGCCGACAGATCCCCGGCACGCACCTAACCAGGCTTGTGGAGCCCCGGACGACCGTTACGGGCCACGGTAACGGCGCAGTAGCATCTGCTGGCACCTAAGGCCTCATCACAATTGAAGCACGTTGCAAACCATTGGCAGTGGACGCATACAAGTTCGGTGGGCGGCGAAGGACACGAGGGTCGATTTTATAGCTCCGGGTTTACCGCCAGTTACCAGCCAACCATCCGCCGACCATCACCAACAGGGCGGCCTGGCAGTCCCCAGCCGACGCAGAGCGAGCCGTCCTCTGCACCTGCTCACGCCGACGTCGCGGCCGCCTTCTCGAGCGGCTCGGCTCTGTCCGCGGCACGTGCGCCGGCGCCGCCGCCCGTCCGGAGCCTCACGCTGCGCCACCGTTCGTCACGGCCGATCCGCGTCGGCCGGCGGCGCGCAGCCATACGCGAACTCGGTCGCACCAATCCCACCGCGCAAACAAAGGGGCCCGCCGGCCGCGCCTCCGCCAGGATTCCGCGCGCGGCAATAAAGCGGCGGCGGCCGCCTCCGCCGAGGCGGGCCGATGCAGACGTGAACAATCTCGGCCTTCTTTGGTCGGCAAAAACAGCGAAATCCAGATTGTGCGAGGCGACGAGGAGGCAATAAATAGCAATTAGGCGGCGGCCGGCTGGCCGCGGCGTCAGCCATGCAGCGACGGCCTGGCTCATTGGCCAAACCGGCGACATGCCACGGCGACAGCAATATGCCGCCCACGGCTCTGCCGTCCGCCATCCGGCCCCGCCAACAGAGCAGTCACGCGCCGGCGCGCCGCGTCTCGCGCCATGCCGGCTCCCGGCGCCACCGCCGCCGCCTCCGCCGCATGGAGCAGAGCGGGGCGCGCGCTCACCTTGAGCATGAGCTGGAGCACGCTGGGTGGCAGGTGTCCGTCCGCGATCCAGAGTACCATCATGCGAGCCAGCCGGGTGCGGTTCTCGTCGCTGAAGCCGTGCACGAACGACATAATCTTGCCGATCTCCTCCTTGAACATCTTCTCCAGATACTTGTAGCGACGGATCAGCTTAGTGAATACCTGGCGGGTGGGCGGCCGCGGTCAGGGCAGGCCCGGCACGACCGGGTGGCGCGGGGCCGCAGCGCAGGTGAGAGCTCCCCGTCCGGTGACAGCTCAGGGAGTCCTGTTGGGACTTGCGTCACCCCGTCAGGACGCAGCGACACCGCAGTGCTGGTGACGTAAACAGCCCCGGAGCACCCGCACGGGAATGGCATCGCTACTAAAAACACACAAACTCTCTCAGCGGCACGGAGACGGCCATGCGGCCACACCCCGCCACTGGCCTGACAGTCCGGCAAACACGTCCAGCCCCAGTCCCCCGCCAGCCGTCGGCCGCGTGTCGGCCGGGCGCCGCCGCACAAGATCACCATGTCGCTCTCACCTGGGCCCACTTGGAGAGCGAGGCGAGGTCGCTGTCCGACTGGAAGACGCACGTGTCGGTCTTGTACGGCTTGCCTTCCTCCGCCTCCTCCAGCACGGAGCCGCCGGGAGCTGAGGGCCGCAGGCGGCGTCAGGCGCACACACACGCACACACACGTACACACGGCGTCGCCCAGCCCCTCAAGGTCAGTCCGTGCGGCGACCCGTGCGGTGTCCCGCATCGGGCCGCTCCCACCCCACACGGCATCGTCCTGCGTCCTCTCCCGGCACCCCCCGACCGCTGCTCCCATAGATCGTCGCGCTGGAGGCGTCACCAGCCACCCGCCGCCGCCCGTCGCCGCCGGTACGAGTGGCAGCTGGCTATGCAAACACCAGGCGTGCGGGAGATGATTGAGATGGACCCGTGCTCGCCGCCAGCACGGCAGCGTGCTCCTGTCACCATACCCCATAGCTGTTCAGATAGAACAGCGACTCTATTTGAGCGGGTCATGCCAACGGACGCCACGCCGGCGACCCAGTTCCGTTCTTGGCCAGGTGAAACGCCCAAGTGGATGATGGCCGTGTGGTGCGTACATTGTAATGGACCACCGCGCTCGGATATTTGACGCGCGCATTAATACTGGTCATAAAGAATGGCCCCATTACTGAGAAAGCGTGGGAACTTGGGCCCCGCAGCTATCCATCTGAAGTATATGATCGTAACATTAATATACCCATATCAAAATGAAGGTCGTTGGCACACCTAGTTCTGCGTGTGAAGCTTCGAACGGAAGTCCCTCGAATGGAGCGCGTAAGTCCAATTGCTGATCGCGTGCACCGTAATACAGCTAATGAGCCTTAGCTGCGAGCGTCTATTACCACGCGCCCCCACCGACTAATATAGAAATCGCAATGTCTCTTGAGTACGACTATAGCTCACCTACGTCACAGTATACATCAGCAGCGTGGGCCGAAAACGTTCCCGGCTGCACACTTGTCGGAGCGATGCGACCAATAACATGCTACAGACAGGCAGCACGTCAAAAAGCGGGCCGCCATCGGCGACACGGCCGAGCGCCGCACACAATCAATATCAAGACCAGCCAGCGGCCGTGCCTCCGGCTGCTCTGCCCGCTTCCTCGGAGCCAGGTGCCCGGTGCGCCTGCATGCCAGGAATTCAATCTCAGCTTTGTATCCCCTCACGTAGCAATTTGCCAGCACGGCAACGCTACTACGCTGTCAACAGCCGGCGGTAATTAGCCGGGCCGGCGGCGTGCACAGCGAGCATTCGACGGCGCCGCCCGACTGGGCCCGCTCACCGAGGATGCCACCGGCGATGAGCACGTCGAACAGCGTCTCGCCATAGTGCTTGTAGTCGAGCTTGTTCCCGGCCGTGTCCAGGTACTTGCTGAGCGCGTCTAGGTCCGCGCCGGCTTCGGCGAAGCCACGCAGGATGCTGTCGCGGAAGGCCACGGGATCGTGCTTAACCTTCTCATCTGGGGGAGGGCCAGCGAGCGCACGTTAGACAGCGGCCGCGGAGAGGGGGACCACATGGGCCGCCAGCCAAGCCAGCACGTGCCACAGGCCAGCTGCCGCTCGCATATCAGCTGCACGAGCCAGGTTACGCTCGCGTATCAGCTGCACGAGCGAGGCTACGCTCGCATACCAGCTGCACGAGTGAGGTTACGCTCGCATACCGGCTGCGCGAGCGAGGCTACGTTCGCATACCAGCTGCACGAGCGAAGCTACGCTCGCATATCAGCTGCACGTGTGAGGTTACGCTCGGATGCCAACTCCACCAGCGTCTATGTGCACAAGTTCCCTTCTCAGGACTGTACTAATATGAACGTCATTTATACCCAACCAAAGCGCACATTGTCCACAGTACAGCCATTTCTTGTTGTTGTTGATTGGGGTTTTGGGGCGCGCCGACTACTAAGGTCATTTTGCGCCCTGTGCAGCCATTTCTCTCACATCAGTTTGAGAACACCAAGGTCATTTACAGCGTACAAACAAGCTCAGAGCATGACAGCAGCTTGAGCCGCGACTCGCGCCTGTGTGAGCACGAACTGAGCCGATCTGACTCATTCACAGCACGTTGGCTTGACTTGACTCGACTCTGACTCCCATCAGCACAGCACTAATGCCAATTCCGACCCAGGGATAGGCCGGTTCAGAAATCAACTCAGACAAAGTCAACAATCTATTTTGGCGACATCTGTTTGGGAGATAGCCATTGTGTTATAGTAAGCCTGCGTTGTGTATCGGTTCTGACGATGTGGCTAAATACGTACTGTTAAAATCTCCTCAACGCTGAATAACTTTCGGACCACTTATATGCACTTCTCCTGCGCTTGCAGGCCACTCACGGGTAATGCTCCTAATAAGCCTGACTTGCCACTGAGGCCGTTGATCCCACCTTGACCCAAGAGAACTCGGGTGTCGGCTTAAACCCTGCACGGAGTCTAGCACACGTCTGCTTACCAGCGGATGTCCCCCTCCCTCCTAAAAAAATCGACAGCAAAAATGAAAAGTCAATAAAACTAAAGATGTGAAACGGTTCCAACTCGTAAATCGACATAGCTTGAGCCGCCGCCCGATGCAGTCCTACGCCATGCGGTAACGACGCCACGGCGCACTCCAGTAATGTTCGGTCAGTTCCACACTGACTCAATAGCTGTTGATTTCCGTCTTGATTCAGACTATGCCCCAAGTCATACACAAGTCTGCTTGGCAGTCTACCCCCCCCCCCCCCCCCCCCACCCAAAAGACAACAATAAAAACGCAGCATCACTGACTCCGAAATCACGAAATCAAGAGTACTGCCCTATCCAGGCTTTATTTACGACCGCCGCCAGCGTTCTACCAACCAATAACGCCCGTAATGGTTTCAAAACACGAGGTGACTACCCAGCCACGCCCGCGCTGCGGTGGGGCTCCGCACGAGGTGACTACCCAGCCGCGCCCACGCTGCGGTGGAGCTCCGCACGAGGTGACTAGCCAGCCGCGCCCGCGCTGCGGTGGGGCTCCGCACGAGGTGACTACCCAGCCGCGCCCACGCTGCGGTGGAGCTCTGCACGAGGTGACTAGCCAGCCGCGCCCACGCTGCGGTGGAGCTCCGCACGAGGTGACTAGCCAGCCGCGCCCACGCTGCGGTGGAGCTCCGCACGAGGTGACTGACTAGCCAGCCGCGCCCACGCTGCGGTGGAGCTCCGCACGAGGTGACTAGCCAGCCGCGTCCGCGATGCGGTGGAGCTCTGCACGAGGTAACTAGCCAGCCGCGCCCACGCTGCGGTGAAGCTCCGCACGAGGTGACTAGCCAGCCGCGCCCGCGCTGCGGTAAAGCTCCGCACAAGGTGACTGACTAGCCAGCCGCGCCCGCGCTGCGGTGGAGCTCCGCAGTTCTGGGAACTCATCACGGACGCAGGCGTGGGGAAGGCGTTAGCTGGCGCCGCCGCTGTGTGATTGGCTGATGACCCACAGGGTGATGCAAGCCCCGTGACCGTCATAGACCAATGCTTTCAGAATATCAATCACAGGCAGTGCATCACCAGCACAACGCCCTCGCGCGGTGTGCATACATCCCACAACCACTTCCAGCAAAATGCAGACCGCCGCCAAATCACTGGAACTCGTACACTGCTAACGCCTGAAAGGACTAGTGTGAGGTTAAAGAGACTCCAGGCCGACGCGAAGTCGATGCCCTATCATTCATCGGACTCGGTTACCAGGGTGAAGCTGCAACATCGACCCGCCTTTCGCGGCTTTGATCCATTACGCCTTCAGTGAGCTCTGGCGATAGTACGGTGAACACTCCCATTTAAAGAGGGCGAACCCTTAATGCTGAAATTTAATTGTGTCGGTCACTTAATAAAGTACGAGCATCAGCTATAGGCTGCACAGCATTTACCTCACACAACTTTCCGATCGCTCAGACTGTACCTTTAAAATGGCAATTTTCGTGCGATTGTTCCATCGGATTACCTACGCATAGTTATCACAGCTTACCTTGCCAAAAACCTTCTGGTTTTATCGCATTTGACTTAAACACTGCCCAGAGCCAAGCACAAGCCTGCTTAACAATCGGCGCCGTATGGTCTCCTGGATCGGACAATGCAGAACGAAACGTCAACAAAGCCAAAGGTGACGATGATACTGATGGTGATGGTAATTTGAGTTTTGGGCAACAACTATTAAGTAGACGGTTTCCTGAAATCGTACACCGTCTTTGCGCGGTGCACACACATCCCACACCCACCAATGCGGTTAATGCAGCTAATTGCACTAATCAATAGCTAAAACAGCAGTGCCAGATTTGTACCATCAAACACATCTTCCTAAATCCGTTTTTGATCATTCACTTGCATCTGATCCCTTGTTTTCCCTTCAAATGGCCTCTTACGTGAAATAATTATATCAGACCACCTGCACACTGCTATGACAAAGACTGATGAGAATTTGGGCTTTGGGGCGCACTGACTACATTGGTCACATGGTGCCCAGACAAAGATCGTGCCTCTACAAAATTGATCAGTATTATAAAAGCTTCAGTGTTAACTAATTACAACTGGCTGGGCAGCAACAGCACCAACAAACACAACTAAATCAAATGAAGAGGCTCATGGTCTTTTCGTGAACTGGGTGTCTTGATACCAATGCCCAGGAAATTGTTGCTTCTCTACTTTCAACTGTATGCTACAAGGCCAATATGTTCTCTCCATGCTGCATGACAGGACATACTCAGACCTAACAAGGCATCACTTGGACATGAAAGGATATAAGGAATGAACTGTCAGGAACCACACATCAATTTTCTAAAGATTTGGTCACTTTCCTCATAAAACAATGCTTCTTTGCATACTGGGTGAGAAAATGAACAAACTCCTTCCATCTTTGTGATCAGATGCATAGGAATTATGATGCACAGATGCACCTTTGCCCGACAATCTTTATCACCCATAGAAGACGCCTTGGAGCCATGATCCAGATGTGCACTGTCCCACAATCCAGTAACATGGTCCTTCAAATAACACCCATACATCTGAAAGCCAGGGCTCAAAGCCTATGCACATGCCTGCTGCATCTGCAAGTGGTGTGTTGCCAAATTACCATTCACTCCCCACCTTGGAAAAATGATGCTAAATGCAGTTTGCAGCAGAAACCATTAGCTGCCCAGCTGTGGTGATGATTCACAAGGCATGGTGCACAACAAAATGTCATCAGCAACAGAACATACCTGGCTTGACACAGACCAGATTTGTAGACTATGATGGGAAGAACACATCTCTGGCATTCTGTGCCCATAACTAGGTAATGCATGTCTGCAACCCCAAAACATTGCACCTGGTGACAACCTCACTAAAAACAAGACTCATTCTAGCACTGGCCTGTTGCATGAATCATATCAAAGTGTGGATCTGGATGAAAATGGCTGTGTAAATCAGGCACCTGTCAGAGAGCAACTTTCTAAGCACTCATGATTCTTCAGGATGAAGACAAGGTCAATAAAGCAAAACAAGCACATTTGTTCCTTATGACTTCTACAAAGTCAAAGCAAGTACATTTGGATCTTGCCCAGCTAAAATCAACATGACAAAACAAATGCCCCCATTAAGTGAATGCACATGTCTCCATATGAGAGAAAACAGCTAATGCTGTAACATCACCTGAGTAGCAATAAGCGATGCCACCTGATGACATGAAACAAAAAGCATTACAGACCAGTTTGTGCTGAAATAAAAAGAACTTGAAGAAGGCTTAACACACCCAAACATCTCTTACCTCTTTTTCTGGTCTTGATCCGCTGACCTTGAATCACTGGTTTCTGTACTTTAGTACTCATACAATGTCCTGTAAAAATGTGAAAACATAATGTGACAGGGTGACATGCATGCACATATTTCTGAAGAAGATGAAATTAGATCACACCACCAGCCTTCATGTCACAAACCCTGGCAATGGTGTCTCTCCCAGCAGTGGACAACACAGGACCCCATTGATTGTTCTGTGCAATAAAGCTATTTCCATGGTGATTACCATATGCTATTTTCAACATCCTATCAATAAATTAAGGGAAACAGCTATGGCTTCAGTAAGACAGGAGGGGAGGGGAAGTGCCCAGGATGAAGGGCACCACAAGACAAAAATCCCTCACAGGATTCCAAGGGATCACTTTGCACTTTGTGTCTTATTCAGTCTGCATTTTGTGTTTTACTTAGATTTAAGGGAATGTTTCACATTTAAAGATATTGAAGCAAGCATTATATGTGATGAAACAAGCTCACTTATAACTAATGGCATGCTTTTTAAGTGGAAAAGACTACTATAGGCAGCATACTTCTCTGTTTAGTAAACATGCTCAATGTATCATGGTTTGCTTATCACATTATACCTTGCACAACAATGAGAGCCAACTGGCAACCATTATATCTGAAAACCGTGCTCATGAATGCCTGAACAACTAATTTTTTCTTGATCTTTATCACTGCATGACTTATGGAATGGCCAGATTTGAATGACCATCTTATGAAATCATGAATGCTGAGGTGACTTTGAAATGCTCTTCCTGATATACCTTTCTCTATTGTTGCAGATGTACAGCTCAGGAACCAAAGATGTTATGAAGGACAGGATTGTGTGCAGAACTGAAAGAACTTCAAGATGGCCATTTCACTTCGAACCCAATATTAATGTGGAGCACTCCCTTCAAAAAAGCAACCAGAAGGCATAAAAAGACACAATCCTTCCTGCCAATGTACAAATTAGGATTCACTGTCTCAACTGAATGCATACTCCCTCTCTTTACCTCACTGTAGTTCATTTGTATCCCTAAAAAAACACTGTGGCAAGTAGACTGAGACAATGAATATGAAATCATCCCTGACATGAGTCCTTTACCATTTCCAAATGCTTTCTAATTAGTTTTCAATGATGCATAAAGTAGCAAAGTATATGATGATAATTGCATTTCAAAGGGCTAGATACCACAATCTAGTTGTTTTCTTACTGCTGTTGGCATCATGTGTTACACAGGTTGTTTCATGCAGCTCCAATTTGCTAAGATGGCATGGGTTGTTTAAGATAGCATGGGTAAGCCCCCATGCTATGTTATTGCTAAGACATGGGTTATATTTTGTTTAAGACCAGGACTACCTCCTACCAGTACGCAAAAATTTTAATTTACTGTGATGGATGCCCATACCCTTTTGAAGCATTAAACTTCATGTTCATGTGCACCATACTCAGGTCAGGCCAAATTGCGGTAATTTTTCCAAATATTGCTGCACTTAAAACTTTCCAACAGCTAATTATGCCTGAACTCACCATAACAATATCATAAACCTCTGAAATGTTGGCCATCTACATTCTTATATTGTTTGTGACTATGTGCCACTCTGTGTACCCAGGTTAAAGGCTTATGTACTCTAGAAATATTGCCTGTGATACCACTGGTATGCTGGACATTTCTAACACATCATTCAGCAAAATGGCCTCTCTCCACCTGCTGAATGACTGATTACAGGTTAACACATCAAAAATTTCTGTGCCATATAGTTCATTTTGTTACAGAACTGCTTATTCTGCCCCCAACAATTTATCAACTGTCTTTTATTGCTGGGTCAACCACGTATTGCATTATCTAATTGCACTGCCGCATATTGACACCAGTCCAATTTGCACAACATTCAACAAAGCAGGTCACGTTTCACTACAATTTAACTGTGACATAAACACATGATGTTCCCACTTTCAAAAACCAACAAAAATCAAACCAGTCAAGCATGACGCGTTAGCGGGAGATATCCAAGATACAAGACAAAGCAACCGAGAACAAAGGTGCTTGAAGTGGCGCATCGTGGTCTACGCATCCAAATCGCGCTCCGCGTCTAAACAGTAAGAACCACATCTGCCAAAGACAGAAAATGGTTTACAACCTAAAATAAAGCAGATACTTACACGAGAAGTAGCTTAAAAACAAGAAATCTCCGACTACCGACAAGGGTAATCACCGGCAGACGGAACGGAACTGAACAAGGAATCAGCAGCGACGCAGTCAACAACGGCACAAACAGTATGGGTGCGATTTACAATACTGACGCGGGAACAGCGTGTTGGGGCATGAGGCAGCTAAATCATAAAACTGCAAAATGTGTCCTCAATCGCGGCGGTAGTACGAATGCTTCAAAGAAAAATGCGCTTGCACATGTAATATGGCCCAAAATGCGTTGGTCTATTGATTTGTGTTTCTCCTCAAGTGCCATGATTTTTCCTGGCGGTGCGAACAAACACAGTTTTTGTTATACTGGTATGTGGTGTCACCAAGGACGGCGTCAGTGGGAAAGGCGGGAACGTGTCCCCTCTTTCTTGGGATAGGAGACAGTCCCCGCCTATCTTAACAACTTTCTTGCAAAGAAAGACGCATTATTTGCAAGCATTTTCGTTCAAATGAACCGATTTTTTTCACCACAGCGAGCTTCCATATTTGTTTGTATCGAATTGCTCACGATGCAATATTATTGAGACCATCCAAATGGCCACTAGACGACATCAACATATCTCCCAAAAGTGTTCAATGCTTTCGGTCCAGAGCCTATGATTAAAGGCAGATTGAAATTGGCTGGATCACCACAAGCCTGAAAATACATGTATTTCAATTATTATTGAAAAGCAATTAGTATCCTCTTGAAAAGGTGACAACTGATAACCCGTGGTGCCTGCCTTCATTTTGCCTCCGAGTGTGAAGTTGTTTTCGTACTCTCTGGTCTAATACATATCACTGTTTAACGTCCCTTGCCCCCTTTGTGTTAGGCCTTGCACGACAGCTTTGAAGCGCAATTAGAAATAACCCAGCAATTTTGCACTTTGTTTATTATGCTCATTGCTCACCTGGAAGCGTTATTTGCATACCATGCATGATACCGTCATCATCAAAAAGGCTACAGCCTCGCTGATTTGGAGGAATGTGTGCGGCAGTTAATTTTCATGAAGTTTACGCCTCTAAAAATGTGGCAACATCCAATCGAAGAAAGTACATTTCTGTTTTAAACGTTATCGCTATGAACAATTCGTGGCATGAACGCTTCGAACAGCTTTGGGTGATCGAACTACTATCTGAAACGAACAACCCTGAGCCAAGATCGGCCATAAGCGTCGAATGATCTATCCCTATTCAATGCTCTCCGAGCTTTCCGACAACGCGCTGCGCGAAGCTTTTGGCACCTTCCGTTTTTAGTTAGTTTTTTAAGTTAACATCCCGTGTGCATATTTCAAGTTCCAATCAAAATGAATAACTGGCTGAAGTCATGCCCAAGGGAAAACTTTCCACGACAACTGCAACAAATTTAAACTCGTTTAGATATGGACATTGACAGACTAAGATAACACTTTTAGCGTTTATGTCCTATAATGCGTTACACGCATTTGGCATGCTCACCATAAAATGACTTTTGGATTCTCAACAAAGAAATTATGCATTTCCTTCCCTCAATTCGACCCTGGCACAGTCTGACCTATTATGGTCACTGATGGCTCAAATTTTTTTCCAAGTTAAAACGAGACATGTCCATTTCAACTCCCAGTGACATATTCTGTTCGCTGTGGGGTTTTTTTCTGTGCGATGCTCAGAAAGTGGGATCCCGGTCCAACCGGCCGAGCAAAGCATAGTGAAGAACGACTGGGGCCTGGGTTAATCAAAAAGATTCCTTCGTCGCTTTGAGATTTGACCTCTTTTCACTTCTAGTGACATTGACCTTGATTTAAGGCAAATCACTTCTTTACTCAAACTGTCCCACAAATGGCTTCCTGTACCGTTCTCGGTCTCGTGCTCGTAGCACCTGCGTCTGCGGAGATGCCGTACCCCAGGCGCTAGGCTGGGAATCCGGACACGCTCGGTTGAGGCAATTCGCATATTTATGCAGATGAACTTATTTACTTGGTTTCTGAAATAACGCGCGGAACATGTCTCATTTTCTTATACTTACCATTACAGGCTAATAGACAGTTATCTCGCCGTAGAGGTTCAACTGGCACTGTTATTAACTTCTTTCTGAATCTATTTTCCTGTCGTGATGTCTCATAAGTCGTTCCAAAAAAGGAAACAATTCTGAAAAATCCCGCGGTTTCTTCAGTCAGCCTATCCTGATGTTAATGATCCCGGTGTGTGCGAATGCTTCAACCTTTGCTGGTGCACGCAGGAGGGGGGGGGGGGCGGGGGGGCGAGCTGCCGGTTCGCAGGATATGATCGGTGACAAACTGGACACTTCTGCGAACTATTTGGAGACAAAATTGCGAAAATGGAGAAAATGCAACAGACCATCGCAGCTAGACGAAACTCGAAGCTTACTATTGGTTTGCACCCGCTATAACTTGCAGCGTGTGCTTGTGTAGAGCATATGCCGGAAATACTGACGTTTATTTGTATTAGCCAGTTGACCCAGAAAATGCCAACAAATGTAATAAATTTGATCAGGATATCAGATGACAGATCAGGTCAGGTGACCGAAATATATTGTAGGTGATCAGGTAGCAAACATATGACACAGGCTGTACTATATCAGTACTGACCCACAGACAGTGGTGATATCACAGATATATCTATGGGTGACAGTGTTTTTCCAACGCCCTCAGATCAGCACTTTTCACACGTTTTCAGCCAAGATTCACGTCGCATACAAAGCAGTACAAAATTCCCAATAACTATGCTTATTTCCGAGAATCGTGGCTGGCCTCCGCGCCCTGCGACGACCGTGATCAGCCCGCTACGCGGCCTTGGAGTCGTGCCATTTGAGCCAGATGGCCTCGGGCGGTTGTCATGCGGGTGTGATTTGGCTTCAGTGCAAGGCTGCGGGCCGCCGTTGGTTGTCTCCGTATCGTGAGAAGCTCTTCGGGTGGAAGGACGTAGCCAATCATCATTCTTGACGGCGCTGTACGGCTCCCATAAGACTCTTATTTGGAGTGTGGCTCTGGTAGAAGCGTTAGAAAGCGCTACCGATCTAGGAGGCCCGTTGTGTGTGGATACCCGAATTGTACCTTGAGAAGCCAACAGAGGATGTTGAAGCGACGCATGTCAAAGATTCATCCTGTGATTCCTGCTGCCTGGAGGAACTGCGGCTATGGGGTACGAGGCCGGGTATCGCCGGTGACGGCCTCGCACACTGCCTGCCGCGCGGAAGATTTTAAGCGGTTTACAGGAGTGCGCTGAAACGCTTTTTATTATCATTATGCGTATATAAAGATGAATGAAGGTAAAGGGAGTGCTCAAAGTATCTTGTGATCTCCTGACATCAATTTTGCAAGAGTTCCGTACTAGATTCCGCTGATTGAGATCTGTTAAGAAATGCTAGTGGAGGCTCAGCAAAAAGGAAAAAAGGCTGAGACTGCCGGCGGCTTATTTCCTATTTCGTAGCATAATCTAGCCTTATGATTAGACAAAGGATCCGATTTCATGTGTCCACATATTTAAATTTAATCCATACACTGCCGAGAGACGGCGATGAGCTTTAGTGAGACAGGCTGAGGCATCGGATGTGAAATTTGAGCACGAGTCGCCACGACTATGGAATTGCTCATATCAGCAGTGCTGCAGCTGATATCACCATTTTTTTCCTGGTTTTATCCTCGTCGTAGTAGTCAGAGCCCGCCGAATATCGCCCCTGGTACTGGGAGCTGGATAGTTCGCATTCCGGACCAGCGAGAGGTTCCTAGTTATTGTTCCTAAGAAGGATTCCACGGTCTTTAGAAATTTGGTGCGGCAGTTGAAACAC
Organism: Pollicipes pollicipes; assembly: GCF_011947565.3. NCBI lineage: Eukaryota > Metazoa > Arthropoda > Thecostraca > Pollicipedomorpha > Pollicipedidae > Pollicipes > Pollicipes pollicipes. The sequence continues at coordinate 43,734 of NW_023596223.1, forward strand.
GGAGGTGCTATGACTGTTACCCTAGGATCCTGGACACGACTGACCTCGTCCTGGATCCTGATTGACAGGTGGGAATGATGTCAGTTCAAATGAACGTTTGTGATTGGCACAGCGGGGAGGCAAGGACCAGTTATCGAGAGGCGCATTGGTTGTAGTTCAAACCAGTGCGTCCCTATAGATCATGTGATACTCTCTTTCCCAAAGCAAAAGTGCACTTCGAAAATAACGAAAATGGTAAACGCCATAGGAGAGAACTCAAGGCAATACTATAACGTTTCACTGAATTGGCGAAATAATAGCCTCATGTTTGAGCTTTTTCCCTCTAAAAAGTGTTTCGAAATTTTGTAGCATTTATTACGCAAGCATTTCAAAAAACTAATTGTGCTACGACCATTACAGAGCACACCCGTTGGAAGAAACCAGGCAAATAAATTTATTTCTTCCGTGGTGGTGAACAGGGTCCAATAGGATTTCACCCGCAGGAGCGGCTACTTCAAATTAAAATTATGAGCTATTCGGAAGGATTTGGAGAAAACTGGTATAAGTGGACAAGTCCCACGCGTCGGATCCAACAATAAGCGACAAATATAAAAAGGTGGCATACTTTTTTCTGAAGCAACGTCGGTCCTCCGCGCGCTCCGCGGCACCGCCGGCGGCGGTCCGCCGTCCGCGCCGGCCGTAGATCGCCGGCGGTGTATCCTGAAACCACCGCTGACCCGAAATAAAAACGCAAGGCACCCGTTGCGGTGTCAAAGCATGCGCAATGGGTTCTCCATAGTCTACTGAAAATGTGATCCGCGGCCCGTGGAATCGTAGGCTGCGACCCCGCCGCCCACGCAACCCGCAAAAGTGCACCTGCTCCGAAACTAAAAATACTAGGGTTGCATGTGTGGTGTAGAAACTCGCGCAACAAATGCCCACAGCTCTTAAACATTTGGGCGCGTCACAAGCGTTTTTTTTCAACCTTTTCCTATGGGAGCGCTAAAAAAGGAATGCTGGACGATTAGTTAGCCTGCGCGCTCCAACTTCACACGCTTCCTGCAGCCGTCAATTCTCCCTGTCTGGGACAACAAGTGGACCGCAAGTTTGATGTGTCGAAATGATTCGCAGGTCCTTCGGAAGAAAGAATGGGCATTACTATACTCCGTAACGCGAGTGGTACCGAACAACTGAAAAAATAGAGGAGTGACTTAAGAACTAGGCTCAAATTGAACAAAAGCAGGCGACTGCTTTATAATCAAATTACTGTTCTCCAAACCAAAGGGCGAAGGTCATCCGCAAAATCGATGAGTTATAACCCGGAATGGGCCAGTGCGCAGATGACCACAATATTTCCAATTTTCACACCATTTCCAGCAATCCACCCAGCCGGAAACGGCAGCTGCAACAACGCAATTTTCAGAATTTAGGATCATCTTCATTTAATCTTCTTCTTAATTTCAAAACTTGCAGCAAAACGCGCCATATCCTTTGCGTTCACCCCTCAATGGATAAGTGACAAAAATTTCATGTGCGCTACTTGTAGGAAAAGGTCACACTCAACGACATTACCGTGCTCAAAACAGTTCCCATCCTCAAACTTCAAAATATCCGTCCGGGAAGCTACATCGTCCCTTTGTTACTGGAGTCGAGCAGATGGAGAACAGATCTGAAAATGGTTTCACTGGAAGCTGTCTTATATGCTGTGACTGTTTTTTCGCCGCAAGCAGCAATTTTTCCTGTCAATGGAGTGCAGCGCGCATGATTCCGGAGAGATCACCATCCAGGCATGATCGACAAATTTTAATGGAGGTCTCTCTCAGTTCTGGACTCTGGAACCCCCCCCCCCCTCATTTTATGCCATGCGCCCGAAATACCGACATTGCACGTTACAAATTACTTAGGACAAGACAGAACATTTCAGCGGCTCGCTCCAAACCATTCTGTAAAAACACAGAAAACAATCAAGGGCTGGGATAGCCCGAGGGAGGAATAGCCCAAGGGGAAGGAATAACCGGAGTAGGAGGAATCTGTTCCCCCCCCCCCCTCCACCCGGAGTATTGTTAGGTTCCAATTCGATCTTTTTTATCAGCGCATCGGTGCGGAGCTCTGCGACACATGTCGATGGGCAGAAACGCGCTTCATTGTCCCATGTGCTCGCCCGGAAAGTTGGGCCGCAGTGTTCCACTTTGCCCCAATCAGAAGGTCTCTGTTCGAACCCTGTATATTTACTCAATCTGATGATGCGCTGCATCCCTACATGGTGCATGTTGCGGTGACTCCTTTAACCTTCTACCCTTTGCAACTATACCTTAAAAGGAGTGTTCCACGTTTACAAATATTGAAACAAGCATCAGATATCATGAAATATGCTCATCTATAACTCCTGATTTAGTTTCAAGCGCACCCTCTGCACCCTACCCAGGCGACACTTGGCCGCTGCACTCAGATGAGCAGGCAGAGTAGACGATATGGGAGAATGGTGGGTTGCGATGGCGGGAAAGGAGTGGCCCAGGGATCTTTTGCTGGCCCAATCCTGTTATTCAAGGTCATCTTCATCAGTAACCTATACAGTTATTTCTCGCGGCCTGCCTATGACGTCATCGTGCATCAATGACACTCAACTCCTTGACTTCGTCACCACAGATGACACCTGAACGCCCTTGTCGAGTTCACGCGGTGCCTTCAAAACTGGTTAACGCGGGGAAGACGTGAATTTTGGGGTTTTCGGGAAGACATGAATTTGGAAGACATGAAGGAGTTTCAGAACCTCAAGAACGAGGGTGTGTCAAGTCGCAAACATTGATACGAGGACTGCATTGCGGCGCCAAACGAGTGAGAGAGATGAAGGCTTTCCAGGAGAGGTGGTGGTCAAGCAGTACACCCAGTGCCTTCACAAAAGGTGATTGATGGATGTCTGTGCGAAAGGTGGTAATGTGGAGGTTGCCGTTTTTTACGGAGAGTTAAGTGCTGATCAGCATGAAATCTGTCTTTTTGGGTTCGTTTAAAGCTGTTTGACTGAAACTTGTTCTGAGGGCACCGCAGGGACTCGACGGCAGCTTTCATGTGCCATCTGTGGTGGCGAAGTCAGGGAGTTGGATGTCATTGGCGTAAGGTAGTAGACAAACCGTGGGAAAGAAAGCTGAATAGGTTGCTGATGAAGATGAGGATTGGATTGGGTCAACAAGAGATTCCTTGGCCATCCCGCAGGGTGGGGGGGTAGAGTGACCGAGCCCTACCAACCACCTGCCTCCGACCACTCAGGTAGTCGTAGAACCCTTCAGAAGACACCCTGCAACATTGCAGCATGCTCAGGAGCATGCTATGATCATCACTGTCGAAGCCGTTGCCAAGACCAATCATTGTTATTGACGTGACAAGGCCGTTGTCGACAGCCCTTGCCACTCATTCGACAGCGCCGATCAGGGTGTCCTCCGTCGAGTGAGTTGAACGGCAGGCAGGTTGCGATGACGTCATTACATGGTTGCCAAGGGGGTAAGAAATGAACTGCGAACAGACGGCTGCCTCCGAAAATTTGTAAAAGAACGGAGAGAATGCGAAAAGATCGGAACTTTTTCAGGTCAGATCGATCGCCCGATTTGTAATGGGGTGACGCACGCGATCTTTCAGGCGAAAAGACAAGCACGTGATGTGATAGAAAAGTTAATCAACTGTAAAATATGAACACCGATTACGAGGAAACATCTATTCACTCCATAGAGAGGCACACCGCCGACACCGACGGCCCTCGGCGCGCCATCTTCCCAATGACAGCAGAGAGCTCTGGTAGAGTGGCTGAGTGCAGGATGAATGCCGAGGCCTAGACACGAAGCGGGCGCGGTCCAGCCGGGGTCACCCCGGCCCGCGCGCACCACCGCCGCCTTCGCAGCGATGCGGAGGCCAACGGCAGCGGCAGCAGAGTGGGCATTGAGCTCGTACACCAGGTTTCCCATGCGCGTGCGCGCGCGAGCGCGGCGCGCGCGCGTGTGTGTGGTGTGTGTGTGTGTGTGTGTGTGTGTGTGTGCGTGTGTGTGGGGGTGTCGCGCCCTTTCGCTGGCTCAGTTCAAACTGCTTGACGGGGCTCCAGGAGCCGCGCTGCCCCTGTCAGCGGCCCGCCGCACAGACGTGTGCGTCGCGCGAGAGTGATCCGTCCCTTCACTCTGATACGGCACCGCTGGCACACACGGCGCGCCTCTGTGGTACGGCAGCGCCCCAAGATCTCGCGGGCGCAGTCGCGCCTTCAGGGCTGCGGGGACTTCGGTATTTTCAACAGCCATAGAGGCGAAACCAACGTGACGTCACGCTGGCGGTCGAGCAGTGGGCGTCGACCGCAATGCTCCGTGCTTCTATAAATGCGTCCACTTTGTCATTGACAGCGGCGTAGAGCGGCTCCCCATCGGCGAGCAGCAGTCAGGCTGAACGCGTCCCTGGTGACGCGTTTCCACGGTCGCGCGGGAGTGGTGACTGGCTGTTGACGCTCTCTTGGGACGGGGACGCGGAGTAGCACCGGTTGGTGGCCCGCTGCAGCCTCGGGGAGGGCCTCGGCTGAGTTCCGGAGACCGGTCACGTTGATGGTGATCAGGTTTTGCAGTGTTGGCGACGGGTGGAGGTGGATGGGCTTGACGACCAGATGTTCAAGACTCATGTCGCTGAAGATCGTGTGGAATTTCGCCGCGCGGGGGATCTGCCATGAGCATATCGACTCCACCTCCGCGGGGCTGGGTCTGCTGGGCTGCTGTCAGCCAGGTGACACGGCGGCCATGCCGCAGTATGCTGAAACCCGGGAACATCAGCGCCTTGACAAGTGCCTCGGGCTTGGGACAGGTCTCAGACACACGCGGGATGGCAGTGCGGGTTTTTCAGGAACTGGTTGATTTCGTCCAGTCGGAGTGTCAGATGGCCGGACGTTGATATGCCCTGGAGCGGCGGTGACGTCTCACAGGCTCATTCGCACCCGCCGCGGCCGCACACTCTCGGTAAGACTGCGGCACGTGTCGCCTGGCGAGGTACACTAACGTCTGTGACCGGTGCAGTACATCAGCAGCGCGAGCAGGACGGCACCGTTCGGACCCGAATGGGCCGGCGGGTGCGGGCGTTGGCCGGCCGACCTCGCCGGCGGCGGATCAGACGGGTCAGGTGCTCTGGTGCCTGCGCCGGACGGTCTCGGCCAGTCCAGGAACGGGGCGGCAATCGTCACACAAATATTTTTTTAGCTCATCGAGATGTGATAACATCATATTTTCCTATTTTTGCTCACGACAGGGATAGAAGTTTGATAAGAATATAGTTAGTCTTTGCCCAGGCGTTCATCTGATCACAGGTGATGACGTAGTTTCGAGTTGGACTGTTTTATTGCCACCATGACTTCGGCTTTAGATGCCATGCTTCTTGAAATATTTGCATATCACGATTACACTGGTGCTCTGTGAAATGCCTCCTGACATGTACTCCAGCCAATTTGTAACACTTAATCTTCTGTGATCCTTGCTTCCAATGTTCTTGTGAAAAATGATGGGAAGCGATGTTGTTTATTTTGTAACCCCTACGAATCACACATTCAAAATTAAAAGTCAGCGATCAGATAAAAATCAATGATCCTTTAGCCCTTTGGTACTCTGGAAAGGTTATTGCTCCACTGAGATCCGCACAATCATTGAAAATAAAGTAAAGTTTTTTCTTCGTTATTTTTGTACATGCTTATACATTGGCAACATGAAACAAAATGTTTCTCTGTAGTTGGTATCGCAACGTATCTCACTGCGTACCGATCTGGCAAGTGATATATTTATTTGACACACCAATGTATGGGTGAGGGCATAGGTCTATTTACAGGCCTCAAGTCCATGGACGGCGTTGTCTTGCCTTAAGTAAATCGTTCAGGAACGCTGGTTTCATCAGCCCAGGCGGTCAGGCATCCAGCAGGGATCATTTCACTCACTTCTGCCAGTAATGATTCCAGGGCCTCATTACAGCCGGTGCCTACTCAATGGTCGCCAATGCCCCGGATGTGGCGCGATGCATGCTTTGATGAATGTGTCCGCGATGTCGGATTGTCACATCTGATGATTGTGTAGACGACTTAGGTATCCAACTTAGGTATCTTGGACCTTAGGTGTCCGAGGGCACAACACGGCTGTTTGTGAGGGTACGAAAATACGTCCGGCCACTTTGTCACCATCATTACATGCACCGGCAGACACTGCCACCGTTTTCACGACGGATTTCGGCGCGAAACTCTTCAAAACTTCTTATAACTGTTCAGCGTTTATTTTCTAGCCACACACCTTTTATCAGCAATTTTCAGCTAGGAATGCTTCGCAGAGCTTTAAAAACACGTTTGAAAAGACGCATAATTGGATAACATTGCGGCTTACTGCCTATAACCGAGATCATGCTTTATAGACAGGTATGATGCCAGACTTCTTCCCGCCAAAACTTTTCAAAATTCATTGTAAGCGTTCGTTGGCATCTCAGACCCAGACGCGACAAAACAAACCCCTTCATCTTTGTAGCGTCCCGGTTCATAGGCACGCACTATCAACAGAGCTTGGTTTCAGTACTTACAGAGCTTGCAGGGCTCACATACCTTACATGAGCCAAGAGTAATGACCCTTGAATGAAATAATCCTCAAAGCCCGCCTTGCCGTACACAGCACTGATGTAAACAATAATACGCAGCCGGCATCTAACGCCCTCGACCGATGCACATTGCTGATTTTCAGGCCCGGTATTTTCCTAAAATTCGGGCAAACTAAAGGCATGGGCTGAAGAAATGCCTCTATGACTAGTTTAATATAACAGACTCATTCTTAGTCGGATACATCTGGTTCACCTGTTGCATGTTAATGGAATTGCATGACAGCATGCTTTTGCTTGACAGAACATAATGTTTACACTAAAAGCTTATAGCAACACTCTAAAAGCTTTTAACATATTGTTTAGTGACAACGGCTACCTATAAATGCGTACGGACTCCAACATGACTATATCTTACAAAAACACAAAAGTCATCACCAAACAAACATGTTGCCATATGTAAAATCAGCTAACACAAAGTGGAATGTACTAAAATCTAGGGTGTCAAATTCCTTCAATGAGCGATCTACGGTTTTTCCTAGATGTGCCGGTAAACAATATTCAACACGCATAATTTTACATGACATAATATCCTGGACGGCTCATGCGACTGTTTCATGCTTAGTGGTTTATGTGTTCAGCTTAACACTCGTATTAAAGTGGCCGCATTCCCCTGGCGCGGCACCATGATCATCAATCATGCAGCGCATAAAGGGTGTACCTCCATCGGTGCTGTACCGCCACTACAGACTGTAATAGCACCCGAACGGGTCCACCCATTTAAACGGGGAACCTCACGCCGGACGCACTGAATGTCTTTGTCACCTCCAACACACCGAAACCCGGGATAAGGTCAACACCGACTCCCATCAATCGGGACGCGAAAAATTAAACGTTTGTCTCCCGCGTGTCAACCGGGTTAATGAATACCGTGTCTGTTTATACTCGGCCTGCAGTAGGTCTTATTTTCACTACCAATAGCGCAGCGAGTGAGGAAGG
>NW_023596224.1:0-17233 GCF_011947565.3 Pollicipes pollicipes
GTAGGTCACGGTAAAACAGATGCAAACATTGTTGGGGTAAATGCTGATCTCTCTCCTCTCTCTCTCTTCTCTGTCTCTGTCTCTGTCCTTGTCTGTCTCTGTCTCTGTCTCTGTCTCTGTCTCTGTCTCTGTCTCTCTGTCTCTGTCTCTGTCTCTGTCTATGTCTCTGTCTCTGTCTCTGTCTCTGTCTCTGTCTCTTGTCTCTGTCTGTCTCTGTCTCTGTCTCTGTCTCTGTTCTGTCTCTGTCTCTCTGTCTCTGTCTCGTCTCTGTCTCTGTCTCTGTCTGTCTCTGTCTCTGTCTCTGTCTCGTCTCTGTCTCTGTTCTGTCTCTGTCTCTCTGTCTCTCTCTCTTCTCTCTTCTCTCTCTCTCTCTTCTATCTCTCTCTCTCTCTCTCTCTCTCTCTCTCTCTCTCTCCTCTCTCTCTATCTCTCTCTCTCTCTCTCTCCTCTCTCTCTCTCTCTCTCTCTCTCTCTCTCTCTCTCTCTCTCTCTGGCGACTCTTGGTGCATGGATAAAGCAAATCACCATATGAAAGTTGTCTTTTTTTATCTCGATTCGGATAACGTAAGAAACTCGATCGAGCTCAGGAACTCTTCGCACGCGCCGGATCTGGCAGGGACGGTCTCGTTGCCACTGGCTTCAGAGGAACAGCTGCACGGGCTCCGCCACGAAACTGGCGACTCTTGGCGCATGGATAAAGCAAATCACCATATGAAAGTTGTCTTTTTTTATTTCGATTCGGATAACGTAAGAAACTCGATCGAGCTCAGGAACCCTTCGCAGGCGCCGGATCTGCCAGGGACGGTCTCGTTGCCACTGGCTTCAGAGGAACAGCTGCACGGGCTCCGCCACGAAAGGTCCTGGACAGAACGGGCAGACGGCCATGCCCGTGTCAGCCGCCGCCTGCACGTGGCGCAGGCAGGCGAGGCAGCCAAACGCGTGCATGCAGGGCATTACCGCCGCTCGCCTCACCCGCGGGCTCCACGGCTCCAGGCAGATGGAACAGGTCTGCGAAGAAAGGCGAAAAGCATGCGTTAAGTCTCGAGCTGCTTCAACGTTGGTAGCGCGTATAATACATTTGCAAGCATCGCTAGTGCGTAACTGTTGTCACTATGCGCTGCGGCATATCATGTTGGGTTCCCGTATTGCACCATTCCACTCCGTTTTTAACTCACTTAGACAGCCCGTCAACCCGAAAAGTGCAAAATTTATTTTTACAGCATCGTACTTATACCGCATTAGAATTTACAGAACCGCGAGCTTGTGCTGGCATGCGGTGGTGGAGCTGGAAGCGCATAGATCGAATCTCTATTATTTTGGTTGTGCTGTTAACCTACTCATAGGACAACCTCAAAATAATTAAGGTGAAATATGCGTTCCAGTCTAATCTTTGAATGGTACAATTTGGTTTTGGAAGGCTTCGGAAGCATTTCAGTGCTACCTGCGGCGGCCGGCCCCGTTTGAGGTTACTGAAACTGCTATAGCCGCCTTTACTCCAGAATTACAAACGCGCAAGCTAAAGATTTGTTATGCAATTCGTTTCTCAAATCGATTCTGTAAAATTATGTTCGATAATTCCGTTCTTCGATTCTAGATTCGAACTCCATCGCTTCTGGTCCCAAGCGAACATTGCGTAGGCTTGCGTTCAGGTCTGACTTAATATCCATCCTTTCAGACACTAATGAGACCATTTACCAATATTTTGAGCAAGGGCCCCGCGAGAAAGCTGTAGGAAGGCCTTTGCATTGTCTCACTGCGGACTCGAATAAGATGTCATATGTCGTTGCAGGCTGTCATAACGGGATATAACAGTTATAATATCTCATTGCCTTGTCAGAGAGCCCCGACCAACGCATGAGGTCCTCTGGCCTGTGAGGATCGGTCCCGGTCCCTGTTTAGCAAATGTTCCTCTGGCCGACTTGGGCCCTTCCTGACACATGGGCCCCCTGTCATGGACCGTGGGCCCCTGACCGTCACAGGGACGCCTCATTGTCTCGGCCAATGTAAATTGCGGGGCCCGGTCTCGTCCCTGGTTGGGAAATGAGCCCTCAGGACCCAGACCGACACGCAGCCGACTGTTCGGTGTTCGTGGTCTCTACACGAAATTTGGAGTCCACATTGGCCAGTGGTCATCGATAGGTTGAGAGGCACTCCTGACAGACATTTGAGGGCCTCTGCCGTAAGTTGCCGTGCTACGAACACAATTAGAGGGTCAGGGATCAAGGCCAGGCTCTGCGATGGGCGTCAGGGTAAGGCCTTGTTATGAACTTCAGCAGTCCGCTTTTCCCGCCGTATAGCCTGTGTATGACATTGGTTTCGAGTGTGGTGTACCACTCTTCATATTAAATCATTGACCTTACGGCCTTTTAAAACCTTTTGTTTGCTCGCCGTTTCGTAGCTTCCAACGCGGTCCCCTTGTCCAGCGTATATGTCTGCTTAGGTGGCGGCATGACAGTAGGCCTGCCTACATAGCTGCAGTTTGTTGCTACCAATGTATCTAATGTGTTATATCTGGAGGCACCGGACGAAGTCGTTATGGGAGCAATATGACCTTTGATGTCGACGCGCCCTAAAATCCAAAATCATAATCACACGGAGTAGGAAAAGCCGACCTACGTTCGGATGGTACATAGTAATTTAATGCATAAACGATTCAATATGAAATGAACGTTACAAGACACCAAACTCACTGGGGCAGGCTGTTGCCACGGTCCTTCGTCCGCTGCCGCCTCGTCCGCTGCTGCCTCGACGGCAGCCTCCGGTGCAGCTGGGAGATCCCCGCGTTCATAGGGGTGCTCATTGAGCCCGGCTCCAGGTGCACGCTCCTCTTCGGCTTCCTCGGCGGCCAATGCCGGGTCCTCAACCTACGACGAGGTTTATGTTCGTGAACAAACCTTTATGCCGACGACTGTGATTGCGCTTAGTGCACATTGCTACATTATAAAGCAGTGGTCTTTAAGCAGTTCATCGCGATTGAGGTCCGCGTTGTTGAGCTCCTTTGTAGCAGCCAAATACGGTCCGACGCATGTCACTATGACAACTAACTACCAATCTGGCGCGAAGGAGCGAGGAGCGAGCGGTTGGAAGGGCAGCGCAAACGGCCGCACGGTTTGGGCGGTTTTGGCGGCGGCACAAACTTTCCGATGATGTTCATAGGGACCGTGCTCAAGTTTTTATTTACCGTTTACCGTTTGGTTACGCACTTAAACTGGTTGCAAAGTCTGACACACACGCACGCGCACACGCACGCACACGCATATATATATATATATATATATATATATATATATATATATATATATATATGTGTGTGTGTGTGTGTGTATGCATCACATTCCGGATGTAACATCTCAGATGGAGGCGATGAACACTCCCTTGGATGAAACACCGTCGACGAAATCCATACACTTCGAAATATAGCGGCTTTGGTGGACATCAAAGAACAGGAAACTAATGTTATTGTTTGTTAGCAACAGCTCCTTGTTCCCAAGGTATGTCGGGAGTCGCTCCAACAGAGATCACAAATTTCGATCCCCGTAGGCGCCAATGCCAACATTTGACAGCATGACCAGGGTCAACATATTCGGACATCAGAATTGTGGTGCCTCCTGAAGTCAGCAAGAATTGTGCATCCTGGGCGCGATGTGTTTTCGCGCATGTGAACAAAGTTACTTGATGTGGCTTTAAGGTCAGGGTTGTTCCATATTAGTTTGGCGTACCTCCTCCGGAACGCCCTCCAGGTTTGCCGTTCGCTGCCTGAATAGGTGCTTGGCCGCCTCTAGGTATTCGGACAGGGACCGGCCGCCCTCCACCATCTCCTGCTGCAGGGCCCGGAGACGGCCGTGGATCCAGTGGGAGCGTCTCGCGGAGCGCGCAGTCCGCTGGAGCGTGCCTAGCTCCGCAGCCCGGCAGTCTCTGTTAGCTGCCGCGATCGCCTGGACATGACAGGAGTTGGGCATATATGAACGTTCTGTGGACTAAAACGACTTGGGTTTATTTTCTTCGTGTAGAGCTATGTGTGATACCCATTTCATAAAACATTGGGAGTTGCTAATATTACATTGTTTTGGGACTGGAATTGTCATGCACGACCTAACAAACTTATTTTCATGGGCGGAGTAATGCAAAAAATACCGTACGCACATTCTGTCTTCGACGTGGAGCAGCCTCAAACAGGTTAAGAGTGCAGCGTAAAGAGTGCCTACACGCCTCTGAGGAATTCCTAAGGCGCTGGTCCTAGACGAGAAATATTTAGTCAGCATTATAGCATTACGAGAATACAATGCACTGTGGTTGCGCCGCACGCACTGTGTAATGAGACATACGTCGTTCATTTTGGTCACAAACAGCCAGAAGCTGGGGTGGGCGGTTGGGAAGCTGCTCCTCAGGGTGTTGGAGAATGACTCGGCATCATTGTTTGTGCGCCGAACCAATCCGAAGATGGATAGGTTTCCTGGCTCCACCCGCCCCCGCTGTCTCATCAAGTATTGTGCGAGCCGGGCCAGGGGCGCGGCCAGCTCCAGACGCACCTGAAAACATAGCCTTTGAGTTTTCCGTTCCACTCATCGTTTTCCACACCTCGGCGGACCTGGTGAGCGGTCTATGCTAACCCAGTGCGGCTGTTGCTTGTTTAGACCATGACACTATGATATAGGATATAACAACGCAATTGGGAGCACCTAAAGAATGTTCACGGTTGCATTTCATGCACCCTTAACATGACTTGTAAAATATTGTATTAAGGGGCATGGCGCGTCGCTGAACGCGCTTCAGTTCTGACAGCTTACCAGGGCCGGCGCAGTGGGGGCGGGGAGGGGGAGGTAGGGGGCCCAAGGAGCCATCCACGATACCTTGATCTCTTTGTATTTTCTTGCATGGCCCTACGCTTTCGTTTAGGCACAATCTGCTAGCATGCCTGGGCACTCTTGATCGGTTAGACGACCCCCACGGATTATTCCTATTTGCCTGTAAGGGCTCTATGCGCTTTTCCCCGGAGTGCCAGGGACTCGGTACACTCAGTCGCTCATGTGCCATTCAAATTGGTCTTAGATTATGTTGCTTGGGGGGGGGGGGCTTGTGCTGTTGCTAAGGTCCATAAAAGGTGAGGCACCGAGCCGCTCGATGCTCATGGACTGACTTTATTGATCTAGCGCTCTTTCCCTCCGATTTCGTCTGCGGAGGACCCTTCACTCCCGAGACCTGTATTCACGTACACTGGTCTTGGGTAACTTCCCTTCGCTCAGAGGGCCCTGTGCTCTAACTGGGGTTCTATATTTCAACCTGCCGGTGCAGTCCTGAGCGTTCAACTGCCCGCCATGTTAGTCTTGGTGCCTTAGCCTTAGAGTAGCAGGCAGATATGTGGCCATGAATTTGTATGCGCCATTGTGAAGCAATTAATCCGTTGAGGCAAAAACTCTGCATTAGCCATTAAACACCAGCTCATCACATCCACCGACTAGCTAGCTGGCTTTTCTCGTACCTCGGGCACCTGGCGCTCCAAGAGCAGGGTCCACGCCTCGTGGAGCCGGTCGGCTGGCACGAGGGGAAGAATGACAATCTTCCGAGCCCATCTTGAAAAGGCGGACGCCTCCATGGTGTACTCGGCGCGCAGCCCGAGGCGCCGTATCTGGAAACATGCCGTTTGATTTTATCGGACGATATGCTACACAAATTAAGGAAATTTTGGGACGTGGCTAAGGCTGGGGCAGCGGAGAATGTAGCACATTAAGCCGAAAGGTTTACAATAGGCACTAGGCGATTTCGCTAGAATGTGGTTCAAATATGCAGGATTTTGGAGGAAATCTAACATACCTTAGGCACCACAAACACATTAAGGTGTCGGCATGCGCGTGTTTCTACGGCGCCGTGCACGCCTGGGTGACCCTGAACCAATCACACGGAATTGTCTACACAAGTTCGCGGATGTCAAGCGTGGTGACAAGAAGGTTTAAGTGTTAGGGGGCATGAGTGTGAACTGCACTGAAGGATAGTCAACATGGCTATCTCAGTTCATAACCTCTTAGACATGGGAACACTAATTTTAAGTGGATATACCCATCAGAAATTGGCATGTTGCATACATGCCTCGGCCAGTTTTAGCCAGATATACAAGACGGAAGGGCGCACCCAATGACACGGCAGAACAGCTCCGCACAATGTCGTCATCAGTACTACCGAAAAGCGCGTCACAAATGACAAACTCACTGAACTTTGTCCAAACATGACTGTAAATAGCATGCTCTTTTCTGCTCATGACTTACCTGACGAATGATGGCCTGAGCATAGTGGAACCAGCAGCCGCTCTGCACGGCTTCTGGCCACCCCGCGGCGGCGGCTCCCTGCAGCGCTCGCTCCCAGTCCGAAAGGAAGCGGCGCACTGGGGCACCGAGGACCCGGCGGATCTCACCGAAAACTGCATGGTAGAGCCGCCGGGTCCTACACGACATTAAAACGAAGACGTCGGGAAGCATGGCACCGCTGACTCCCATGAACACCACCAGTAACTGGTGAAACTGGTGAGGCACCACACGGAAGGTCCCATCGGCCTGCACGTTGACATGGTCGTTTGTGGCAGCGTGTGCCACCACGTTCGTCTTGAAGCCGATGGCCACCTGAAATACAAATAATCACACCATGTAATGGTACGATTTTCCAAAAGAGCGTTGGTATTTCACCTCGGCAAACACTGCAGATTATCGCATGGAAATGATTTCAGCCATCTTTTGGATTTGCAATGAGCCACAGACACCTGGCAGTGGTAGCCGAGCTGCTGTTACCCGCCGCGAGATAATGGCAAGCTAAACGAGGCTCTACTGAAAGGAAACGAGCGTTGCACAGCAAGCACGCAAAGAAAGGTAGGGCTGGTGGATTCAGTGCATGCGCCATTTGTTGGGCGTGGCTGCGCTGGGATAGTCGTGGTGAATTTGCCTGAATTCGACAGTTTCTCTGCTGTTTTACCCATTTCTGATATCGAAGTATCCACGTGCTGCCGGATATAGATTAATCAATAGCCTTCCTTGAATTTCAACCAATAAACATTGTGACACCACACAGCAGTAATGAAATCAAAGACAAACGTTTGACCAGCATCTTTGATGATGTCCTCATCGCCTAACGTACCGTTCTAGCCCAGTATACGGGCTGTACCGAAGGCGCAGTTCGTTAGAGCACCTGCCTTCCGTTCCCCCCATTTGCTCACCCGTAGCGGGATGGACTCGAGTCGCTTTCGGCGCTCGCTACTTGCCCATTACTGGCATGGCCTGCGTCCGGTGACAGCGGCCGCGCATAAGACTACGTGACATCAGAGGGCAAGCATGATAGTAAATAGTTGGCTTTTAATCATAATCCTGACATGACCTGCGATCATCTTGCCTACTATCTTCCGTCCCGAAGGCTGAGACTTGATATACCAATGGGTATTTAATGCACTGAGCCACATTTTCGAACCAGCAATGTATGCGTATCCCTGCTTGTGCGAACAAGGCAGAGGTGATTCTTTGCTTCTTGTCGTCTCCTTGTTGTTGAAATGTGCGTTTTCCAGTTGTTACATATCTTAGTAAAGGAAAACGCTACGTGTACATTATCGTTTTGCATCGATTTATCACATCCACACTATTCTAACCTAGTTCCCCGCGTCGGCTCTGGGAGGTTGCGTGCGCCGAAATTGCACATTCAGGACGAGAAGTGATGTACCACAGCCGCACTTGATGGTAGTGAGTTATGCATGTCATAAACGGATGCTGGCATCTGCCCTCCATTCGCATTTACCTCGTCCCCATTGACGACAGAACTGAAGCAGCGGTGTGCTGACAGTCCCGGCCCGGCTGCGTCGATCGCGGCGACTGCTGCGACGGCGGTCTCCGGCACGGCGGGCTGATTGACCCGCCTCTGTCGTAGCATAATCTGCCGCATTTCTTGGCAACTGAGCGCGGCTCCCGCCTCGCCTTGCGCCAGGTGATTGAAAATTTGGCGGTTTGTCCTCCCCTCTACATCATTTTGGACAGCAGTCCTAATTGCCGACGTCACGCTCAACATCTGAAAAGAGGAGGTGCATTCAGATCAAGTTTCTCCTATATATTCGCAAAAGTTCTTTCTGCAAAACGCCGGAACATGCCCTCTCGCATGTGGTCGAAAAGACGCCGGTATGGTCCGAGCAAAATTTGTAGTAGGGGTATATGTGCAGCGACCTGTGCTGCGCGTCTGGGTAACAAAAAATGTAGACAGACTTGCGTTCTTCATTGCAATTATTTTAAAAAGTGTAGCTATTGCAAAATGCGTCATATAACCGCTGCAAGCTGTTCAACAATCAAATATCGCTGGCGTCCCTACCCACGAAAAAAACACGTTGAGGGTGTCTCATAGATCCATTTCATGCAAGGTGTACCCAAGCGTGAATCTGCAGTATCCTGCGAACAGGGGTACCCATACATACATACAGCGCGAGTCCTCAGCACTGAATGGGTGTCCTCAATGGGGATGGGTGTCCTCATCACATACCTCGTTATCCAGGTGAAGTGGAGCATGAGTATGCGGCCGGTTTAGGCGGATGCGCCCACCGTTCAAAACGGCCGTCCCCAAGCATCTCACTGCAGTGTTCTCACGCTGATGGCACCTGGTGACATACACGAGATAGCTGTCACACGCCACATTGTGTGCTTCATAATGGATGGCAAGCAGAGCGTAAAAGACAAAAACAAAATGGCATCTGTTATAATGCTTTCATACTTGAACACAAAATGGGATAATCTGTTCACTACTCGTGTGTCGTGGGCTGAAAAGATCAAGCAAAGTAAAAAAACAAACGAATACGTTAAATAAGTGGTTACACGCGTCACAGTCGTTCATCTAGCATATACGCTACTGGCATCATGGTAAAAGATTGAACATGGCCTCATGTTTCCTTGCATGGCCTCACATGACCTATTGCGACCTCATGCATTGGAATGATATTACTACATGTCCTGACTGGAACCAGAGGAGCGTCATTGCGCGATGCGCAATTTGCGTATTGTGTACCGTTTTATTCGGTGTGGTCGCTTATGATCTGACCGCTAAGGGGTCTCGTCCTTTGATTACATCAAACACTTTTATGGCCGGATCTGACCATGCCAAAAATTTGATACGATGACCAACCTAACTTGCCTTACCAACTTAGCCTTACCAACCAACTAACCCAACCAACCTAAGATGAACCAACTTAGCCTTACCGCACAAAGAATGCTACTCAAAATGACCAAAAGGAATTGTTTACAGCATGTATCTCAGCGTTCTCCCCGCACCTGCTTCAGTCCTGGCCCCTCCCCTCCCATTGCATTGGGCTATTCTAAAATATATCAGGGCATCATTTACCCAAGAGTTCCGGATGACTCGATGTCAGCTACCGCATGACAAATCTGAGTGTTCCCCTAGGGATACCTTTCATAAACAACACTTCATAAAATTAGCCGGCTTATGCATTGTGAACGACAGCTCGCGCCAACTGAACGCGCTGACCATGCGCTGTCGGACTGCTGCAGAATAGTGTGCACTAGAAATGTGTGCGCACAGGCTCTTGTGCTCTAGTCTCACTGTTGTTTTCGTCCCGCATCGCCATGGTCCAGGCAGCCGAATGGCCACTGGCACGTCTAAATATTTTCCGCGCTTGAATGTGACATACGGCATATGTGCGGTAGACAGTCCAAATTAATCGTTCAAAGACGTTAAGCCGGCTGCACACAGAAACGGACATTAACGCTACTGAATTTGCTTGCCGTTGTCTCAGAGAATCCTTTTCGCCGTGTTTAGCTACAACCGCGGCATGCCCATCTGATGCGCCTGAATATCTTCCGCGCGGAGGACGGGCAGAAACTCGTGATTTCAAGGCCATGCGCAGTCGACGATATGTCTGCAAATCTTGGCGGCAATTCGCATGACCTTTGCAATGACGGATGTTTGTGGTAATTGCAACCAAACCATGGCGAAATGAAAAAAGGTTTTGGGTGAACACTGATCGCCGTAAACCGGGCTTTGCGCCTGTATCATTTTTACAGCCCGGGCTCGTACCGTTTAGGCTTCAGTGTCATGTATGTGATATTAGCTTGGAAAAAACCGCAATGGGTCGCTTCCCGGCCGTCTGCCAGCGTGTTCTTGCCAATTGGCCTCTTTCAACTGACCACGTCACTGATCTTAGAACATCATAATTCCAAATTTGTTCAAAGAATGCCAAATTGATAGATGAAGAGATGTTGAGAACTTCGCGTTGCTGCGAGCGTTCTTTTTTGGCCTGTGCTCCAAGAACAGTAAGGGAAGTCAACTTTCCCATCACGACCGGGCGTGGGTTGTCGCATGAGTAAATTGGATCGGCACACTCTTAGATGCAGAATTTAAGCTGTAATAGAGTAAATGTTTCGTTGCTTCGCGGTGATGAAAATGTTAACAGCGCAGCAACGCATCATCGCATCAGCGCATGCGCAACCCCAGCCAAGCCCGGGCGAATAAAACACTGCTATAAGGTGAAGGATTCGGGTACTCACTGGAGATATGTGCTGAGTCCAATCTTGGTTTTCGAAACGTAGATGTGGCCGTCAGCACATGCGTAGACGCGGCTGCCCCGTCGCCTACCTTCCCGCACCTCATACTCCATGATAGTCTTGAGGGCAAGGCGTACCACAACCAGGACCGTGTGATGGCGCGATCACAACTGGCGCGATAATGCCGCGAGCCCACCGGCGCAGGGTCACCCTTTTATGACGCCGGCGAAAAATAGCTTTTCCCTCTGAAGACACCCAGACGATGTCCCCATGCGTCCAGGAGTCGCGTCCGATTCGGCCGACCGGGTACTCGCACATCCGTGCCGGTGGCGTGGTTTTCGAGCCAGCATTGTGCAATGCGACACTCCCCAAGACACTGTACCGACTGCGTAGCTCGAATCGCAGCAAACACGCCGCTAGGTTCGCAGCGTGTTCTTTCGCAGTTTTGCCCGATACGATTCCGACCAGCACATGCCGCATGTCTTGAACGTTGTTGACGTGTCTTGGTGTCCTCCGCGTCGCTGCGTTGCTTCTCATAAACATATTTTCAAATTTATTCCCTGACTTCTAGTACCGGCATGTGAAAACTGACTTGAATGACGACACTGATCTAGCATAACCTGGCTAACGTTTCACTTCGCAAAAACATGCCGCGTACGGTAGATGTTGACACGGACCTCATATTATCATTTACAAAATTATTTCGAGCGCTTTTTATCATTTCGTTGTTCCAACCGTCGAAATGGTAAGTAACCTGAAATGCTCACGAGTGATTCCTTTCCTTGGAAAATGATGATGATGCCTATCTGAGCTTTTTGGGCGAATCGACTGTAGGTGGTCATGCAGCACCCACAACTATCATATTCTACAGGGCCGTAAACTAAACAGGAGTATCAAAAAAATCTTATTTAGTCTTGGCCAGGCATTATGTCATCGTGAAAATATCACCTAAAAATCTTATTGGTCGCAGGAGCGAGGGAAGTTGTCAAGAATGGGGGATGGGTCAGAGGCATTTGAGTCGTTTCTTTCCATGTACCGCCGGAAGCCTAGTGCTGAATTATCTCAGTTGCTGGGAAGTGGAATATATGCCCCAAGGTCCTCTCCCCCCCCCCCCCCCCCCCAATAACGCCATCGTTACCTCGCCTATGCTTGGTCATATCGTCCCCACCCCGGCGTCCCGGTTGTTATGGTGGCGGCTGGCGGCCGGGGGTTGTTTGGCCCGTCCCGTTGCGAAGGGGGGGCTGCTCCCCCCCCGCCGCCCCAGACAAGTTGGCGCGTGGGGAGGACGGCTCCTGGAAGTGTTTTGGTGAGCGTGCTGGGCGCATCGGTGAGATGTGCATTGTGCAATATCATTTCCGTTTCGTTCATTGTGCTGTCGTGTGGCAGGACTCTTTTATATTGACTTGTTGTCTTTGATAACACCGGCCCACTTGCAGGGCCGCGCCATGTTGCTTGGAGAGCGAAAAGCCTTCCAATATTGTGCATCCTTGCCCACTTAGTGACGTGGAAACCCCTCCTATAGTAACATGAACCTCAATTAAAAAGTCGGTTCCAGTCATTGTGTACAGCGTCATATAAGGCTTATTTATGTATGGGTGAGAAATCTCTCTCCCCTCATTGAAGAAGGCTTTAGGCGAGGTCCTGGGCCTGCGTGATTTTTTTCTTGTGCAACGATACATTTGCGATATATCTCGCCTGTTTCTTTTGATGTACTTGCTTGCAATATGCGAACGATGCGTTGTTGGTGTTTTCGGCTTGCGGCCCTTTTTGCGTATTTTCTCCGGCAGGATGAAGCTCGCTGTTGCGGATATTGATGACAGCGGTATGGACATCAACTTCAGCCCTTCGTTAGCTGGGGAGGTGCTCCGCTGTTGAACTGATGGGCTGCTGCTGAGAACGCAGCTACTCTGCTCTGGATGGCTGTTTGAGGAGTTGCTGCTGGCCGCCCGGAAGCTTTCAGTCTGCCAGCAAGCTGGCACAGCAATCAGAGGCCTCTGCCAGTCATCTGGTGGCTGCTCCAGAATCATCATTTTTAGGAGAAGTAGGCATTGTGCCATATGGGCCCGTAATGCTCAGTTCGTGCTTCACGAACAATTCTGCCAAAATCTACGTCGATGATTTCCTTGCCACGATTATTGGTAACTCCATACCATGGACATGGCAAAGATAAAATCTGCTATATTTCTCTGAGCACTTTCGCAGGCAACAGTAGCAAACCAAGTTTTCGAATTGTGTCATAAAAAAGGAAATTGGCACTCTTTTCACACAAAGCATTCTCACAGCAGTCTTTTTCAAACTGGGCTGGCGGTGTTTGCCAGGAATCTGCTGTTTTATTCTTTATTGCATGTATTTTTATTAAGTGCACCTTTTCATCCTTGGCTGCTTTCGTTGCCATCAGCCACAATCCATTCATTCCGGGGGCAAACAGCGAGGTGCCTTAAACGACCCAAACTCACCCTTTAATGACTGAAGTGGATCGGAAACCAACCGCTTTAGAATAAGAAATTACTATCGAGATAATATCGTATTCTCACATCGACCGATGACAGTCACTATGCTCCAATCTGTTTGATCATGACAATGACAAGCTTGTTAGCATCGTCCTGGTGAATTAAACTACAACGCTTCATTTCTTTTATGGATTATGCCGTTATCTCATAAATGGCACCATGGATGGTTTGGTGTCGTTATTGTGACCGTATGAAGACTAAGTCAAGTCTGCTTTCAGGCAAGCACTCCATGCAAGAGGCCTTACGTAAACATTTCCCATACAAGTACCCCGAGCAAGTGCGTGTGTAGTGCATTTCTGCACTGCTATTCGGCATAGCTACGTTCGTTATTATCAACCTCGGCAAATGGCTTAACATAAAATCAGTTCTTTTGAGTAGTAAACTCTGTTTATATGAAAAATCATCGTCGCTCACGTTGTGGAGCAGTAATCTGAGGAACCAAAGATCGTTATTTTCAGGGGCCATCCTGCTGCAGCACACCGCGCTACGGTGTCTCCCGCAACAAAACGAAATAGGTAGCAGGAAAATGGTTTCCGCTGGAGAGACCGCGACGACGGCACGAAACACTGCGCTGACGACTGCACCAACGGCAACGCATGGCATTCGTTGAATAATTCGGTGATTATCGCATTGGGCATGATAACAGAAAAGTGTATGTTTTGTGCAATGGGCGACTCTGGACATGGTGTCCGATAATCTGCACTTGCGTTGCAGCAAGTTGGTGGCAAGCGACAAGCAGGTGATGCGCAGTCAATAGGTCACAGCATCGACCGCAAGGCGGTCTGTCGCCAGCCAATGCTATGGCGGTGTGTAACATATGTGTGTCATATGCGTTGTTGGCACAGGGCAAGTTCCTCCCTCGTATTGTTGCGGAAACGCAACTGCAACTTCCGATACGGGGTTTCACTGAGTTCAGCTTGTTGGCGCTGTCCCAGTGGTGCGCCGCCATCGCTCCCGCATAAAAGACGACACCACGGCGTACGTGTCCTGAGTTGGTTGTGGTATTACAGGAGTGTGTGTCCCAATCGTAGTGCGATTTGCCGCGGCATCAGCAAGATCATTTCCTTAGATCCCCACGTGACTTGGGACGCAACACAGTAGCGGACCGTTTTTCCTGTTCGAACCAGAGGGGTAAGACGTGTCTGAATGTCCTGGACCCGTAGATTCGACGTGGAGAAGCCGCAAAACAGCCAGGAGGCTGCTCATGGTGTCGGAAAGAGCCAAAGAAGATCGCTAGCCAAGTTTTTAAAACAAAGTTTTGATGATGGCTGTCAGCTCGGAAAGTGAAAACTGACGCGTGTGTAGCCCGCGCAAATGGCCGTGTTTTTTAGCCACATACAACAGCGCTTCCTATGCCTGCATGCGTCGTAACACAATCCGTGTAAGTCGTCAAGTATCCGTCAAAGAAGACCATGCACTTTAAGGCCGTGTTTCCAAGTTCTATCGCGATTACGTTGTTTTCGTGTTTGATAAGGAACGTCCACTTTTGGCGGCGCTTACTTCCAAGGGGCAATTCCTTTCTTTAGATTTGATTACACCTCATAAGTTGAAGCCGCCACATTGTCGTGACTGTTGGAGTGGCCTTCGTAAGCCGCACGAAAATACTGCTTTGTAGATGGAATAATCTGGGAACTGCGCTAGCTTGCACGTGTGGCTCAGTCCCAGCACCTGCCTTCGCAATGCTAGTGGGGTGCTCCTGAGCCTCTACCAGGAGACTATCATGTCAATGATCATGACTATATATGATATTCGCCTGCGGTTTCCGCAAAACAGACAAACCTATTCCACGGGACCGGCGATTGATCGTGGGACGTAACCGGTTATTTCTGCGCCTTGCATCAAATGTCGCCTTTGAATGATGGCAGGACGCACTGCCGTTGTATTAAACAACATTGCATTGTATCGAACACTGACAAACGGTCGGTGCCGGCCAAATCAATTCTCCTGACCCGCGAACACAAGACGCTCAATCTATGCCACGTGATCTATTTCACATGGCTGTGAATGTGATAGGTTTGGACGTTTGGACGTCCAAACCCTCTGACCTGTATTCATGAGAATGCGTGAATACAGTAGAAGATTCACGTGAATGCTTCGCAATGCTAATGGGGGCTCGTGCGCTTCTACCAGACGACATGGACGACGTTCGAAAAGCCCCTGTGGTCATGCGTAGTGCGACGTAGTGCACCGTGTTCAAAGTGCGTTTGCAGGTCTGTTGTACCGTCATAATAAAGCAGTTGTAGTCAAGTCTTTAAAGAATGAGGGAACGACAGAGGTGAGAGCGTACTCCTATAAACACCGTATGACGTACGTCCCACGGACGCTAAGGTGTTAAGGGATTTTAAACATTCGTCGCGGAGGCTTTTGTGTGCATTCAGTATGTTACCTGTCGGTCAAATCGTATACCTACAGATTTTCTTGGAGAGGGTACGTTGGTTACAGGGCTGTTGGTTACATGAGGATACCCAGGGTCATTTCAGGTACTTGTTTCAAGTTTGACATTGCGTGACATCAGTGAAACCGAACGTCACGATCTAGAGATGTAAAATATTTTCAGGAACGAGTTCACATGGGGCCTTGCCCACCATATTGGTGTTGCTATGTTCATTAATTTTTAGTATTTCACGGGGTTGATTGACTACCAGAGGGCATCTTATTCAAGCTGCCACCAGAGCGTATTTGAAAAAGATGAGATGTAAGCCACTTCGTTGTCTCGAAACATTTCACGACAAAGTGGAAAATGTGACCGTTTATTGGACATGAGTACAGCACACCCACCTACCAACAACAAAAAAGCGCCCCACAACTTCGGCCCTGTTTGCAGTTTATCTGCTTGTCATCGGAACATCACTGCTCTTCACTTGAAGCACTAAAAGTGAAAAATAGAAAACGCCATGCTTAAACCAAAACCTTGATCTAAATCCAGGCTTACAATTGTTAGAAGTAACGAAATCCAAAACATTGAGCGGGGGGGGGGAGCTTAGAGGAAGCACGACCTCTCCGTCTGTCCTTGATAACTTACGAACCGTTTTCGCAACCAAAATCAAAGTTGAATGGTGTCGATAGTGGGCCATTTAACGATTTTGACGGCAGTAAAATTTTGGGTCAGATAAAGTATTGTGAATAAAAAATCTCACAAGGTCACATCAGGTCACGGTTGGTAAATTGTTAGATTCCGAGATGCACAACTTTAAATTCTAAACAATGTCAGCCGGTACCTACCGATTGCAATGCGTCAGAATATGAGCGTTGAGCGTGGTCCAACGGCCATTGACCTGAATGCTCCCCTCCATTGGCCTCATGATGCATTTGGCAATGTTCAGCCGCCTCTGACTATCACGATAAATAGGTAGCCCACACGCACACCGGTATGCAGAACAGCAACACAAGCGTCTGACAGCGCACGGCAATATTCGTGCAGCCTATCGTAAAGACGTGATGACAATGATGATGACAATGATGACAATTCAGGCCTGTCTTTCTCAGCCCTCACATGGCGCCCAATTAATCACTAGAACATTATGCCAAGATAAGTAGCACTGCCGCGAACCGTGAGATGGGAATTGAGGGGAAGCGGAGCGGAAATAATTCTAAACCAAACGCAATCGGTCCCGACTCACAACGTGAATGATACGACAGTCAACGGATAACGCAAAAACGATCACGAAGTAGCAGAGCAACACGAACGATCTTAACGTCTGGCGTTCTACGCTAGCTGCCTCTGCATATTGTGTGCTTCCATTGTCAAGGGGTGGAGGCCAGCCGGTCACCGTGCAGCAACAGGGTGACATCGGCTACCAGACAGTGAATCGATCTGTCGCCGGTTCGGGTCAATGTTCAGCGGCCCAGCTGGGCGAAGGCGCATCCTGGCTACGGCACACTGGGTTGCCATACCCTCGCTGGTGAGCGTCTAGTTCTGGGTGCACCATTTTCATCACCTGCGAGAATGACAAGTGGTGATTCAGCCGCCAGCCATTATTGACGCGGGAAGCAGTCAGAGTAGTTTTGTCACTAGCAACCAGTGGCGTAGGCAGGGAGTCAGGGGACACGTGCTCCCCCGTTAGGTTATGAGGGGCCTCAGGGGTCTCTCCGGACTGACGATTAAAGGCTCATTGGCGGATCTGAGAGGCCGACCAGAGGTCATATTCAGGGGCCCAGCCCGCTAGGCCAAGCACTTCAATGCCAGCCAGAGTGCCATTTTTTGTGCCCGATCGG
>NW_023596225.1:0-178220 GCF_011947565.3 Pollicipes pollicipes
GCGAGAGAAGCCGGCAGTCTCCGTTCATCGGGGTACTCTCGGGCGGGCCGGTGCTAAGCGGTCCGACCGTCTCGCGCGCGCCGTCACCGCCCCCCCCCCCCCCCCCCACCAACGCGCCTCCAGACCCGGGGTGACCCCATCCAGGTCACACACGTCGCAAGCGGGTACAACCGGTCAACTCATGCCACACGTATGTGGGAGCCGATGAAAGCCTGTGCACAGATGCAGTGAGAGAAGGCGCTTGCCGGGTTTGCATCGGAATAAAAAGGCTCCTGAACTCCTGGACTCCTGGACGTCTGAGGTTTCCTGAGGCAACGATTGTTGTAGTTCAAGCATCCGCTCCACGGAGGAAATTTACAGTTCACGGGCACCAGACAGCCAGCCACGGCTCGGACCGAGCGTCAGCCGACACCGCCGACGGCTGACAGAGCAGCCTTTGTCCAGAGCTGCCGGACGACACCGCTCATCGACCTCCTTCGGACGTCGGTGCGTGCCGTCGCTCAGATCACAGGCTACATGAGCCCTGCACCGACCTCAAGTCTAAAATAAGACGCGATTTCGTTGCGAAGCGCCGCGATGTCGCCTCCTCCTCCGCTTTTGATTAGCGTTGAAATGGTACAATTTTCAACCCGCAGAAACGCAAAAAAAACACGAGTGGATATCGATTCCAGATCTGTTCAGATACAGATTCACGCGGCACTGCCGTCGACGCGACACGAAACTTACGTAACGGATATGACAACGGACAACACTATCCGAAGACCGACGAAAAATGTGCGTCAGTGTGTGCAGACCATCATGCGTTTTCGTGTGAAAAACCGCACATGTAAACCGTCCGTTGCATGTAAACCGTCGAGACGGACTGACGTTACATCTCAGCAATTGGAGAAGCTCAGTCAGGTGAGCAAGCTAAGCGCATGGTGTCGGCGAATGTACCGGACGCCCCACCAACAGGTCTCAAAGCTGTGCACCGATAATGCTCCAGCGGTTCACCATAAACGGTCGATGCCACGTTTTCTGAAGCCGATGCATGATGACGCACACGAACGCATCAGCGACCACCCTCCGTTCCAAGTGGATAAATCGCCCAAAACAAAAGCGCGACAAGCCAGACCGCCACAGGCTGTGCCCAACACCTGGGTCCGTGAGCCTGACGCAGTCCAGACGCGCTGGCGACCTTCCCTCTTCTTGGCTGGGACTCTGCCCGCAGCAGCCGACTGTGAGCGGAAATACCTGCTTCCGAGCCATTCTCGCGCGGGACGAACCTGTCCCGAGGGAATACCGCGCTGCTGCGGGCAAACTGCCACAATTCTGCTGCTGTAGAGTGTTTCAAGCATCTTGATCGCTTGCGTACCAATTCGATATGCTCCAAACAAACGACTACCGTCGTTGGTCTCTGCCAAGCGCGCGCTTTTTATGCCTAAATGGATTCAAACCGATCTTCATGGAAGGGAAGTAAACTGATGTAGTTTGGTAAGCCCACGGGCACCCATATGTGAATAATGAACGGGTTGGTTTGGGAATATATACTGGGAAAATTACGGATATGGATGCGTGCATGGGAAGCATTTATACAACATTGTTAAAATGCTTCAAAAGATGTTTCACGATGATGCCGTTCTCGTTTATTTTAGTCATAACTAGCTCCATCCACGCTACTTCTGTAAATAGCAACACAAAATGGTCTGTTTGGGTGTAAACTGTCCTTAAACTATTCCAAAATTTGGAGCCAAAATCCCCCCCCCCAAAAAAAAAACCCGAACCGGTGATATAAGAAGTAGTTTATGCGGTGTGAAAGAAGGGGGACATAAATAATTATGTGTTCATTTTGTTAGCTAGTGGTAACAAAGCTGGTGGTAACAAAGTTGATGGCGGTGATCAGGTGAGCCTGAAGAACAACAGCTGCTACCTATCAAACTTATTACTACCCAAAGGTCATCTTCATAAATTGAAGTCTGGAGAAAAAAATATGTTATGTGCTCCCTCCCCATTTCGAGCTGGGTGGGCCCCCCATAGGGATTTCTTAAAAACCTTTTGTGGGACGCCAGCGAACATTGCGCAAACCCATGCCACATTTCCTGTCGAAGCATAACACAGATCAAAACACAGACAAACTCGAAACTAAAGTTACGGACAAAAAACGTTTTGTTGGAGGTTTGGATTAATGGCCGAGAAATTCAGAGGGTATGCTGTTTCATCTCCCTGCTCTGCCTGTACATGTTGGTTTATATTTTTCTTCCCAAAGACAACTTACCGTGCGTTCTTTTTACATCAAAAAATGTGTTGTGAGTGCTCCAAAGGTAAAAGATAGGTCACGTGATGTTATGTTGCCAGCTAATGATTTAAAAATTCACATAAGCAAATGATTTCAAATGGCCGAAAGATGCAGTGAATCATTGCGAGTCTAATACTGTTTGTACACCGTTTGGGTTATTCCTCACTGAGTCCTACAAAGAGACCTGCAAAGACGCCCTTACTTGGTGACCACTCAAAATGTCCGATGCCTTGCCTCCTTGACCGTTGCTGCAGTCTGTTCAAAGATTTACTTGTTAAATTCTGGCATCAGAAATTCCTCAAAAGTATTTTCATCAACATATGAAATGTAGGAAGCTAGCCATTGTCAATTATCATGGGTTACCTAGCTGCTTTATTTATCAGCCACACGCAAAGCACCGCCATATGTACACACTCTTCAGTCAGAAACTTTGAACTACCCTTACCTTTGGTTTAAGCCAAGCTTAACGGAAACTTCACCGCCTCACACCGAGGAGAGGCTATCCTCGTCCCCGCTGGTGGCCACGGAGGGTGGAGGGGTGAACGGACTCCGCGACCTCCGCCCCTCCTCCCTGTCCGAGTCCGAATCGGTCGGCGACGGCTGATCACTCGAACTCCAGCTTAGAAACTGGAAATAGGAAACAGCATGACGTCAGAGAAACTGATGCTCAACAGCATCAACCGCACAGAAGCAGGTGAAGTTAGCAAGTAGGCATTGCTACTGTTGCAAGTCTCGTGCGGGAATAAATGGGGCAATGGACCGTGCAATTTATAGAACCATACTTCGTGGCGCACCAACCGATAGCAGCAGCACTGAGCCAGCATCATGCCGTACTAGCATTGCTCATTCAGCTGTAGGCAATGCTAGCAGTCCAGAGACCAGATTTTAGACACAGGGTCACGTAAGAAATTGTCGTTTTTAATCGCAACACATAATTTTGTCCCTCCGCTCCCAGCGGCCCCGCTGTTACATAGCTTTGGCAGAGGTCTCCGCTGGTGCAACCCTCCCAGCTTTGTTTAAGAAATCAACTGCAGTGCTTTGCAAGGATGGGTTTTGTGTTCAGAACACCCAAATAACTAGCTACAATAACTGAGTCATAAGCACAACTAGTAACAGAGCTTAGATAACTAAAGATAACTTTCTTCGCATTTCCAACTAAATGTGCATATTAATAATTCACCTATTGAGGACAAAAAAGAGATTAAATACCTTGGTGCAATAATTGACAAATCTCTTAAATTTACAAGCCACACTAATGGTGCTGCAAGCACAGTAAGTAGAAATATTGGAATAATAAGTAGGGTTATGTACTTATTGATAAAACAACGTCACATCTATCTATCACACTTTGATTCTACCTTATTTAAATTACTGCTGCTTGATTTGGGGTATAAATTATGCTTCTCAACTAGTTCGGTTAGTAATTTTGCAAAAAAGGGCTGTGCGTCTTATAGAAAATGTGTATCCTCCACAAGGCTCAGAGCCGATCTTTAAACGATACAAAATTTTGAACTATCGGATATTGCTAAATCCCAAATGCAACTGTGATGCACAAAATTTAAACTTCACAGCTCCCTGCATCATTCGATTTAATTTACAATCTCTACGAATCCAATGACATGGATATGAGGCGAGCAAAACATTTAGATCAACCTTTCTCTAATCGTAATTATAGGACTATTTACAGCATCTTGCCTTGGCCCTAAGCTGTGGAACGACATTATGGTTTCATACTTTCCAAGAATAGCTGATATCCCCGTATCAAAATCCATCGTTAAGAACATCATCCGGAAGCATTTCGTGAATACATATTACTGTAACATATATGAAGACATTGCAATCCTTTGTGCTGTACATATCCAACGCATTTCATTTTGACCTCCTTCATGTTTCATAATAAATTTATGATTATAAAGTCATGCACATAGACCCAAATTCACGGCGCTGGCTCCGGGAGTTCTCCCATCAACAAGCTTTGCTTAGCTGGGATGGACTCCCTGGACATCCAGCTCAAAACCCAGCACAAAAATGACCAGGTAATTGCCCCCTCCGACTTGTGCGACCGTACAGCCCTTACTAACACGGTGAATTGAGTGGTTGTAGATTATTGGGCTGTTATAGCGGGCTGTCATTAGCTGACTTTGGCTGATGACTTCTTTAAGCCTTCTCATCTATGATTCCCTACCTATCACATAACACAATTCCTTCGGGTCTGCTCCACCTCTTCGCCTGCTTTTTTACGTTTGTTTCATCTTCCTAGCTGGGAGTGCCGCGACTTGATTTTATGTTTTCTGGTGTTAACGTACGGTTTACTGCGTCACTGAGATTGGGAGGGGCACTCCTGGTTACCTTTTGGGTAACGGCGTAGAAAAAAGCTTGACATTCTTTGAGCACACCATCCCTACTATCCCTGAGCCAAACACTCAAAGCAAACCGACCCATTTCAGCGAAAATATTGTATGCGTTCTATGTAGGTCTTCCCAGACATGGGTACAAGGTTTTGTGTGTCGTAAAGCACCTCGACGCAGCCGTCCGGACCACGCTGAACCGGTTTGGTCTGTTGCCACCATGTCTTTCATCGTCAGCTGGGCAAAACGTTCAACTGCCCCAGGATTCTTACGCAGTATCTCTGGAATCCGAGCCCAGCAACCTACCGCCAAGCCACGGGATCACGGCGACTCGGCGCATCATACAGCAAACAGTGGGCCACTGCTGCTATTCCAGATTTAAAAGGCACTGAAGTGAATATGACAACATTGAGGCGGTCCATAGCTCTTTCCAGATCAAAGCAATGTGTCGTGCGCAGACTCAGTTTTAATTATTAAATCCAGGTAGGGCCTAATCCGCCAGGAATGTTGGCATACTTTGTATATATCGTGATTGGTAGAAAACCTCTGTCCGCCGGCGGCCGCAAGCATTAGCAGTCGACCCTTTCTAAGGATGCAATAGGTGACTTTGATTAAGTGTCTCCCGATTGAGGCGCTGACTGTAGCCAGGAGCCGGGGGCTCTTTACATAAAATGAGCTGGGGGACAGTGAAAAATAACGAATTTTACCGAAAAATATAACAATATAGCTAATGCCCGGATGCCACCCACTTTTTTGTGCCCAAAATCCAGCAAAAGCCATTATTCAGTATAAAATCAAGTTGTGTTTATGAAACAACAGCCGGAGCCAGGAACCAGCGTCTGTTGTTTGTAAAAGCCTATGGAAACCAGGAACTAGGTGTTCGTGCTAACAGAAGGTGGAGTGAGAGCCAGGAAACTGTCTGCGCTTCTTTCCATAAAAAAGAATCCAGGAACCGAAAACTTATGCTTACCAAATGACCGGTGGATTCAGTGTCAAGTTTTCATAAAGGGCGGGGTGGGAATCAGGGAACAACATTGAGAAGCAGGCACACGACCGTCTGACAATTTTGCGATGTCCGCAACAAAACGCCACTGACCGAAACGGTGTCTCCAGCCTGCTCACAGCATAGAGCCGGACACCCAGTCCCCTCACCACGCGAAGCAGCATTACAAACCCAACCAGCGTGATCACAGATGTACTAGCCGACACAGGACACCGAACCAGACCAATTGTCCTACGTCAGCGGATGTAATTCGGACCGACAGACCCGGGAGTCGCCGTGTCGTTTAGGTTAGCTGCTCTGGCACTGAGAGCGCCCGCGTCAACAGATGTGCGGTTGGCGTACTCTAAGGAGAAATAAATAGTCAGCGGGGGTTTCGCTGAGACAGGAGCCGGCCACCCAGACGCGTGACAATCATGCCGACCGTGTTGGGGCAAGCCAGACGCCGTGAACGCATCCGCCCGGTGATGTCATCGATTTCGGCCGCACTCCGCAGGTTCCGCAGAAAACACAGGGAATATGCACAACCTGCATTAAATGCAACCATAAGATAGCTCAAGTGCCGAAGGTCAGCTCAAGGTCACTCACCGATCGCCTGAGGGGGAAGTCCCGTCCAATGCGTGTGTGCCCGGCGGGCCGCTTCCTCAGCACGAAGCTGTAGTCGCTGCTGGAGGCCCACTCTTGCTGTATGAGCAGCGGACGGTTCGTCTGGGTGCAGCTTGCGCTCGAAGGCGACAGGCGCACAAACCTGAAAGATACCAAGCACACCTCACCTTTGCATGATACCTTCAAAAGAGGCGATGCTTTCACCGGCCAATCCGCTAAGGAAATATGCAGCGCTCCGACGAAATGTCGCCACCGCTGTCGTTACATAGAAACGTCAGTGGTTATGATGCTAATGATGCCATCGGAAACAGCATCTATTAGCTCTCATAAGGACGGCTGTAGACTAACCAACGAACCGTTTGTGTACTATACACATACACACTGTGTACCTCGTAAATGCTGAAGACGTTGACGCCCTCGGAGGAGTTGTAGCAGTTAAGCAGCAGCTGAATCATCTGGTCCACTGTTGTCCTCTCCGAAACCAGCAGGCTCTTGTACTTCGACTGTGGCACACGGCAAACATCAGCCATTGCATGATGAGGGTATGGAGGAAGGTGTCATATGCTTTGATCCCTTCACGAATCTTGAAGGGTTGTCCCATCTTTGTTGCATGTTGAAAAACATATTCTAGTGAGATTTAAGGAACAGGTACGTCCAGTAATGGCACTGGGTAGTGCGAC
Source organism: Pollicipes pollicipes (assembly GCF_011947565.3). Taxonomy (NCBI): domain Eukaryota; kingdom Metazoa; phylum Arthropoda; class Thecostraca; order Pollicipedomorpha; family Pollicipedidae; genus Pollicipes; species Pollicipes pollicipes. The sequence continues at coordinate 6,910 of NW_023596225.1, forward strand.
TGCAGCACCATTAAACATAATCAAGCCAACAGGTCATCCAATCAGGCCAGGTCATCAGATGGTCCCATCAGTTCAGATCATCAAGTCTTCTCCATCAGGTTCAGGTCACCAGGTCGTCCCATCAGTTCAAATAATCAGGGTCCTCCCCATCAGGTCAGATCATCCGGTCGCCCTCATCATTTCAGGTCATCTGTCGGTCTCATCAGGTCAGGTCATAAGATCGTTTCTAATGCTGCAGCGCCGGTGCGAGCTCACCTCAGCCAGGAGCACGCTGTCGAACACCTTTACAAGGCCGCCGGCACACGTGCGCAGCGTGAATCTGTAACACCAGCACCGCTGTGTGAATTCTGGGCAACATCCAGCATTGAACTTACGCCAGTGCATGGAAAGGAGCAAACTAAAAGTCCCGTTTGCCCTCACCCCTACCCCCACCCCCCCATCCCTTGCCATCTCCACCGAGGTCGCTATCGTGCCGGGCCGAACAGAGCGTAAGGCGGGCCCTCGGCGCTCAACGCTCCACTCAGATCGAGCTGCACTATTGTGCCGGGCCGAACAGAGCGTAAGGCGGGCCCTCGGTGCTCAGTTCCACTCAGATCGAGCCGCACTATTGTGTCGGGCCGAACAGAGCGTAAGGCTCAGTCCTCGGTGCTCAGTTCCACTCAGATCGAGCCGCACTATTGTGCCGGGCCGGACAGTGCGTAAGGCGGGCCCTCGGTGCTCAGTTCCACTCAGATCGAGCCGCACTATTGTGCCGGGCCGGACAGAGTGTAAGGCGGACCCTCGGTGCTCAGTTCCACTCAGATCAAGCCGCACTATTGTGCCGGGCCGAACAGAGCGTAAGGCGGGCCCTCGGTGCTCAGTTCCACTCAGATCGAGCCGCACTATTGTGTCGGGCCGAACAGAGCGTAAGGCTCAGTCCTCGGTGCTCAGCTCCACTCAGATCGAGCCGCACTATTGTGCCGGGCCGGACAGAGTGTAAGGCGGACCCTCGGTGCTCAGTTCCACTCAGATCGAGCTGCACTATTGTGCCGGGCCGGACAGTGCGTAAGGCGGGCCCTCGGTGCTAAGTTCCACTCAGATCGAGCCGCACTATTGTGCCGGGCCGGACAGAGTGTAAGGCGGACCCTCGGTGCTCAGTTCCACTCAGATCGAGCCGCACTATTGTGCCGGGCCGGACAGAGCGTAAGGCGTGCCCTCGGTGCTCAGTTCCACTCAGATCGAGCCACACTATTGTGTCGGGCCGGACAGAGCGTAAGGCGGACCCTCGGTGCTCAGTTTCCACTCAGATCGAGCTGCACTATTGTGCCGGGGCCGGACAGAGCGTAAGGCGGACCCTCGGCGCTCAACGCTCCACTCAGATCGAGCTCCACTCAGAGCGCTCAGGTCCACTCAGATCGAGCCGCACATACGCCGTTGCTTGTCGATGACTTGGGCCCCTTGCTGTAGCTGTTAGAAAGGCGAGTTCAGCACGGCATTGTATTACTTCTGCGATCCGCTGCTGTACAACATGTCACGAGTGAGCTCGCGATTAGTGTTAACGGCATCCCGACTGCCGAGGTCATTCTGCACCCAGGGCCACGAGTGATGTGGAGTGATGGACGACGCAGCGGCCACGAGTGATGTGGAGTGGTGGACGGCGCAGCGGCCACGAGTGATGTGGAGTGGTGGACGACGCAGCGGCCACGAGTGATGTGGAGTGGTGGACGACGCAGCGGCCACGAGTGATGTGGAGCGGTGGACGACGCAGCGTCCACGAGTGATGTGGGGGTGGTGGACGACGCAGCGGCCACGAGTGATATGGAGTGGGTGCACTACGCAGCGGCCATGAGTGATGTGGAGTGGTGGACGACGCAGCGGCCACGAGTGATGTGGAGTGGTGGACGACGCAGCGGGCCACGAGTGATGTGGAGTGGTGCACGACGCAGCGGCCACGAGTGATGTGGAGTGGTGCACTACGCAGCGGCCACGAGTGATGTGGAGTGGTGGACGACGCAGCGGCCACGAGTGATGTGGAGTGGTGGACGGCGCAGTGGCCACGAGTGATGTGGAGTGGTGGACGACGCAGCGGCCACTAGTGATGTGGAGTGGTGGACGAGGCAACGGTGCGGCCCACTCTGCAGCAGCGCTGCAGCCACGCAGCCATCGCAGGATGCGGGATGACAACAGGATGTGTGGGACCGGTCGGAGACGAAAAAGCAGTACCAGTGCCTGGCTTGGGCATTGACACGAAGTCATCAGAAAGCAACAAGATGGTGGTACCCTCTAGATGCCAATTTACCCCTTCAGTCCTGATTTGTCGCCTCCCCCCAGCTCGGACATGGTGCATCCATGGCAATAACGACATACATATTTGAAAGAGCCACGCACGCTCCATTGTGTCCCAGCTGTGATAACGGTTGGGACATAGCAACCACGCCGCTTGGTGTTGACTTTAAAAGCTTTACTTAAGGCGTTGCAGCCACTCGGTGCTTACCTGGAGTCGGCACGCGGGTAGCAGGCCTGCAGCTGGGCTGGACATGAGTCGTCATCCAGCACCAGGATCGTCCGCACAGAAGCCCCTGTCAATAACGCAGCCGCTGAGTCCCCGCTGTCGTGATTGGGGCATGCTCCATTTCCCGGTGTCCGTGGTAGTTGGCGGTATGAACTGTACAAAGCGCTATAATCATTTTACCGGGGAGGCAGGCAGGTCACACCCTCGGTTACATGATTACGGCCGAAGTAGTCCGGTACCGCACAGCCAAGAACTGACAAACTGTTCGCCATTCTTTGCCGCTCTGACCTCCTCTTCGACCTCATATGACCTGCGCCGTTGTCTTTCACTGACAGCAGTGATTCGGGGGCACCTTTGGCCATGTGTGAGGTAGCTAACTGGCGGTGGTACCACACCACCGGATGGTTCTCCCACCTCACACCTCCGGAGCCAAAGCGTGAGCACGGCGGGAGAGGCAGCAGGGCCAGCCACCAATTCAGGATCGCAATAATAAGAAGAACAGTAGAGGTAGAGGAGCGAGCGTATTAACCCTATTCGGGTCCAAGCAGAATTGCACTTAAGGTGTGTTTGGTGCACCACTTTAAGCAGCGCTCGTCCGGTCCTGAAGAGCACACAAACAGTGCTGCCACCAGGGATATTACAGAAAAGTCATCTACCTGTTCTCTAATCTATTCTTAATACACCACTCATCAGAGAGTATCGCAAAATTGCACCACAAATTGTGCGATATATGGGTCGTACCGAACCGTCAAATGTGCCTGAAGAAGTTCAATATCGCCTCCTGTTTATTTCGGTCATTCGCGAGCAAGCCAACTTGAAGCAGTCCAGCAGTACAAGCAGTTTTGAGATCGCATGCTAACATTGTTCAAATATAAAAACGATATGACTTCTAGCTTTACTTCAAAGTCAACCTAAAGCTACGATCTACTCTGACTTCCCTTATCTTGATTGCTCATCGTCGCTCGTGTGATGACAGGAAGTGATGTCAAATCGAACCGCATCCAGGGAAATAAATCAAGCTGCTTAGTTCTATCCCAGACATTCCTGTGGCTGCGTCCGTCTCCAGTCGTTCGTGACAGGGGTCCCACATCAGTCTGAGCTAGCCATTTCTTGTCACTTATGTGTGTAATCATTGTCTTGGCCTTAATTAGTACCTGTCTGCGCGGGGATGAAAAATAACGCTTAAGCCTGAGAGTCAAGTTGTGTAGAGATGTTCTCTGGCTATTGGCAGGCCAGGTCGATGACAGCTTTCCACTTTCGTGACTACGCCTTCGTCAGATGTTACTCTCCAAAAACTGCTGTTGGTACATTCGCCAGGCATCCTATTACTACCAGGTTATTTCTGTTCTTAATATCGTTTCAGAAGTTGTTCACGAACTCATATTGCAAAAGAAAACACGACATCGGTGACGATGCTATGCCATAGGTACGCCATACTGGCGCTTTCCAGAGTGATTACACTGCGATCGTGAGGGATCCACAGTCCCCCGGTCTGCTCGCGTTCTAAACGCCGCAGGAGGCCCTCGCATGCCAAAATGCGAGGCCCGGCCCGTGTGCTGAAGCCCCTGCGGCCGGTGTGCCGCATGGCTCGCAGCTCGAAGCCGCGTAGGCCCCGGTGCCTGATCCGCTCCGTGTGGCGACAGAGGGTGTCGGGACTGACCGCAGCACACACCCGGCCCAGGCGTCGGTGACCGGCTTCGTGGTGTCGTGAAGACCCACACAGAGAGGCCGGCTGGCTGCAGCGGTGGCGACGCTGTGGGGCCTCTGGTTGTGTCCGGACCACAGGACAAGGACGCAGATGCGCAGTCTTGTAAGGGCAAGAGACGTTCGGAAAAGGGGGCTTCGTCTGGCAGCGAGGTGGTTCAGACTTTGAAAAGTGAGGATGCATGTGCTCTGTTTGCATGGTCTTTCGCTTAATTTGTTACACCAAGCAAGGAAGTGATAGGAAACATTGAGTGGACATCGAACGTAAGTATCGAAGATGCGTGTAAAACACATCTGAAAAACCTGCCACCTAGATATGCATTGCACCCCATAACAGGGTTTCTGCCATCTTTGTGTCGGTGAGATCGGGTCGAACATGAAAGCTTCCTAAACGCGGCGCTCTTATAATGCGTCAGCGTTTGTCTGGCGCCCCATAGTGACACATCGGGCCGATTTCGTGTGTCGCATGCGGTGGGTGGGAAAGCCGGCAGCTGTATTGACAGGCCCTGCAACGCCAGAACTGATAGCACCGGCACACGAACATCGGACCAGATAACAGATGTCGCAGCCCAACCCAAGAGCAGACCCGATGCCCCGGAAGGCCTCACTTCCGGCGCCAGCTGACAGCGCCAGGTCAGCTGAGGAGCCGGACGAGCCGACGCTCTTGTGGCGACCTCGACTGACCTGTGCTCCTGGTGGCCACCTCCATGGTGAGGAAGAACAGGTTAGGGTCGCGGTGCTTCATGCGGTACTTGTTGAGCAGCTGGTCCACCACGTCCCGGCACGTGGTCGTGTACTTGACACACATGGTCTTGTACTCGAGATCAGGCCGTAGGCAGCGCGTGTACACCTTTACCGTCGTCTTAAAACAGAAACAACATGTTATGCTTTAAACAACTAAGCCGCCTTGTGCAGGTAACACATACCAGCCGATATTGGACGCGACAAAAACCATTCGTGATGCAGATGATTTAGCAACTGTGTAGATCAAAGCTAATGGCTTTGGTAGCCCACCCAATGCGTTTGCCTATGTTTTGAGAAGTCAGTCCTTATGGGAGTTTATTCAACAAGCCTGGACCATTTATGTCGCATTGGTACGCTGATTCCCAATGGCACTGCTTGACAGTTCGCGGTCTGAGTTTGGCCAGATCTGATTCTTCAATCGACAAGGTTGATGAATCTACATTGATATGGGTTTGGGAAATGGTAAGTAAATTTTTGCAAAGCATGCAAGTGTTTCCGTTGAATCTCAGTTACAGTGAGCGAAAAGATACTGCTGAGCAGTTTTCATAGCTTCATATATCCTTCTGTTTTAGGCCATAGAGCGTTGAACTCGCGATCCGGCTCGGGAAATATAGCACCTCCAGGTTGATTACTGGCACAGCCACCGCTCGTCCAGCGCCGAGACGATTACTGGCACAGCCACCGCTCGTCCAGCGCCGAGACGATTACTGGCACAGCCACCGCTCGGGCAGCGCCGAGGCGATTACTGGCACAGCCACCGCTCGGGCAGCGCCGAGACGATTACTGGCACAGCCACCGCTCGTCCAGCGCCGAGACTCGCTTGTGATTTGTAGCTGGCACATTCACTAACGCCATGCAGTTGGCTTCATATCTATCTGCTCTGGTTATTGGCAGATAACATAAATACTTTAAAACGTCCAAAACGAGCAGGTCCATGGCTTACACCACGGAACGTGGTACCATCTGTTGACATCGACCCGCGTTCCTAGACAAGACCAGACTAGGACAAGATAGTAACACGCATGTCAACAGAGGCATGCGTCAACACAGAATGCGCACTAAGATTTTGAAACAGGAGCACTCCGGTCCAGACTGCTCGAATGACTCCCACCATGGAGCCGATAAATGAAGCACTGTTGAGGCGTTACGAGTGCTGTGAATGACAATGTTTCCCCTACCCAAACAGTTTACTGGAGCCACCCTAAATGGCGCTCAAAACACATCATGGAGCAATGCTCAGATTACTCCAGTGCGCCATCCCTGGTTTACGAGCACGGCTTCTCACGGTGCCCTGCTCCCACGGTGCCGCCTTTCAATCGCCGGATCTACCCCACGCGGCCTCCCCTCCCAGGCCTCGTACCCCTTCCGGCTCGGGCTAGCGCGGCTCATGACGTACACACGCGACGAGAGGGGTAACCCAAAACCGCACGCCGCAACCCCGTGGTAAAAATCCTGCCCCAGCCTGCCGCTTTGGCCCCGGTAAAAGTCGCCTGTGCGCGCAAAACACATGGTCTCCGGTCAGGAGAGCGATCGCCGCCCCGCCCCTCCCCTGCCCACCGCCGTCATTACCCACCCGGCCCCGGAGACGGACGCCAGTCTAGACACCGACTACAGTAAGGTGAGGGACCAAACAACGGCAGGCCATCAGTCGGCCGGACGACCGGCACGTCACGCCTCGGACCGCGCCCTCTTCACAGCCGGGCCCAACACCGGCGGGGTGAGGGCGTGCCCAGTAGGTCCGGGCCGCGGAGTGGGCGCTCCAGACCCGCTACAGCGGGAGGTGCCGCTCCCGCCCTCCTGCGGCCTGTTGACATTGCTCTCTTTAGCGTCACGAGTGGTTATGCCGACTTCCACGACGAGCGGCGCGGCTCGCGCGAACGGCTGACAACGGGAGACCGCCTGCGACCACCCAGCGCCGGCCGGCCTGCGCGTCGCCGCCCCAGGTGCGCCAGGTACGCCCCCTGGCGCCATCCGAGCCGGGCAGGCGCCGGGTCGCCGCTCTGCGTCTGACGCCGTTCCCCTGGCCCACCGCCACCCACGTGTAGTGGCGACGCCCCCCCCCCCCCCCCCCCCCACCTCAGGCCGGTGCGGCACCGGACCGCCACGCTGAGCGTCAGCCAGCACGGCAGTTTATTCCCGAACCATTGTTAGCAGAGGTCTGAATGTCGCGGCTCAGGTGACAAAGACGGCGCACCTTTCTCAGACGCGGACACAGAAACGCATTGAGTGGCGTCGGTTGTCAAGGAGTGCGGGCAGGCTTTCTTGTGAAGTTCGGCGTGATCAATAGTGACCGGACTACAATCCCCGGCTCTGGACCCCGGTCACGTTAGAAGCAGTTCACACTGGCCGCTGAATGGCCTGGTGATCGCGTCACTGACTCCTCTGTGGACGCGGGGCGCCACAAAATAATGGGCAGAAACAGAACCGAACCCAGCGCAGAACAGAAATGATGAAACACTTCTTTTGTTCACTGGCGAAGTCACCTCTGTATCCTAGAAGTAAGAATCCGCCAATGCATGGGTTTTTCTGCGCAATTTATTACAGACATTAGACCATTTCCACTGTTACAGAAACGCCATGTGAACTTTGGCTGATGAGATAATGACCACGCAGTTGGCAGCACACGCTCACAGAGAATGAGTCAGACGCAACAGGCTATGGCAGAAAGACTAATTTAAGGGAATTTGGTCACAGGCATTACCAGACAGCTGGCCTGCCGACGACGTCAACTTATGGATGACCCTGGCCACCTCTAAATTATGTAAGCAAGCATGCAACAGAAGCACCTGGACATCGCATTAGCCCGGCTCTGTTTGACATATGAGCTGTAGTGCAGGTGAAATAAATTTGTCTAAACATAGCTGATGGGGGTAATAATTCTGGTCAGTCGGCAGCAGAAAGGGAGACGGCTGTGTTCGAGAAGCTAGCGTTAATATTCACTTTATTTGTCTCCTCGTCTTCTGCAGCACACGATCTGGCCCCGACCTCAGCTTTAACGTGCGCGTGGCCATTAAAAGCGATTGTCCCACCTTTGGGGCCGATTTAAAAAACATACTCTTGAAAACTAGTGACCAGTTACGGCTATTAATAGACCTGGGCAGTGCCACTGCACCACCATCGAAAGTATAACAAGTAGATAAGTTTTAATTAGTCCCGAGCTCAAGTCACCCCGTCAACGTCGCTGTCAAAGCAGTACATTTATTGTATTTTGGTAGTTCCAGAGTGCAGCCCTAGCCTTCGATAACCGCAGTTGATGAGACTACCATCACCATGACGACGGCAGAATAAGCTGAGTGCAATCGTTAGCTGTACCTCTTTTGAGTTGTTTTAACCACAACCTTGCGAGCCTGCGGGCTTCAAAATGACGCCTCTACTGGTATCAATGACGTCAGTACAAATAAAGGTTTGTGATTGGCACAGCGGGCGGCGAAGGCCATTTGCCGAGAAGCGCATTGGTGGAAGTTTTAACCAGCGCGTCACTATCGACCATATCATACATCTGCTTCTCAAAACCAAAGTGTGTTTCAAAAAGATCCACTGCCCTTAACGTTACAGGGGGAGAAATAAAACCCATACTGCAACGTTTCAGTGAATTGGCGGGATACCAGCCTTACGTTTGCAAACTTCGTTCCCTCAACAGATTATTTTCGTAGTTTTCGTAGCATTTTCTACACAAACATTTTCACGAATAAGTGTATTGCAAACATTACACAACGCACACGTTGGAGAAATCAATGCAAATGAAAAGTCTTGCTTTTATAATTGAACAAGGAATCGAACGTGATTTCTCCCGCCGGAGCGGCTACCTCCAACGGAAATCCTGGGCTATTCAGAAGGTTTTCGGGAAAGCTAGCATTGCGGATTATATCGGACGCGTTTATCTAACAATAAGTAAAAAACACAGAAAGGGTGGCGTCCTCCCTTCAAACCAGTACTCACTGGATTCGTCACTGGTCTGGTCTGGGTCTGCTCAGGATCTGATCTGGGTTTTGCCTGTGCCTGGTCTGGATATAGTTTGAGTGTGACCTGGGTTTGGCTTAGGTCTGGTCTGGGTTTAGTCTAGGCTCAATCTGAGCTTGATCTGGGTTTGGTCTGGGTGTGGTTTGAGTCTGCTTTTGGTTTGGCCTAGATGTCCCGTCTTACCGTAGGCGTGGCCGATACACTGGTGCTGCCCGTGCCGCTCTGGGTCTGGTCTGGTCTGGGTCTGGGTCTGGGTCTGGGTCTGGGTCTGGGTCTGGTCTGAGTCTGGTCTGGGTCTGCTCTAGGTCTGGTCTGAGTCTGTTCGGGATCTGTTATAGATCTAATCTAGTCTGGTTCCGGATTTGGGTCTGGTCTGGATCTGCTATGGGTCTAAATCTAGTCTAGGTCTGGTTCGGTCCAGTTCTCCATCTTCCCGTGGGCGTGGCCGATACGCTGGTGCTGCCCGTGCTGCTCTGGGTCAGATCTGGGTCTGGTCCCGGTTTAGTCATCCGTCTTACCGTGGGCGTGGCCGGTACGCTGGTGCTGCCCGTGCTGCTCTGTGTCTCGTTCAGCGATGTGTAGGAGGAGGAGCGAGACGACAGAGCAGGCTCGTGCAGTGAGCTGAAGCTCATGGTGGAGTTGATGCTCAGAGTGTCCGCCTTCTGGCCAGACCGCATCAGCGAAGACCGCAGCGGGTTAATCTGCACGTGCTTCAGCATTGTCCTGTAACAACAGTGCTGCTCGCTTTCGATATCACGAGACAAAACCACACCTTAAGATATCAGAAGTCATGGGCTGGGTACTTAAGTTGGGTGTGTCACCGCTTTTAACCCAATACGATTACCACTGTATTAACAGAAACCAGTGTCTCTGCCCGTCCAAAGGTCCATTTCCCTGTTGCCAGATGAGTGCTGAATAATGTGTCAATTGCGTGTTTATTTGCGGGCTTGAACGCCTCCCCACTGTTTCAAAACGACTCCACAGCGGCATGGAGATGGGTCATGACACGGTGCCCATCACTTCTGATGCTAACTGGCCTTAATGATCCGGACACGCGCCGGAGCGTTACGGCAGCCTCTCAAGGGCGGCACAGGTGAGATGCACGGGGCTCGGGCTGCGTCGATGGTACGGCCGGCCGACAGCTCTGACAATGAAGCCGCATGGTGGCCACCTCCAAAAACCGGGCTCGGCGTCATGCAAACGTTATCATTTACGATGTTTTCCACCTGTAAGATTACCCCAACGCGAACAGGCCGAGCAGTTACAGGTCATTGTGCGCGGTGTTGTCTTGAAAACAATGGTGACTGGAATGGCCAGTTGTCAGGTAGTGCCCACGCCAACCCTGGCCTAGATATGCAGTCCGTCTTACTGGCGTAGCGTAGCAATATCTTTGTTTCCTTGGACAAGTCTCACGCGTTTCCCATTCATCGCCGGGATCGGCGCCTGGGCGTGTTTCGCCAGCCGGCTGATGCAAGGCGGCGAACAATGACCGGATATCGACACTGCATCTGCTTTCACCAGTGGATATTTCGTCGACCTGTTGTTTCCTTGCAGAGGCAAAGCGAGCTTGAATGGCTGTCTTGATCTCTCAGTGCGCGGGCTCGTGTCTCACTCACTACGCTTGCACAATCGAACAACGCACGCCACTCGTTCGCTCACCTCGATCGCGGGCCGACCTGCCGCCGCGGTGCCCCGGCCGCTCGGAGTCCGAACCCTCAGCACGGACACCGGCGGTCCATGGCGCGAGGTGTGGCTTCAGCTCCCGTGCTGCCGTGCCGTGCCCACTCACACTCCCGACCGGCAACGAGGCCGACTAACACCCGGCCTGACGTGCCGCCGGGCTGAAGTAACCGGGTGCGCCGCGTGACGTCACAGGGGCACGGACCAATACCGGGCCGTGGTGAGACGGCAGGTGGATTAAATGGTCATTTTCGGAGGCGACGGGCGACCGAGCTGTTAGAGCAACGGGCCGGTCACGCGTGGGAGTGCGTGGCGTGGTCGGGAAACGATGGATGATATCGAATTAGGATTATCCTGCGTCACCCCGCAGCCTCCATTTAGGAACAGTTTCAGGTACCGCTCTATCGGCTTGTTCGTCCGAACGATTTCGCATTTATACGAGCACGTAGCCAAGCAGAGAAGAGGGTGATGTACATTGAGCCTTTTATATGATGCATGTGAACATGCACTGCATTCAGCGCGGGGTTCGAGCCTGTTGCTTACGATAGCAGAAGACCAGGACGCTCAGATTGTCACAAACAGATCGTGTAGATCAAATGATACGGAATTAGCAGAAATAAGTAAATACTTCTAGATCAGAAGCTGGAGGTTGTTGGTTCCAGGGCAACACCCCCACAGATATAGACTGATGCGCAGCTTATTTTTTTTAACTACACACCTTTCTAAAATACTGCTGTCCTCTCTGGGACAGAGGTGTTCGGGCTGGTCTGCTGTCCTCTCTCAGGGTGCTCGGGCTGGTCCGCCGGCCAGCGTGATCAGTTCTCGGTGTCTCCGCGCCTCCACCTGTACCCTCGTGGCTCGGAGGGGGGAGGGGGGGGGGAGGGGAACGCACGGTGCCCGGCGACGGCGGGCCCAGATGCCCCCACCGGCTGTGGCTGGTGGCGGCAGAGCTGGCGGCCGCGGCGTATGGTCTGCACAATTGGGAGCCATCACCGCATCTGAATGACACAGGAATGCTCTACCCAGGGCTGCTGTTTGCCCGGCGACCACGGCTCTCCGCGTTGTTGATATGGCGACAGGCATCACTACCGCAAGAGCGCTATGGATGATAAGTGATGTTTGCGCCCGGCTCATTATGTTTGGAGCAAAGCTATTAACCCTGGCCATTTTTGAGGATAACAAGCTTGCATGAACTGTGGGATCGCATGCATTTGACGTGTTCTTAGGCCCATGAGAAGGATTTGGAGCGGCCAACTGTGAGGATTTTGAGTACACATCGACATTGACTGCATCATCTAAGAAAAAAGGAAGGAAGAATGAAAGGAGGGAATGATGCGGTCAGCATCGCACATCCAACGATATTTCATAGGGACTTCATGCTTGGAAGTTACAATGTTCGACTGAAGCTTGCTCCAGACTTCCCATCCTCTGAATCCCTCAGCAGCTGAGCAGAGCATACGCCAACACAGTCGTGCTTTCACTGCAGGACCCTGGGATTCCAAGGGTATTCCATCTGTATAAAGTGAAATCATCGTAGCTGAGTGAAGTCGCAGGGATCGCTGAGAGCTCGACTGACGGCGGCACGGATCGCTGAGAGCTCGACTGACGGGGCGGCACAGTGTGAGCCAGCGCAGACGAGGTGTCGACGCGGGCCCCCGACGACAGCAGGAAACGGCCGCTGGATTAATGATACACGAACGCAGCCGTGTCTGCCAGTCACGCCCCCCTCGACGCGGGTCGACGCTCCGCGGCCTACCCCCAGGACCGCTCCAGCCCCAGACAGCTCGCCAGGGTTCCCCCGGACCGCTCCAGCCCCAGACAGCTCGCCAGGGTTCCCCCGGACCGCTCCAGCCCCAGACAGCCCGCCAGGGTTCCCCCGGACCGTTCCAGCCCCAGACAGCTCGCCAGAGGTCCCCGGACCGCTCCAGCCCTAGACAGCCTTCCAGGGGTACAGACCGGACTGCTCCAACCCCAGACAGCTCGGCAGGATTCCCCCGGACCGCTCCAGCCCCAGATAGCTCGCCAGAGGTCCCCAGACCGCTCCAGCCCTAGACAGCCTTCCAGGGGTACGGACCGGACCGCTCCAGCCCCAGACAGCTCGTCAGAGGTCCCCGGACCCGCTCCAGCCCTAGACAGCACGCCAGAGTTCCCTGGACCGCTCCAGCCCCAGACAGCTCGCCAGAGGTCCCTGGACCGCGCCAGCCCTAGGCAGCTTTTCAGGGGTAGGGATTGGACCGCTCCAGCACCAGACAGCTAGTCTGAGGTCCCTCGCGGACCGCTCCAGCGTCAGACAGCTGGCAAGCGAATTTTGCGTTTATTTCTATGTCTCTGTATACAAATCTCCAGATAGGGATCCATAAATTTCTTCGTCGAATACCACAAACGGCCTGCAGTCGGTCCGCACGAGTGCAAGGACTGTGAAGGCTGCGATTTTTTCCAGTCCGAGTCGTCCAACGGAAGTGCCAGCAGCATCGCCCGTGGTCCTGGTTCGAAACGTATGAGCCGGTACGGACACAGAAGCCACGTTCTCTACTCTGAGCGGCCCAGCCGTATCCCGTGTCCGAGGTCAGCTACAGTTGCTGCGTTGGCGGTCGGAGTCCCGCTGTTCGACTTCCACGGCGTCGTCAAAGACCACCATCACACCCATCGCGCCGTTTTTGTACCGATCCCGCGGTGAGACCGAGCTGGGCGGCGTTACTCACGGTGGCCGGAGCGGAGCGGAACACCTGACGCCCGTCTGCGCCACGTGGAGGGTGGCAGCCCCCACATGACCGGCTCCCACACGGCTTCATTACCGCCGCACAAGAGCGGGGGGCGGCCAGCGACACGGCCATCTGGGCAGCTTGAGCTCCAGCTCGGGTGGGTAGGTGGCCAGTGGCCTCGGGTGGTCGGGTGGCGGTGGCCGTCTCAAATGACGTCATCACAGAACTTACTGTGGTCTTGATAACACCCAGCCATCTATCTGAGCTACCATAAACCGGTGGTTTACACCATATTATAGCAAACACAAAGAAAAGTACATCCCTTTAACCTGATTACGCATCGCGCAAGCTCGAGCTACGTGACGTGGTTACGCTTGAATTTCGCGTTAACAACCCTGTCAAAGCTATAACCATCACTGCCCAACTTAACACATGATGACGACCATCTGTGTGCTGGGAATTCGCCCACTCACTGGAAATGTTTGAGAGACGGCAGCAGTTATTATCCTCATATACTCACGGGCCGTGTTTTGGCTCTGTTTTCAAAATAGAGTTGATTGAACTGTTTGAAACCCTGGGGACGGAAAAACTGTCGCATTACCATTAGTTGGATACAGTATCAGTGGTGGGTATTTCAAGCATTTGTGCGATTAACTATCAAAGCAGTTTTCCACCGCGTCTACTGGACAAGGAATGTTAATCCCGAACGGATAAAACAAAAACAACTTTCTAGGAAAATTTCTGATTGCAGTGTTACTCATTGCCATCAAAGGAACACAAGAACCATATGGCATAGTTCCGTAAAATTATCCGTTTCAAAGCTCTTTATATTTAAAGATCAGGGCTTGAAGACAGATTTTAAAAACATAGCTTTGAAACATATGCACCTACGTTAGATAGGTATGTGTACGGTTAGTCTTCGGTTCCGAACGGTGTCACCCTCCCTCTGAGCCCAAATCCTCCCCCCCCCCCCCGCCCCGCCCCTCAACAGCAGCTTTTCGTGCTAGTCGCGGGAATCGCTCGTGATGTCGCGAACAAAGAAAAGGTCACAGGTAAACACGGTCAGCTGGAGGGGAACAATTAAAGCAGGGTTCTGCACCCATTCTACCCGCAGCACGCGGAAATGGGGACCGTTTTCCAGCGCCTGTTTTTCTGGTAAATCGTGCGCACGTGCTGGAGGTGACGCGATTTCCGGCGCACTGTGGCCGCCGGCGACGCAGGGTGTCGCGCCCTGGCCAAAAAAGTGTCGATTGGAGCCAATTTCAGTCAAGAGGGAAGCCTTAATCGCGGCCATTTTCCCCGCACTCGACGCATGCTCGCAGAACAAAGGAACGGCGTACACAGTCCGCACGATTTGTGACCAACAGGTATCGCAGATGTCTAGAATGTGACTACGAACCGCTGAGTAGCAGCAATTGTCTTCCTAGCCGGTAAAAGCCTTTTCGTTTGGCTTATCTGTATAATCAGCTTGGGAATGCACCAAAGAGCAAGAATTCATCTTGCATCCTATATTATCATTCTCCGATTTACCGTGTATTGCTCGTCTCGTAATTTGTCCCATCTCGAGTTCTTTTTCCCTCCGTTTTGCTCCAGTTCCTCGAGCGTCGGTATCCTACTTCATGCAAGGGTGCACACCCTCCTCTTACCGCATCTGAACAGCGCACAGGCCGTGGTGCCGTCTGGGCACATGTTCTCGATGGCAGGCGGCCGGTCAGTGCGCTCCCGTCCCAAACCCACGTCCCGCCATCGGCCAAAGTCTCAGTGGCAGGCGGCCGGTCAGCACGCTCCCGTGCCATGCCGGCACCGTTCCAGTGACCTTTCTCACGTGGTCTCCGGCCTTCAGGCCAGTGGAGCCCGCAGTGACCTCCGAAAGCTCACAGGTCGCTGCAGGTCACCGCCGGTGTTCAGGGGGCCCCACAGAACTGCGGCCGACCGTCTGGCACGCCTAACAGTTCTGGCTGACTACACGCGAAGCTAGGTGGTGAACACGAGCTGGAATGAAACCGCAGTCCAGCGGGCTGACCACGTGACCCCTCAGACAACCGCTGGAAGCCTGCGGGACCACCCGTGACCACGTAGCCACGGAACAAGGCCAAGCGGAAGGCGGTTGGGCTTCTGGGCTGAACTAACCCGAGTACAAAAATAGAGGGTCATCGGTCTGCGCCCCGACCGAAAAACAGCATATTTATGAAGGGTCCTCCCAGTACACTAGTCAAGACTATGATTAAGATATGGTGATGTCACAGATGTTTGAAGTCGTAAAGCCGCTTCATTTGTGGCCCCGCCCATGTGTGCTGCGTATTCAGTAAGCACATACCAGGGCCTCCACGGCAACCTGTTGCAGCTGTTCAATCTTCGTCTGACGCGATTTCCATCACAACCGTGTTGTAAGCCCGGACTAACTTGGCAGCAGCATCAGATCGACTAAATATTCCACCACCAAAAAGGAATCAATTCTTCAGAGATATTTCTCCTTCTTCGCAGGTTATGGCATCTATAAGTGCTGTTTACTACATCTAACAGGATCATCAGCGAGTCTCCCTATATCGTATCTTCTTCTGACGGGTAATGCCGCTCGTGTCAGCCTGCAGTCGACCTTCTCTGACCGAGATCATGACACGTACTGACGCACTGCACCTCTTCTGACACGGCTGTAGACGGCGCCGTTCTGACTGACGTCAGGGCACGTACAGATGGGGCGTGCTGCTCCCGACACGGGCCCGCTGGGCGCGTCAGACCTCCACCTTCAGCGCAGCAGCAGCAGACGGCGCAGTCCTGACTGACGTCAGGGCACGTACAGGTGGGGCGTGCTGCTCCCGACACGGGCCGCTGGGCGCGTCAGACCTCCGTCCCCCCCCCCCCCTCAGCAGCAGCAGCAGACGGCCCCGTCCTGACTGACGTCAGGGCACGTACAGGTGGGGCGTTGCTGCTCCCGACACGGGCCGCTGGGCGCGTCAGACCTCCACCCCCAGCGCAGCAGCAGCAGACGGCGTGCCATCTGCCTAAGCGGGAACATTGCTGGCACGTGCGCCGGTAGCCCAGCGCGGTAGCAGAGCGCGTGCTTGGCGTAAGGTCGGACCTGGCATGGAAGCGCCAGGTGCTGCAGCCTGGCGCATGTGGTCGAGTGTCGGACGTATGCCGGCATGATGATAGTATAGGGCAGTGGGGTGACGGGTGACCAGTATGGGATTCGTGTTAGAATTTGCCTGTGTGTGACGCGTACCACATGAGAGAGCTGCACTGCCTCGTTTCCTTGATTCCCCCACAAAGGTGCAATGATGTACGCTGTACAGTTAACGCAGAAATTTTTAATGAACGTGGCAGAATGTGGTAGAAAGAGGAATCAAGGGTATGCAGCGCAGCGCGTGTGAACTTACACAGGTAGTGTATGAATGTTGAAACTGTAGCTTACTGATCGGCGTTGTTTTTCTGATAACGGGTTTCGCCAGCGACCAGTGAAATGCCCTATCCATGAGGCTTTCATCGCATGAATAGTACACGCGTCGCTCCTTGAAATCTTCTGGTTTGTATGAGTTGTTACTTCTCTTTGTAGCATGCTGAGAGCGATGTATGATCTGGGATACAATGTGTCGATATCGTATGCCTTCAGGCAGTGGAACATTACGACTGCCCATGACCATCAGTTTATTGCTCTCTTTGCGTCTATTTGTACAAGAAAATGCTCATGGTTGTCGTGGATGTAGCTCGTTGGTACCGCGGCGAAATACGGATCTCATTCCTCGCTGCACCGCGCCACCAAATAGCCTGTGAAACATAGTACGCCAGTTGGCTTATTAAATGGGCAATGAGCGCACACCTGAACACGCACTTCAGGCAGCAGATTGTTCGTCTCCCGTTGCGCTAATCTTGGGCCAACATGATACACGGCGGTAACAGTGGGCCGCAGGTCCGGCCGCTGCACCTTCCGGTCCGGCGCCGAGCAGCAGGCTCCACCGGTCCTTACGCTGCTCCGGCACCTTGTGGTCGGCGCCGAGCAGCAGGCTCACCGGTCCCTTACGCTGCCTCCGGCACCTTGTGGTCCGGCGACGAGCAGCAGGCTCCACGGTCCTCTACGCCGCTCCGGAACCTTGTGGTCCGGCGCCAAGCAGCAGGCTCCACCGGTCATTACGCTGCTCCGGCACCTGTGTGTCCGGCGCCGAGTAGCAGGCTCCACCGGTCCTTACGCCTGCTCCGGCCACCTTGTTGGTCCGGCGCCGAGCGGCGTCGGCTTCAGGCTCCATCGGTCCCTACAATGGTCCCGCACTTTCTGGTCGGCACCCGGGCGGCGTTCGGCTTCAGGCTCCATCGGTCTTCACACTGGTCCCGCACCTTCTGGTCGGGCACCGAGCGGCGTCGCAGCAGGCTCCATCGGTCCTCACACTGGTCCCGTACCTTCTGGCCTCAGGCACAGCCGAGCGGCGGTCAGGCAGCAGGCCCCAGATCGGTCCTCACACTGGTCCCGTACCTTCTGGTCCGGCACCGAGCGGCGTCGGCAGCAGGCTCCATCGGTCCTCGCACTGGTCCCGTACCTTCTGGTCCGGCACCGAGCGGCGTCGGCAAGCAGGCTCCATCGGTCCTCACAGTGGCCAGCACCCTGTGGTCCGGCGCCGAGCGGCGTCGCAGCAGGCTCACCGGTCCCTTATTAAAACATCCCAGCTTCTCCGTCCGATCTCTGGGCCGCCAGCAGGACGCAGAATCTTTCGCGCGCTGCGATCGCATGTGGGGTCTGGTTTCAAGCCAGCGCTCTTCCGCTACTAACGCAAACCCAGTCCTTCAAATGAGCCAGTCAGGTTTGGATTGAAGGCGTACGTGTGTGAGAGGCCCCCTCGATGAACCCAGAACCGCTAATGGCTCACTGGACCAGTGATCAGCGGGTCAAGGTCACGGCGCCGAGGCACTGGCCCGCCCGGTCGGCATGCGTTCAAAAGTAGAACTTTCCCCAGGCGGCTTACGGAGTGCTCGTGGACAAAGTTGGAACACTTCCTGAGTGGAGGCGGGCCCGAGTCGGGTGGTCTCTGGGTATGATAGCTGGGGCCGCCCAGCTCATTACTGGCCAGAGTATATTGGGCCAGGTATATCACTCGGGGTCGGCTGATTATCATCCGTCGCTGATGACCTGAGCGGTTTATCATTATGATTTTACAACTCAAGTATGCTTGTAATTGATTATCGGTCATCATTTATGCGCGAAGAATTCATATGCATCATAACGACCGGTTTTGATGGAAAAACACAAATAGGGACGTAGTGTGCCGCCTTTTGTTCACATCAGCATACAAAACTGTACAAAGCTATCTTTTTATTTTCAGTTGAATTATTTTTAGGATCAGCAGCCGCGCCAGTGTTAGTACGCAAACCCAAGCTTCGTCATCTGATCGTCGCATTTTGAATCAACGGAAGAATCTTGCGTCTTAAGGTTAATGTCGCACTCCTCGGCATGGTCCGTCCTGCTTTCTGGCATTACTTGACCTTTAGACTTAAAGGCCAAGTTTTGATCGTTTGCGTCCGCGCCAGAGTGTCCTGCCATGCAAGTGCGTAAGCGATTGTTCTGGATGAGCTTTCGTTCAATGTTGCAGTTCAATGCCCAGCTCTTGCCGAACCAATGCGCTAAGCTCTTGACGCCGACGAAGAATGAAAACATTGGACGGCATTCATATTGCCATTAATCTCAGAAGCCTTTTTACACGGTATGTTAGGCCTTTGTTGAGCGCACCGTTTGGAGCCAGGCCCAGAAACGCTCTTGCCGCGAACCCATCGCAACTCATCACCCACCTGCCCCGTGCCAGGCGGCGCGGCGCACTGTAGCGCATTTCTGCCGATGCGAAGCCGCCATCCGCGACTCGGACAAAGACGGCGCTCACCGCAGCGCGCGGCGCGGCGCGTGCGGCTAGCCTCGGAGCCATTGTCCAGACGGCGGCGGCAGGCGTGATTAGCCACGTGACACGGGCCCGTGACGGATGATCTCGGGCGGTGACGGCGGCGGCCATCTGCCCCGCTGAAGTCCCAGCGCCAGCGCCGAGGTGGCGGGGAGACCTGCCGGGTGGCTGGCGTTTGCTGTGCCGGTGCAGCTCTGGGCTGGGCTGCGGAATACCCCCACGGCTGACAGCGACCGAGCTTGCGCCAGGGGCGGCGCAGCGGACTGAATCGTGGCTGGATAGACATTCCTCAGCAAGACAGCTCCGCCGGACAGGAGGCCTCCGTGAGGTGAAGAGGTCTGACCACACATGACGACCTTTCACGCATAACACGTCACGGCATTGCGTTTAGGGCCGCAAGCTGCCGCCTGCCACCATTGGGTTTAGGGCCGCGAGCTGCCGCGTGCCACCATTGGGCTTAGGGCCGCGAGATGCCGCGTGCCACCTTGATGAGGCGCAGATCCGGGACGGCCCAGCCGGTAGGGCGCTCGACTTCCTGGTGGGAGGCCCGGCTGATGCCCCCAGCCTCAGCCGGCTACATGACCCCTGCGGGACATGATGCAGTCCCTCACATTACGCAAAAGGAAGAGATTAAATGCGTACGGTCCTTCGCCGTCGTCCAACGCCTCGCGGCAACGTGTGCTGAGTAACTTTAAACAAGCACAGCCGACACAAGGAGCTTTCTGAACGGTGGGTATGCCAATGGCGCGTTGGGTAGTGAGCCATCAACTGCAAGGGAGCCCGCATGCGATGGGAATCTCTCATTGCATTGCGGCCTGATTATGCTTGCATTGGCTTTGGAAATTTATGTGTCACTGCTTTTGAATGCAGCATTGAGTTATGTGTCCATGTATATCAAGGAACCCCGGCGATGGTGAAGTCATCTATGGCATATGTAAAGCACAGCTGAGCCGATTTTTAAAAAATGAGCTTAGAAGCATAAATCAACCACATGATGCATGCTACGATTTGGTGTAACAATACTAATCCAACGGCATAACAGCGCTGGTATAGCTTTGCAAGGCCATGCAACACGCCTGCAGTAAGCAATGTATTCCCACTCCTATTTATGACTTACCGACCTACTTATTCTCACATTACTGAGGCGTTCTTTATGTCAGAACAAACGACTTCTCGGTCGTGACAGGATCGCCAATTTGTGCAAAGGACCTGCTCTTAGTCTGCAGCCTGCCGCCCTGCCTCACCGCGTCACGACCACACACATAACGAAGGCCCTCTGCTGTATGGCAGACTCAGCCATTCCAAATCGTCATAGTAATGGCGACGATTCTCTCCCTCCCCCCTCTCTCTCTCCCTCTCTCCTTCTCTTTCTCTCCCCTCCCCCCTCTCTCTCTCTCCCTCTCTCTCTCTCTCCCCTCTCTCTCTCCCTTCCCTCCCCCCCTCTCTCTCTCTCTCTCCCTCCCTCCCCCCCCCTCTCTCTCTCTCGGACATGGCGGGTGACGACTACCGTATTTTGGTTCTCGTTCAATTAGTAGCCTTACGTTACTGAGGGCTTTCTCCCAGCGATAGCAACGTTCTGCCAAAGCGCCATAACTCCGGACCCACCCGATCCTTTCACGAGTGAATCGGCGACGGTTCGATATGCCACCTCTCGATCATCACATTACTTTGTTGGTCACGGCTGGGCCTCCTGACCGCATTGCTATCGCATGGTCGCATGTACATTAAGCCCATCGTGGAGCTTTCGAGCTTGCTAAAATGTCACGGGGGTTAGTGCGAGGGGTTGGTCCAAACCATAGGTTTGCCCACCCTGTCTGGCGACAAGGTAAGCAACTATGTGTTCCACCGATCTCGTTGCACCGTCCCTTGCCGTTGCGTCGATTTCCGGGATTGGAGCTTTTTTCTTAGGCTTCAAAGGAAAATTGACCGCTAGTTATGCGGGAGGAGTTGGTGCCGGGTTCAGCTTTTTGCCCATAGTCATTGCTTGCACAGCTTGTTGCAAACGTCGTGGATCTCAAGATTCAGGGGGCAGATTGTTGCAGTCCAGCAAGCATTTTTGTCTCTTCCATTTCGTTTTGTTCTGAGAAGCGAGCAAGTCGCGAGACTGTGACGTGCCGTTAGCGCTCCGTCTCGGCCACGCCATACCAGCCGACTCTCCTGGCCACTTCCCAGCTGGCCGGCACTGGCGAGTCACACAGGCGCTTCTGGGACGCGATCCGACGATCCCCGCGGCAGTGGACAGGTGGCGCACGCTCCACCGGCGGACATGTGCTTGGTTCCTCTTCAGCGTCGTCGATTCGGAACTCGAATCACAGCACATGGTCTCATTCCGCCCTCGGTGAGGGGATCGATTCCCTGCGGTGCCCGCCTATCCGGCCGGGGTGAGAGGCCGGCAACGCCACATCGCCTCAGCAGCTGCGTGTGTTGTAAGGCCCCAGTGAGAGCGGCAGCATCGGTCCGGCCTTGGCATCGCCGCACAGCCTCAAAGCTACACCGATTCCGACTAAAAAAACAGTGGCTCAATCCCGGAATCGATACCAGTGAAGTTGATTTCGGTGGCATCAGTTTGCGACATAAGACTGTAAGACATAATGGGCGTCACAAAGCCCACAAGCATTTTGGCAACGCAGTAGCCGTGCCCATCTGAGTTCCATTCATTTTACACAAAAGCTGCATCTGCGCAAGTACTTTGTCATATACATCTTTATTTGAGCCGACTCATCGATGATTTTGTTGACTCATTGTCGACCCGGCTCACATGTAAAATTTCATGAAATCAATTCAACTCTGACTCGACGATAGTTATGTTGACTCCGAAGTTGACCCCGACTCCAACCGGAGTGAAGCACAAGTCTGTTAACAGTTGAGTGATGGGGTCGGTTCAGCAACTTGGCATCACGACTCGATTGTTGCCAGCCTTAAAACTTCGATGTGTACAAATGAGTACATCAGCTGGTGCTTTGAAACTAAGCACATGTTTATAAGAATATCGATCTCAGGTAATACCTTCATTTATTTACGTATACATGCATATCACCACTTGCTGATGAGAGGCGTGTAACGCATATCGAAATGCGGCAATCGTTGGGAGTCGAGAATGATTTCACCTGCCACTGGCCTTCTTGTAGTGCCGCTGGGAACAATGGTGGGCGTTAGTCGGACGTCGCCAAAACATTATTGTTGCCGTTGACACTGTTTTCGTTGGCCCGTTGGAGCCCATTCGTCTGTGCTGCCCAGCGCCGTCCATCTGTTGGCCAGAAGAGCGGGGGCTGTTTATCAAGCCTGCAGCACCTCCATTTCTCACCGCAGGACGCTGCTGAGAGACGGCCGAGCTGCCACATTACAGCGCTGCCAGATTCCTGAGGTGGGTTCACCTGCCCGCGCCGCCAGCAGCCGCTGCCTGCTGGCGATGACAAACGCCGGGCGGCTTTTCTCGGGAGCGTAGAAGGCCGCGTGTGAAAGGTGGGACGGGGTCGGCGCGGACTAGAAGCGGACTCTCCGCAGCGGATCGGGAGGGTGGCGTCGCGCCCGGGGCTCGTGCTTTGGTACAGACATGAATGGAGTCCCAGCTCGACTTTTAAATGTGATAGCATACTAATGACACGCACACATCATTGTCTGAATGAGGTTCAGTTGAGCATGACGCTGCTGGCTATTACGTCAGACGTGGTTTCGAATGTCGCATACAAGCTAGCAATACCTATTGCCCTGAAATCCTATTTTCGGACCTCACGCCAATGTGGGTTGGAATGGGCAGTTTACTGGCAGCGTTCCCAACCGGAGTTTCCCCCCAGGGTAATGCGGGGTTCCCAAGAGGACGGGATTGCGGAACAGGCAGGACAGGCACTGCCATGCCCCACATGCACCGAGGCGCTGTCTGGAGATGCTGCTGCTACATGCACTGCCATGCCCCACATGCACTGAGGCGCTGTCTGGAGATGCTGCTGCTACTTGCACTGCCATGCCCCACATGCACTAAGCCCAGGATATCTGCTATAACAGCTAATAACAGACGCGGTGTTTTCCTCCGGCATGGAGTGCTAAGGCACGAGCCAGACTCCGACATTCCAGTCAATATCATCTGACTTGCGTTGCGCGAATATCATCGCAGGCGCAGAACACCGCCATCGACCAACAACCACTTGTACGATCTCGTCCGCTGTAAGAGGTAAGCGAATATAGATCCATCTTCTGTAGAAATTGGGTCTGGAAAGGTGGGACAAGTCTGAGAGCCAACACTGGCTGAGTGGTCTGCTCCATGCATTCATATTCTGCATAGTATTCATGTCTGTTCTGTCTGCTCTATGTATTCATATTCTCAGTCCTATCAAACCCCAGGGTTTACGGTTGAAAATGTGTGCTATCGAAAACGGTGGAACAGTTTTACTTGATCATGGCATGAGTCGTTGGCGTTAACTACAAGGTCAACAGCATTATCTATTGATATGAGTGCCGGGGTTACTCGCCACTCTTTTTTAAAATACCCGTTGCCTAAAAGTGTTCGAATCAGCCCATTTGGTGAATGGTTTATAGTTTATTGTGACAAAGGCGTCTGCAGCGAGGCGATTTTGGAAAGAATGCCAAATTGACTGCTGTGTTGAAGCCATTGTTATGCGGAGTTATTACAGCATAGATAGCAAGCACCTTGCAAAAACGAAGCGCAATAAATCAGATTGACAAGCTGATGCTCTCTGTGAATAAAACTGTCAGCTAGATGTTGTTCATGACGTGGGACGAAGGGGCAGGACGGACATAAAAGCTATTTATGGTCATCGTGTGAATGATACACGACTCAGTGAGGCTGAGCACCTTTGGGAACCACATGAATGGTTTGTAAATGGAGAGGGTCAGTGCAGTGGTGCGTCTTATATCGGAGCTCAGAAGGCAGATCTGTATTGCTCTAGCGTTCGCGCGCAGTTCACGAAAAACGCTACTTGACGATTGACTGACTAAGATTCTGGACGTGCCAGAGAATAACACTCAATGAAACCGCGGGGTGCAACATTTTCGTTCACCGTGACGATAGTGTCGTGACAAATCTGAACATTTTAGATATGGATTAAACTTACGTAGACCCCTTATGATTAACCCGTTCCGTGCGCTCTAGGTTTAGGTCACAGCGTGCTGCGTTGGTAAGTGACCACTTCCGTCAACTGCGACAATGGCTGAGTCTCGACCGACTACTGGCGTACCAACCGACAGCACCATATCGAGTGTTTCGAAAATTATCTTAAGCTCGTACGCAGACACCATGCCGCTGGTGCCGTGCCTATTTGCTCTGGTTGCCGAGGCCTGACATCAACTCTTCAAAACACACAACCTTTGTGATCCGTCATGCTCGACCGCACGTGACAATCTAAGCGGATCAATCCAAACCTTCGAGGGTTCACGTCTAAGCGGATCAATCCGAACCTTCGAGGGTTCACGTCTAAGCGGATCAATCCGAACCTTCGAGGGTTCACGTCTAAGCGGATCAATCCGAACCTTCGAGGGTTCACGTCTAAGCGGATCAATCCGAACCTTCGAGGGTTCACGTCTAAGCGGATCAATCCGAACCTTCGAGGGTTCACGTCTAAGCGGATCAATCCGAACCTTCGAGGGTTCACGTCTGGCTGGCGCGATTTCGGCCCGGGTACTTTGCTGAAGTTTCAATGTTCCAGGAAACTTATGTCCAATCAAACGGCATTTAAAATCTTAAAAATGCATGCAGCACAACTTGTAAACGATAGCGTCTTAAGTGTCGCCTAAACGTTGTTGTTTAAAAGCTCAAGGCGCACGCTACGTTTTTCTGTTACAAGGAAATGCGATTAGTGGCTGAAAGGGCACTAGCATCGAGAAAAGGTGACGGCCGGGTGAGTCCAGTCGCTCATTCACAGAGTTGAAAACGCGGTCACTTTTCAAGTAAGCCGATCGGCCACCAGCCCCGCTGGTAGATCAAGGTCTCTTCGGCAAGCCATCCTGATGAAGATCTGTTGCATACGGGTGGATCATTTTCCACCTTGCAGACGGGGACATTTTGATAATTTTAGAAATTGCGAGATCTGTGATGTCTCTCTCTCTCTCTCTCTCTCTCTCTCTCTCTCTCTCTCTCTCTCTCTCTCTCTCTCTCTCTCTCTCTCTCTCTCTCTCTCTCTCTCTCTCTCTCTCTCTCTCTCTCTCTCTCTCTCTCTCTCTCTTCTCTCGTCTCTCTCTCTCTCCTCTCTCCTCTCTCTCTCTCTCTCTCTCTCTCTTGCCACTTTTTTCTCTTGTTCGGCGTCAGCGCTACGTTCGGCGCTGTGCTACGTTATTCTCAGACGCGACGGTGCTGCCATTTGTGGAATATTATGGGTAATTCGAATTGTTTTTGTGCTGCTCTGCACGATTTGGCATGTTGCAATTACTTCCCCTTTTTGCTTTAAAAACCAATATCACCCACTAACACCATGCCAGTTGGTTATGGTCTGCTCTTTCAAGACGTTCTGCAATCCCTAACAAAACAAAAGTATCTGCGATATGCATGGTTTTTCCCTCAGTCTGGCTCCGCTGCCTTGGAATACCAGTCGGAACCCCTTTCTGCTAGCAAATAAGCCATCACCGACGTGCATGTAGCGAGCTTAAAGCCTTAGTGGTCAGGACGTGCACCCAATCAGCGTGCCGTTACATCATCCGGGACCGGATTTCGGCCGCAAGGCCAGGCATGCAAGGCCGCGGCCTGCCTCCCGGAGGGCGTGACGTCACTGATCTCCAGACGGCAGGCTGACGCGGCGCGCGCCGGGACTGGACTGGTCCTGGCAAGGCCGGAGGCTACCTCCCGGAGAGCGTGACATCACTGATCTCCAGACGACGGGCTGACGCGGCGCGTGCCGGGAGTGGGGCGAGCCGCGCTGCTGGTCTGCTCGAGTTGGCTGGGAGAGCGGCGGCCCGACATGGCCTCTGCAGCCGATTTCCTTCCGGAACCGTCATCACTGCATCTGGAGAAAGTCGGCCTCGCCAAACGAGTGCTGAAAGGTTATCGCGGCTAAGCCTCGGTGATAAACTACAGGACGCCGAGACCCGCTTCCAGTGCCACAGAGGTCATGGCGCGCGTCTTGTTATCGATGGGCTGGCAGTTGGAAACCTGAGCAACGTTCATCGCACAGGTTCGTCGCTCCAATTGCGCTAAAACTTTGAGGAATGCCAGGCAACAGGTGCAGGCGTATCGGGATGGCCTGACGCGAATGGTCAGGCCATCGCGTCAGGCCATCACGTCAGGCCATCGCGTCAGGCCACCGCGTCAGGCCATCGCGTTCAGGCCATCACGTCAGGCCATCGCGTCAGGCCATCACGTCAGGTCATCGCGTCAGGCCTTCGCGTCAGACCATCGCGTCAGGCCATCGCGTCAGATCTAAAAGAGTCTGAAAGGGGCTTGTTCGCCATGTGTGTGATGTTTTAAACTGATATACCCGTTTTTCAAAGCATTCCATGCATTTCAAGTCTATTCTAAAATATGAAAATATTTATAATAAAATAAATACTAATTTGAGCGCTAAAATTATTTTTTAAAATGCAAAACATGCGTTAACCTTCAAACCTTGATCACGAGCAGCGTTTTGTGCCACATAATACAGGCATTTGGGTGGTGCTGTCAGCTATGGCGGGCATAACTTAAAAATAGCGCCGTAACTCTCAGACCCATTTTATATCACAAATGATAATATACGATCACAAACGTCTTGCAGTTTTCAATTCTGTTTGTCACGGGGATATTGGCGGAAGACGAAGGCGTGTCCGGACATTTCAAAGGACAGACCTATGATTGGCTGATGGATTCCACTCTCCGTCCTGGCTGCCGAGCAGGCTTCGGTGAGCGTCGCTGGGGGGCGCGCCAGTCATTATCTAGCGCTGCTGGCTGCGCTTCGAGCAAGACAATGCCTAACCGGATATTTAATACCTGACTGCCTCGTCAGCCAGACTCTGGTTCTGCAGAAACCTAGTAGGCTTGGAAATGGCGAAACAAATTGGGATCCGGGATGAAGGAAATTAAATGCGCCTTGTACGCATCTGTCGTTACATACCGTCCCCACTGACGTCACAGCGCGCGTCAGCCGCGATATGAAAGAAACGGCCTTCCTTGTTTTCCAGTCGTGACTGGAAACCCATGCAGATACTGTGCCTCCCTTTACCGCCGCTGAACAACCGAGCGTTGTAGGGCCATGCAATTCAATTCCTCATAACCTCCACTCACGTCGCTGGCGCTGCCTTGCCCAGGATGCGACAGCCTGCCTAGTTTGGTGGGAGACAATTATGACAACTTAACGATGCGTGCATTTGAACTG
This sequence comes from Pollicipes pollicipes, assembly GCF_011947565.3. Lineage (NCBI taxonomy): Eukaryota > Metazoa > Arthropoda > Thecostraca > Pollicipedomorpha > Pollicipedidae > Pollicipes > Pollicipes pollicipes. Next base: position 34,361 of record NW_023596225.1, read on the forward strand.
CGTCGCAGGTGCTGAAATCCTTGATAACCTCCTTGCAGATGCATTTGTTAGGGAACTCGGCGTATGTCGTAGTGCAGTCGTCCATGGAGCTACGGCGACAGCAGTGGCCATATTAGTGCTCACGGTCCATGGCCCAACCGGGGTTCGAACCCTGGCCTCCGCACGGCAGCTGAAGGCACTAACCACTTGGTCATTACGGGACCATACGGACACTCATCAAATGAATCTGGATACACAGGACAAAACCAAGAAGCGGCGATCCACTCATAGGGCACCGCATGAAATCGTGACAGCATGCAGCAAACTTTCTTTAACCTGCTGTTTATCAATGCAACATAATCGACTATTGTTGAAATTGGGGTTTGACTCATCACGTCCTCAAGCCTTGGGTGCATCGTTTTACATCAAGTGAAAGTGATTTTCCAGTAGTCTCGTGTGCACCTTAAAGAAGGCATATCTGACAGCACTTTAACATTATTTCGTGGTCGCCACACCGTGGTTACATCTCCACTAATATTTGCTTACGCGGTAAGGCGCGCGTGCGTCGCACCCAGGACATCCAAAAAGATACAAATCTTGCTGTTTTACCAAGGGTGAGGTTAGGCAATTAGCACGTCTCTTTTGACATCGTTCAGCAACGATGTTCTCTCCGCACGCACAACTAATTCTGAATGTCTCACGTTTAGATATTTACTCAGAGTATCCCGCTCCTCAGTGCATCAAAAGCTCCAGTATACGCATCTATTGTACCTTCAGAGTTGCGTCGCGTTCATACCTATGTGTTTGCGGGCAAACAGACGTCGCTTCTGTAAGTCTCAAATCATCATTATGTGGTCACTTAATCGCACGGCGTCTCTCATTGACCAGGCACGGCTGTCAGTGTGAGAGAACATGACGCAAACGATCTCACGTCGATTACGACGGCGGCGGTAAGTAACCTGACGACAAGCATGGGTGGATCCGTCCAAAGCCGGCCCGATGACGCCCGGGGCGCCTCCGCACTTACCGCGGCCCGGTCACATCTGGCTGGGTTCTGTAAGAGCCCGCCCGGTCACATCCGAGGGTCCTGCTAGGGACGGCGGCACATCACCGGCCGGTGGCGCCTGCCGGGCGTGACGGGCGGTCACGGTTCCACCGCGGTTCGACCGGCCCGGCGGAACTAGGCGGCGTCCTTCCGGGCCGGGTCGGGCCGGGCCCGGCGCTCCCACCCGACGCCGCCTGGGTCCGCTCCCACCGGTGCTCGTCACGTGATGGAGCGACACGGCTCCGATTACCCTGGGAGCGCGTCCGGCTCCAAATACTCTGAGACCGGGCCCAGCTCACCTGGGAGCACCACAGGAGACGCCGTGGCGCCGGGAGGACTCCGGATACCCCGGCACCGGGAGGACTCCGGGTACCCCGGCACCGGGAGGACTCCGGGTACCCTGGCACCGGGAGGACTCCGGGTACCTTGGCACCGGGAGGACTCCGGGTACCCCGGAACCGGGAGGACTCCGGGTACCCCGGCACCGGGAGGACTCCGGATACCCCGGCTCCGGGAGGACTCCGGGTACCCCGGCACCGGGAGGACTCCGGGTACCTTGGCACCGGGAGGACTCCGGGTACTTTGGCACCGGGAGGACTCCGGGTACCCCGGCTCCGGGAGGACTCCGGGTACCCCGGCTCCGGGAGGACTCCGGGTACCCCGGCTCCGGGAGGACCCCGGGTACCTTGGCACCGGGAGGACTCCGGGTACCCCGGCACCGGGAGGACTCCGGGTACCTTGGCACCGGGAGGACTCCGGGTACCCCGGCACCGGGAGGACTCCGGGTACCCCGGCACCGGGAGGACTCCGGGCACCCTGGGAACGGCTCTGGATACCCTGGAGCCGGTTTGTGCCGGGGGTGTAGCGGCTCCAGCCCGCCTGCCTCGAATGTCTGCGGTTTGCTGGGGGCGGGCCCGGCGGTGGGGCCGGCGGTCGGCTCGGAGTCCCACGCAGCAGACGGGCTCGCTTCCCACCTGTAGGAGAGCCGACAGCACTCGGGCCACGTGGGAGCGGCGGTAGAGAGGGGAGACCCGTGCGAAGACGCAGGGCGACTGCGACTGTGAGTACCGGCCAAGCAGTCTGGCTGGGCAATGAATATGCTGCGCTTGCTGTGGCTGATGGCTGTGTGTTTGTCTAGATATGCACCGCACTACGTTTGGTGTACCTCCCATTGGCCATGACTAGATCAGACATGAGCCCCGCAGCCGCGGAGGATCTCCGATAATCCGACCCGACGCGTGCCTGCGGTGGACTGGGAGCGGATTTATGTGGATCTGGGGTGGATCCGGCTGGCTCTGGTACGCTGACCGGTAGTCCGCAGCTGGTGTTAAGCGAATCCATCGTAGGCGTTCACAGTCATTAGCTGATGGAAGATTCCTTCAGCACGTGTCAATTATGCTCCATCAGGGGCGAGATTTATGGATTTATGGAGTATTTCGGGACGGGCCGAGACCGCAAGTGAGAGCGGCTGCTAGGGTTAACAAATTAATGGAGCCAGCTATGCGCAAATGAAACGGGGGTTGATCTGAAACTTGCACATTTGCTGCCGTTATCTTGAAACCTGCATGCAACGTTTATCGAGCTCGTCGTCGGCTGAATGGCGTATTATATTGGCATAGCTAGCGTGCAGCTGAAAGACAGTTATGACATTCACTGTGTTCAGCGACACTCAGGGACATATGCAGGGTTTCACAATGGAACACAACTGAAAAAACGGAGACGGAGTTTGCACGTTTGCGCCACGTTGAAACGGAGCTACGTGGCGCAAACGCGGGTTATGTCATGCATGTCCTACAGTAATGTCGCTTGTGCTCGATCCTATTATTCTTACGTGTTTACTTGGACTTTTGTGGTGTTGACATTTGGTCGAGTATATACATATATATATAATATATATATATATATATATATATATATCAACACACTCTATGACTTTGGTAAGGGCTGGAGCACGTTCCCTGGGGGCTACCTTGCGTGTAAGTTCCTGACGACATTTAATGCGATTACCGCTTCAAGCGTAGTTTTATGTGCATAAATGACACTAACGCCAAGTGGGATTATGTGAACGCACGCATCCACGTACATACGAGGGCATGCACTACCCAATTTATACACCACAAGGTGTGTACGAAATTAATTAATGCATAATTTCTGTCGCGTATCTCATTTATCCAGAGTGTGGAAAGCTCTTGTTGAAAAGCGCAGTCCAAATCTCGGTCTTCGGTTGAGTTTTAAAGCATCACCATATTTCGAGTGTGGACCTACCATGAATCATATGACAATGCCATTAAATACCTCATATGAACTCAATCTGAGTCCAAAGTGACGGGCAACTATGATGCTGAAGGCATAAAACACGCACCATAGCTGCCGGGAAAATAGTGAGTGCTTACGCAACATGAACATCCGCCCAGTAGGCCGTTTAAAAAACGATGCGCTCGTGTGGGGAGGGGGGTCAACTTGATTTCATCAGATTCAACAAATCAAGAGGCCCAGAGACATCAAACTCACAGAATGGATTGAGCTATACGTGAAATCACTTGTTTCAAAGTTTGAGGTCCCAGGGTTGTGATCTTTGAGTCAAATAAGATCAAACAAGAACAAACTCCAGATTGATGTCCAAAGTGACCCCTTCAACACCCAAGACCTCCATACGCAATTTAATTGAGCCTAGACACTTGCTCTGAGCAAAAAGCCACTTGTGTTCATTTCAACGCAGTGACCTTGGTTGACCTCTAGAAAGTCACGGTGACAAAAGACCTTAGACTGATGTTTCAAAAGTTGAATTAACATAAAGGATTACGCTAGGCAGTGTGCCTCTGACCACAAAAGACTGATCTTGGTCATTCAAGAACAATGAGCTCCACTGATCTTTAAGAAGTCAAAGAAAGATGTCTGTCCCCGTCGCTGTTATCAAGAAATTCGAAATGAGCATCAGAAGCTACCGCGTAAAACAGATTCTCTTGTAAAAAAGTGGCTTGGTTTTGATCTTAGCCTGACCCGCATACTTGGCAGGTGAATGAAATTTGCCGCAATCCTCAATTCATTTGGCTAATTGTCTAAAAATCTTCTTAGAGATGCATGGCTGTGTGTGACAGTCTGTCTCATCAGATTGAGCTATTCCCCAGGAATTGTCGTTACTGGTGTTATGGCCTGAGTTTGACTTGCCACAGGTCAGCGACTTAACAAGTGGCAGGTGTCATTGTAACAGCTATATTACAGAATTCTGGGAAATTAACCCCCCACCCTAGCGTGTGTTAAATCTCGTTCAAATGTAATCTTTAATGCTCAGGAGTAACGTCTGAAGACCAGAAAGAACCTTTCGGGATGTGCCCATGAGGTCTTAGAGATAGCTGCTTTACGTAGCATCGAAACATACTTTCTGGAAGGAACCCAGGATACGTTCCACGTGTTAACAAATGATATTAACGCAATTTCAACACGTGGACAAACAAAATAAAGGCACAATGAATAAAATTATGTGCTTATCGTTTGCGAAAAAAATGTTGTTTTCCTGATACGAGCACACATACAACAGGTTTTGGTGTCCTTTGGTTGGCCGCATCATCGTCAATCCTCAAAGAAGTGGCAGCGCAAGCTACTCGACGCAGGAATGTTTCTTTAGTGGTTCCAGGTGATGTGATGCAATTAGCTCAGCAGGATGCTTTTTCACATGATCCTAAGATCGTACACTTAATCACGACATGTTCGTTTTCAAAACGAATCTCACTTCTACGAACTTACAAACTGCTTTTTTTAGTTACAAACTAATGAGATTTTGCAAAGTTACACCGCCACACGTCGCCACCAATGATCCCAAAATAGAACGCAGAAATATGATGAGGGTCTGGGCTACAGCCCGTAAAATGTCAGTCCTTCACCACTACAGAGACAAATATAGGTCGTCTGACACAAACCAATTGGAAGATAATAACGTCGAAGTGGTCTTTGTCCACCTTCCATTTGCCATAGGCCCCAACAGTGGTGTTGTTAACTGGCGATTCCAGTCACTCTCCGATGTTCTGTTCCCTGTCCACCTCCGACGAGAAACAGGCGACACTTTTAATCACGTCCTTGATGATCGTGATGGAATTTTGTGGCCGACCGTTGGCTCATTAATCAAGCCGGGCGGGACGTAATAGGATCAATAGATGACCGTCCGACTTTGCTGGCCAGGGGCGGCGGCGCAGCAGCGGGGGACGAGCGCTACCGCCGCCCCCGGCGTCAGCAGCGCTGGTTAGGGCTGAACAGACCAGCAGGGTGCTGGCCCAAAGGCCACAGGCCGCTCTCATCAGCTGTAACCAGGAGCTGGTTGCCAGCATACACGAGCTCGACGTTGGCTGGCGCCGGAGTCGGTTGTGGAATCGGCCAAATTTTCGCAAAGTAAAGTTTGGTTGATTTCTTTAAAATTTTCTTGTGAGTTGAAGTCGGAGGGAAGCATGCAGTAGAAGCTACAGTGAGCCTACCGAATTGAAAATATGAGCCACGGAACATATTCATGGTCTGGTAGTCTATATGTGCACCAGGTAGGTACAGTGCCGATAAATACCCATTGGTAACTTTATTACTATCAATTGGACACGCTTTGGTAACACGCTCTCGGGTGACCGGTTGAATGCGACGCGCTGGTGTTGGGGGCCAACTTCCCTTGCTGATATATCAAATACTCTAGAAACCTAGAGACATTACTTTCTCAGGGTAGATACGAAGAAATGTGAGCTCATTTGGGTCAAACTTTTAGTTTCCGTAAGTAGGCTGGATTTGTGTGTGGTGACCATGGGATTAACTTAAAGTCAAACAAAGTTATTTTGTGTCAAGAGTCGATGCCAGTGTCTGAAGTGACATCGGTCTTCCCACAGCCACCTTTCAGCTAATTATTTCCTACTGAAAAGGCCGCTTGTGTTCACTTCAGTTCAGCTCAGTTTTTTAACCTTTAGAAGGTTGAAATGACCAAACCCTCGAGATCGTTTTGGTATTTGGAGTTGACTAGGGCAACGATAACCATCCTGAGTGGCATGTTACTCACAGAAAAAAGGCGGTCGAGCTCATTCTAGTTCAGTTGCCTCCCTAACCTTCATGAAGTCAAAATATGATACCTATCGTCGTCCATTCGCTCAAAAAATTCAAAAGTTAAACTCAAAGCTCAAAGCTCAAACCCTTTTTGCTACCTGTTAACTCTCACTTCGCATTTGAACTGCCAGCATACAGATCACAGACTCCCACCGTTCAGTCTGCAGCGCATTACCGCATAAAACACTGCAGCACGCTTTACGCTAGTCGACGGCTTCCATGCGTGGCTGGTTTTGTTTGTAATTTTCCGGTAGCTGCTTGTGTTGGGTGGAGGGAGGTGGGGTCAGGTCGGTTGGCGCTGGGGGAGGGGGTAAGGGCGTGCTCGCCAGCGGCCCTGTCACGGCGCCGGACAATGGGTAATTTGCGGCTCGGCGCCGGCCGCCGAGCGACAATGGCACGCTGAATGCACGGATATTTGAGCACCTCTGCTGGAATGCGGGCCGACCCTCCCGCGCGCGCCGCGGGCGCCCTCAAAGCCGAAAGGGCTCCAATCGCCTAAAAAACGGAGCAGAATTCCAAATTGATTGCCTTCCATCGGGCGCGCAAATACGGCGTCGCGCAGAAGCAGCTGTCGTCGCGCAGGAGGTGTCGGCAGCTGCCGGCTGAGGCACGCTCGCGTGCCGTAAAGTGCGTCGCATTGTGTCGCGCGAAAAACAGGCCAATTTCACGTGCCGGAGCACGCCTGCCGCGCTGGCTGGACCCCTGACACTGTGCCGACGCCTTTGGTGGGCGCAGGGGGCAGGTGAGGCCATGGGTGTATCCGTCTGCGCACCCAAGGTCGGGAGAACACATGGCGCCGTCCTTACAGCACAACACTGGGCAGACAACCTGCTGCAGCTGTGGTGCTGGTCATTGAGTTGGTAAAATTGAAGCCATCCCTGACAGCTGTTGCTGACGAGCGCTTAATGAAGCTGAGTCTGTGCTGGGCGTGCTGCAGGGACGGAGTGTTCAGTGGCATCAGATGGTTGCAACGGCTCCAAGTTGAAATATAGGCCATATACTCCAGCCCCACTGCTTTTCTGAGGCCACGTATTTTTAAGCGCTGGCGCAGCGGATTTGGTAAGGCAAACGTAGTGTTCTTAGACAATCATCAGGTCGCTCAGCTTCCTATGCTGAGACATCAGTTACAGCTGTGACGCAAATAACCAGCGCCGTTGGCGCGCCCTTAAAATCCAATAACTAACTGGCCACAGCTGGCCAATACACAGGGAGCAGCCCCCAGCCGCCGTATTTTCCATCGCCGCGGACGTAGGTACAAGGCCCCGGCGGACATGCTGCACACGTGATCTATACTATCACAGGCGACACGCGACACGGGGCCGGCTGGCGAGCCTTCACCAGGTGGCAGCCCCGGATGGACGATGACAGTTGACCCGTGACCCCCACTGACAGTGACGTCATGGCCCTGCCGCACCTGCGGCTGGCAACACGTGTCTGCAGAGGTGGAGTCCGTAGTCGGCGCGGCTCTGAGATCACCGCTCCCAGCGGGGGTTGATGTGCGGCGGCGAGATCGACCTCAGGATCAGGCAGCTGACAATGGCCCCCCCTGCTGTTAGCCGTTGGGCTGGGCGGGTGTGATTGTGGGTTATCCCCACACGTCAGGCTGCCATCGCCAGATGCTCACCATACTGGCTTCTGTCGCCGAGGTCTTGGAAACATTACTCCGCCCGTCAATATTCTAGTGCGCACTTGCAAGCTCGCCTCGGCGGATCCGATTCACACTTTACAGTGGGGTGATGCTCTAGATACAGGATAGATTAACATATATTAACTGTTCCTCGCAATACCGCCGTTTCACCAAGCTCTTCGGAGACTTGTCTGCTTCTGCCGGCTTTTCCCGCCATGTGCTTCTGTCAGAGGCATCATCCTGCCGTATGCTTGTGTCATAGGCCTCATCCTGCCGTCTGCTTCCGTCAGAGGCTTCATCCTACCGTCTGCTTCTGTCAGAGGCCTCGTCCTGCCGTGTGCTTCTGTCAGGGGCCTCGTCCTGTCGCTGCTTCCGTCAGAGGCCTCGTTCTGCCATCTACGTCTGTCAGCGGCCTCTTCCTGCCGTCTACTTCCGTCAGAGGCCTTAACCTGTCGCGTGCGTCTTTCAGAGGCCCCGTGCTGTCGGGTGCTTCTGTCAGAGGACTCGTCCTGCCCCCTGTTTCTGCCAAAGGCCTCGTCCTGTCGCCTGCTTCGGCCAGAGGCCATGCTCTGCCGTCTGCTTGTCATCGCACACTCACAAAACGCACTGCATCCATCAGTGGCCAGTGCCAGAAGCGCATGTCAGCCTCTGCAACGTCGGGCGCCGCGCGGCCGAGCCAGGCCGGCGGCGGCTCCGACCGAGAGGCGTCGGCGGCGGGCGGCGCGCGCCTGACCCGCCGCCCCGACCTCCCTGCACCCTGCAGGGCGAGACGCCGCCCCGGCCGCCGCACCCCCGCGCAGCCCAGAGTGAAAACACACGGCGCCGACCCGCCCTCCCGCGGCCGGGTCGGCCGCCGCCCACCGGCTGTTTTCCCGGATCACGCCGCGCCGCTGCCATAGCGCGCCGGCCTCGGCGGCGGGCGGCGCCGGAGGAAGCGCGCCGACACCGGGAAGAAGTCGGCTAACGGGCCGCTTAAGCTGCTGCGCCGCTGATGGCGCCAAGGCGCGCAACAGGAGCAGAGGTCACGCTCGAGACCAGGCAACATGTTTGTCGGCTGGTGGTGATAATTGGCATGCCTGTCTGCCGGTGCACGCAGCAGCCAGGAGCGCCGATGGCGCGTCCTCTCCTGCAGGGGGCGCGTGGTGCGGATTGGAAACGCCTCCCCCCGGGCCAGCGTAGGTGGCGGATGGGCGGCACAGGTGCTGGAAGGTGGCGCACCAGCAGGCGACAGTTCGGTTTGTAGGTAACAGGCCTTCATACAGCCGTAGGGCGCCCTATGGTAGTTAGTGCATGCAGCGGCTTTTGTCCGCATTCCCCGACAAGCAAAAAATGATGCCACATCTCTGAACCGAGCATTCCCTACGGTGCCTATGAAGGGCGGTAATCAAAGTAAGCGTAAGTTGTAGACTGTTGTTTCCTCAACAGTCTATACGTTATTACACTTCCTTTTATTACCTGGCCGGAACGAGTACAGCTGCAAGTCAAATGGCGTACACCCACCGATATATATTATATATATATATATATATATATATATATATATATATATAAGTCCTGGTGCGCGGGATAGCCACAACTCCCAGCATAACATGCCACAGGCTTCAAATCCGGGAGGATTGACCTGAGTTGCCAAGGAAAGCTTGCCGCTGTATACTCGGAAGGTACTGCACATATTTACGCTGGTTAGCCTTCCTTAGCAAAGTGGCTACAGGGAAAACCAACAGCTTTATGCCCAGAATGCACTGCACGTTCACGGGATTGGCATTGAACGATGCATTCTTGTGGCATTGATTGGATGAGGCCACTTTTCAATTTGGGGGTTAAATAAGCCCCAATTAGCCATTGCCATCATTTGTGCTCACCTGTCACCGATGTGAAGCAGGTGACGTTTGGGACGGGAGGGGTCTGCCTTCCTCCTCCCCACTCGTGTCGCGCTCTAGCAGACAATGGCTGACTGGGACCAATTCGTGCGGCAGTCGCCGCTGCCATAATGCCGCGGTGCGGCCGACCCCAGCATGCCGGCGTGTTTTCCCCGCTTTGGGAGTCACTTACCCTGTTTACATGGGCAGCTGTGATTCGAATTAAGCCGGGACCCGTCCTCGATCCGAACTATCCGGCCCATGTATACACTCACGCGCGCGTTCCGCTGATTCGAATCGTGCGCCGGAGGAAACCCCTTCCCGTGGGAGGATCATCCGTTCAGGAAGGGATTTCGTCCGAATTATCGGCCGTCAGCTGTCTAAACAAAAAAAAAGAAAGAAAAATGCCTGGCGCACGCAGTTCTGTTCATAGCCATTTCAGCTTTGTGCGGTGTTACCGCTTTTCCACGGGTTTTTAGCTATTGCTCGAGACGGTTCAAGTCCAGGATGGTAAGGGAAAAGAGAAGGAAGGTGAAGTTGACATCATGCTGCTAAAACTACTCTTATTATTGAGGGCCTTGAGTGGCTAGCAGCACAGAAATGCTCACGTAATTTGGCCTTGCTAGGCGCTTGATCTATGCAGACAGCAGGCGTCGACGGTGTTTGGTGCTATCTTTCCGCCTAAAGGTTAGATTAGTTTACATCTGGGGCAGGCTCCATGCGTCCAAAAGCCAGATGGAGGTAATATGGTTATTTTATATAGCTTTGACTTGTTCTCATTTTAATTTTTGGATTGCTCAAAATTCTTGCAGAGAATGCCTCCAAGTTTCGTTCATTAAGTTCCCCAGGAGTGTTTTTGCAGATGTTCCTTAAATTAGGTTGCTGGTTGCTTGTCAGTTTAATTTGTGTGAGAAAGGTAGCTTAAAAATTGCTGCACGATATGACGGATGAACAAATATAGATCATTGCAGTCAGCTCGGAATGTGAACTTTTAATGGTAGGACCGAAATTGCCCAATGATGGGGTCAAAACAGCAAGAAAGCAAATGTGAACACTGGATGAAAATAGTCATCATCATTTCTCTGCTAAATCCAAGTTTGTGTGTTCCATGTGCAGGAAAACAGTGCATAAACTAACACCTAACACGATGGCACATGCTGTATGGAGAACATGCCTGTGTTGCATATCATCACCTGCTTTTGTGCTGGGTGATTAAATATGTCACCTTGGTGCTTTTTTGTGATGGGTGTCTTTGCAGGCCACGAGGTAGGTAATTCAACTGTTCAACAATTCTTGCAGGGAGTACCAATAGTTTCTTTCATTAGGTGAATACATAAATGCCCCAGGATTGATTTTGCAGACATTCCTCCTGTGACTTGAACATTTGGTTGACCACCTATTGGCAGGAGGGATGTGCTGGATATTGGTGACTGGCTTGTCAAGGAAATATGAAGTTACGCCACACTGGTAGACCAACTGGCAAGGAAGCGGGGGCTGGAATATTTGTTTTTGATGCAATTAGGCTGTTTGTTGCTTGTCAGTTTAATGTGTGTGAGATAGGTAACTCAATAATTCCTGCATGATGCAAAGGATCAACAAATATAGGCAATAGATCATTGCAGTCAGTGCAGAATGTGAACTATTTTTAATGATGGGACCAAAATTGCCCAGTGATGGTTCCAAAATGTCAAGAAAGCAAATGTGAGCACTGGATGAAATTAGCTGTCATCAGTACTCTGTCAAATCCAGGTTTGTGCATTTCATGTGGAAGAAAACAGTGCATAAACTAAGTAAACCTAACCTAATGCCACATGATGTGCAGAGAACATCTGTGGTGCACATCATTACCTGTTTTTGTACTGGTGAGTAAATATGTTGCCTTGGTGCTTTTTTGTGACATGTATCTTTGCAAACCATGAGGTGGATAATTGAGCTGTTGCTATAATTAATCATTTGTTATGAATTTTGAGCCCAGATTGCTTTTGTCATGACAGCTCTGGGGCTGGTTCACATTATGATCTTTGGACTGTGCAAACACGGCTGTTTGTGCCACCTAGCCATCAGTCCATATCAGCCAATGCTGTTGACTGCAAGGATATCAAAGCAGTATTTCAACCCTAGTATGTCAAGAAAGCAAATAGCCGCATTCTGACTTGCCAGTCCATGCCAAGTCTAAATGGCAATGCTGCCCTCAGGTACTGATGATGCATTGGATGGGGAAAGACAACATAGTTACACAATTTTTGCCACTAACTATGTAGCATTCATGAGTCATTTCTGTAGCTTAGCTCACTGTTGCAGGCTGCTCATAAATGCATTGGTGCGGGATTAGGTAATGTGTTTCTTGGGCTGCGCAAAGTAGATGACATGATGCTGGGTGGCATACTGATGAGTGTGGTAAGTTTGTGAGTGTCATTGGCCAATACAAGAAAATACTGATCTCGTGCTAGCCAGTTTCCTGCTAGTAAAAATTTGCATATAACACTGCTTATGTGACAGATTTGGCAGTGCTGACTGCGCAACTCCTGTGTTTCAAGTGCTATGGCTTGTGCTGTAGCTATAAAGCCTATGAGTCCCGCACAGATCATTTTTCCAACGGAGTCCATCTTCCTCCTCGCCCTCAAAGCTGTCTCGCGCCCACCACGGCTCGTGACATTCGGTATCCATACGCAGAGTACCGGCTTTTTTCTTCTTGTTTTGTTCAGTTCGCCTCAAAAGCGCAGTTTTCGCCCATAACCCGTTCCTTAGTTCGAACTAAGCGGGATCGAACTATCGACCGTTAATCCGACGTAAAGCCGGTTTCGCCCATGTAAACGCCCCTCGCCGAGAGGGTTAACGTCGCATGATCCGTTCCGATCTTAATTCGAATTATCCTCGGCTGCCCATGTAAACCGGGTAACTGTCCGGCGCCACTCACGTGTCGGACCCTCGTGACAGCGCCCACTTTGCCAGCCAAATAGCACCGATTGTGCGGGTCAGCTCGGTCCTATAGGGGGCCGGGGACGCGGTCAGCAGCTGCAGAGCCAGCTGCCTGCGAGAGCGACGTCCTCCGGCCGGCGGGCGTCTCCAGGCTGGCGGAGAGGTCGCAGCTGGCGGCGTAGCCCTCTGTTTGGACTGCGGTCATTAGCGCCGGCCGGGGCGGGTGAGGTGGGTGCAGGGGGGCGGGTCGACCGGGGTTCGCCCGGTCATCCAGACCGGCTTCCGCCCTCGAGCGCGGTGCTCCAGCGACACGGGGAGGACCGGGAGGAAGGCTGCGCTGGCGGACGGCGCGCACGCTCTTAGGTGCGGAGAAGTCCCGGAGTGGCCGACGTTCGATGTCTGATGATCCTCTCCGAAGTGCTCTCGTAATCTGGCGATCAAATTACGGGACAGAGGACACTTCGAGGTGATAGTAATCTAACTGGCTTTCCTCTCCCCATACAAGCTGTGAGCGCACAACAGAAGAGAACCGGTAGACCACGTGAGCGTATGCCCCCAGATATCTCCGTTGCCTAGAAAGGTAACGGAGTCGGGTGCTCTGCTGGACGGATGCACCTGGCCGTGGTGCACATACATCGCCGGGAGCATTTTCTCAGCGTTAGGTTCCCCTTGCTTTCCACCATAAACCCAGCGTGCGTCCGGATAAACTCCTGACCCACTTGCCTGAAATAGCTCGACAATGAATCACGGTAATAGCTGTAACGCTGTTCACCACCGTTCTCATAATTTCATGTGCTTGGGATAGCCTAATCAAAATCGCTTTATTCAGGATCGCTATGAACTAGGAAACAAAGGCGACCGGCAGATCAGCTCTCAACGCCCGCCATTGATGGGCAGGTTCAAGTAGGGCGCGCCATTTTTACCATTGCAGTTCCCGGAGCCATGGTTCTCGAAGATAGCAGTTTTGCTGCAACAACATGCACGCATCAGTGCAATGAGCAAAGAATCATCACCTGTCCTCAAAGGTGCAAAAGGGCAAATGGTTTGCATCCGCCACGTCCACTTGCAGCCAGGCGCAGTGACAACAACCAAAGCAGCAGTCCACGCAGCAGGGAACTAACCACAGACGGTAAGTTCAGACGTACGGCAGCGTATCGAGCCTCGCCTCAGCTGGCCGTGCTCTCGGAGCGGGGCGGGCCGGGGGCGGAGCCCGGGGGCGCGTCATCCATCTGCCGCGGCCGCTCTCACGGGACCGTCGGCGCCCGTCCCCTAGACAGATCCGGTGCGCCTGGGAACCGGACGCCGCCGGCAGTGTCGGATTGTTTCCGAGCCGCCCGGGGCGTGCGGCGCGCCGCCGCCGTAATGGTGGGAAGCGGTAGTGCGCGTGTGTGCTGTGTGTGTGGCCCGGGTGACCGACCGGCCACCGTCGGGCCCGTTACGACCCCAGGCCAGGGGAGCGCTGTGGAGCGGCACTCAGGGCAACCCAGGCTCAGGTACGGCCTCCCGGCCAGGGGAGCGCTGTGGAGCGGCGCTCGAGGCGGCCCAGGCTCAGGTACGGCCTCCCAACCAGGGGAGGGCTGTGGAGCGGCGCTGAGGGCGACCCAGGCTCAGGTACGGCCTCCCGACCAGGGGAGCGCTGTGGAGCGGCGCTGAGGGCAACCCAGGCTCAGGTACGGCCTCCCAACCAGGGGAGGGCTGTGGAGCGGCGCTGAGGGCGACCCAGGCTCAGGTACGGCCTCCCGACCAGGGGAGCGCTGTGGAGCGGCGCTGAGGGCAACCCAGGCTCAGGTACGGCCTCCCAACCAGGGGAGCGCTGTGGAGCGGCGCTGAGGGCGACCCAGGCTCAGGTACGATCTCTGAACCAGGGGAGCGCTGTGGAGCGGCGCTCGAGGCGACCCGGGCTCAGGTACGGCCTCCCGACCAGGGGAGCGCTGTGGAGCGGTGCTCAGGGCAACCCAGGTTCAGGTACGGCCTCCCGACCAGGGGAACGCTGTGGAGCGGCGCTCGAGGCGACCCAGGCTCAGGTACGGCCTCTGAACCAGGGGAGCGCTGTGGAGCGGCGCTCGAGGCAACCCAGGTTCAGGTACGGCCTCCCAACCAGGGGAGCGCTGTGGAGCGGCGTTGAGGGCGACCCAGGCTCAGGTACGGTCTCTGAACCAGGGGAGCGCTGTGGAGCGGCGCTCGAGGCGACCCGGGCTCAGGTACGGCCTCCCGACCAGGGGAGGGCTGTGGAGCGGCGCTGAGGGCGACCCAGGCTCAGGTACGGCCTCCCGACCAGGGGAGCGCTGTGGAGCGGCGCTGGGGGCAAACCCAGGCTCAGGTACGGCCTCCCAACCAGGGGAGGGCTGTGGAGCGGCGCTGAGGGCGACCCAGGCTCAGGTACGGCCTCCCGACCAGGGGAGCGCTGTGGAGCGGCGCTGAGGGCAACCCAGGCTCAGGTACGGCCTCCCCAACCAGGGGAGCGCTGTGGAGCGGCGCTGAGGGCGACCCAGGCTCAGGTACGATCTCTGAACCAGGGGAGCGCTGTGGAGCGGCGCTCGAGGCGACCCGGGCTCAGGTACGGCCTCCCGACCAGGGGAGCGCTGTGGAGCGGTGCTCAGGGCAACCCAGGTTCAGGTACGGCCTCCCGACCAGGGGAACGCTGTGGAGCGGCGCTCGAGGCGACCCAGGCTCAGGTACGGCCTCTGAACCAGGGGAGCGCTGTGGAGCGGCGCTCGAGGCAACCCAGGTTCAGGTACGGCCTCCCAACCAGGGGAGCGCTGTGGAGCGGCGTTGAGGGCGACCCAGGCTCAGGTACGGTCTCTGAACCAGGGGAGCGCTGTGGAGCGGCGCTCGAGGCGACCCGGGCTCAGGTACGGCCTCCCGACCAGGGGAACGCTGTGGAGCGGCGCTCGAGGCGACCCAGGCTCAGGTACGGCCTCTGAACCAGGGGAACGCTGTGGAGCGGCGCTGAGGGCGACCCAGGCTCAGGTATGGCCTTCCGGCCTGCCACTCCTTACCTTTTTTGGGGTTCCAGCGAATTTTACGCTCGCTGTCGTTATGTTGCTCCTGTACGCTCCACCCCCTCATACTTCATTCTTTCTCTCCTCTTTCATGCCCCCAAGTACCCCCTTCGCACCACTTCCTCTCACATTTCCATGCGGTCCCTACCAGGGGGCGGCGGAATAATGCATAAGGCGGTATTTGTTTACATCGGCACCGGATGCCATGTGGAGCTGGCGCTAAACAGACGCAATCGACCGGAACCGGCCGGCGGCCTTTAAACACCCCGGCCGTCACAATCACGCGCGGTGAACGCACTGTGAGCCCGTGGTGTGCTGGCGTGGGCCGCGGTCGTCGCCCCGTGGCCGATCGGGCCCCTCTGCTGATGGCCTGAGGTAGGGAACTACGTTCGGTGGGCTGATGTTGGAGGAATGGCGTTTGCAACGGCTTTGGCGATGTTTGCACCAACCGTAGACAAGCGGCAGTGGCATCAGCGGTCCAGAAGGCAGCTGATAACAAATTCGTGCTTGGTGCTTTGATACATGGTCCAGTGGCATGATTTAGAAACTAGCTGGACGAGCTTGGGAAGCTGGGTGTGTCGTCACCCACCCCCTCTCTTTGGGATATTTATGTCAACTCTATAAGGTGATCTATGGCAGTTAACGTAAAACAGGGCATGATCTGAGTTCTGGAACGCTCCTGCGCAGATGCTTTCGAATCGAAACTCAGAGGTGCTTTGAGGTTCTTTCAGCTTTTACGTACTCATCGCTTCGCATTATCTATGCAGTTGTGTGACACGCCTCAAGAGCCATTTCTGGTATTCGACTTGCGGCTATGCTATGAGCGTAACGCATCTCTGCTTGACATGCGTGGCGAGAGTCCGAAATAAAGCGCTGGAGCGTGGGAAGAGCCGTCCTCCCGAGGGCAGCTGCCCACAGAATTCACGGAAGGGAATAAGCTTTTCGCCAACAATAGCATTATGAAGGAGCCTTGCGTAGAAAGAAACGGATCAAGACCTACGCCCCCCCCCCCCCCCTCTCCCCACACTCACACACACTTCAAACGTCTTTTTTCGCCTCGGGGTGCACTGGTACGGCAGCATTCTGTTATCCCGTCGCGAGCACTGTATGGGCTGACATTGGAGTGGCCTGTGACGAGGGCTACCGTCACACCACCGTCCGCTGAAGGTCACGAGCATAATTAGTCATCGCCGCCACATTAAGGCTATCGTGTCTCACGCCATACTACTAATAAACACGACAAGGTTCCTAATTACACCTTGTAACGCCACAGCCCAATTATACCCATCGTATCCTCTTGTTTGATCTCCCGGTCTGTTTTTGCTATGTTGGCGTCATTTGACCAGACATGCACCCATCTCACCTTGGATGTTGGTGACCGCCGGATGCGTTTTCTGCTCGGGTTTATGTCAAACAATGCTGAGATTGAACTTTGTGAAGTAATGAATCATATCCACATACCACATACCACATGCCAGTCTAAACCAAATATTACGAGCATTTCTGCTGTAGAGCATCAGTTTCTTTAAAAGCATGCGAGCAAAGCTAAGCATCTCAATGTGTAACCTTACAAAGAAAAGGTTTAAATATGTATGTAATAGCCAACATACGTCAACAAGCACGCAAAGGCCGAACCAGCTCTTGGCTGAGAGTTCGCGCACTAGCATTCTTTCATTCCCCCCATGCACCATCATGACCCGACGACACTTTCCATGCGTCAGCAGGTGCGGAAGGACCCACAGCCCGGTCTCTCCGGTCATTACCAGTGCAGCTTTCGACCTATGTCTCGGCAACCGAGGCCACAGCTTCAGATCGCGGTGGGTGTGGCGGAACTTCGCATTCGCGTGTGGAGAAACCGACAGCGAAGAACTTGTCGGAGACTGTTCTCCTGACGGCAATGGCGGCTTTCAAGCCGCACCAAACAAAAGTGCCGAGTTAGAGGCTCATTACATCTCAATCAGCAGGGTCGTTTTTGCTGGAGAACTTTTACCGTTGCCGGTGACAATGAAGCCACGACCGGGCTACATGACCCGGTGTCGTCACAAGGAAGTGGGAACGGCGGTGGGGCACGGGGAGTGGACTGAATTACACTGCACTGGCATGACGGCGAGGCTGCAGTGCGATCAAGGTAATCATGCACATTACCCAGAAGAGAAACGCGCTGTAAATGTACGGAAATCCCAGTGCAACTATAGCGTTTATATTCAGACTGAGTGTTCTGACGGTACAACTGGTGAAGCATTGTGTTCACGAGGGCACGAAAAGCATATGGCAAATGTCAGCGCAGAAATATCATCTCGTTTGCACGTCGTGTTTCAGAGCGTGGCGTGATGAAGGAGTGCACCGCTCTTCCCTGACGTCTCGGCTGTGCTTTATCAGAGGGCAGCGCGCGCGCTTCCAGCGCACTAACTCTCCAAAGCGCGTGCACTGGCGCCGGCCGAGCCTCCGTGGAGGGAGTCGCCCCGGCGCAGACGCTGGCAGCTCTCTGGTCTCTGTCACCTCGCCAGCCAGCCGGGCATGAGGTGACTTTACGGGCTTCGGAGTCGGCCAGCGCCGTGCTGGTGTGTCGTCAGGCTGGGGGAGGGGTGGAGAAGTAATCCCGGCGTGACAGGCAGAACGAATGGGCTGGGGGTGGTACGGCAAGTCAGTAAAACATAACTTGGTGTTACGGGGAGTCAGGACGGCGGAGGAAGGAATAATAATGATTGCAGTCGAACAGCGCGTCTGGCATGTGACGTCATTCTTCGCCGGCATCTCTGACGCTGATTGTCAGGGGATTTGAAAGCAATGGCAGGAAATCGGACCCGAGCCCACGACTGCCCCACACAGTTGCGAGGCGAAAACTCCCAAATGCTCCACACAACTCACGCTGGGGAAAATATAGGTCAAGGACCGGACGCGAATGAAAAATTGTTCAAAGCAGAGCAAAAGGGCTCAGTGAGGAAATGAGTGAGATAGATGCCCACCATGACTGATGCATACACTTAAAAAAACATTCAGTCATGGCTTTTCCTCTACTCCTCGCATCCGTACCTCACTCCCAACATACTAAAAACCGAACTCTTGATTTCGCCCTGTCAAAACATCCGTGCTTTTTCATTCACGTGTCCTCATAAAAAACAGAGCAGTGCCTTGGATTGTCACATCTGCGCGACGGCCTGTAGCTTGACCGTCCTCGTCCCAGCACCGGGTGTCCGCTGGGCATATGACAGTGGGACACCGCTGGTCCGCCTTCAGGGACGTGCTGACGAACAGCACGACAGATGCTGATCGGACATCTGACAGTGGGGCACCGCTGGTCCGCCTTCAGGGACGTGCTGACGAACAGCACGAGAGATGCTGATCGAACATCTGACGGTGGTGGCACCACTGGTCCGTCTTTAGGGACGTGCGAAATGAACGGCACGAGGCCTGCTGGTGGGACATCTGAGCGTGTGACACCACTGCCGGTGACGTCAGGGCCGCACCGGCGGGCGGCACGAGGCCTGCTGATGTTTAGATAGCGGGCCGGGTCAGATGTCCAGCTGGCCCCGGGCCGGGGCTCTGGCGCGGCTGCTTATCTGGCCAGCCCAGCTGGCCGTGTCACGGCCTGTCAGCCGCCCCCCCCCCCCCTCCCTCGGAGCACGCCTGTCATGCTGCGCGCGCCCGTCCAGCAGCCGCCTCTTCGGTCCGCTGGAGGCAGACAGACATGGAGTGTGTGGAATGACTAGCTAATTACCCAGCTTCATGTCTCATAAAAAGCTAACCTGAATAATCATTTCAGGGCCGGCCAATGTATGAGATTTGAGGGATAGTGCGTCGGACGCTGGAGAACATGTTCCACAATTCGCCTGGTGTCTGACATGCTTCATGTGCGGACTGCGGAAACGACACACGAACACATTCCGTCTGTAGAAAACTGACACAGGCGTATACAGACCTGACTTAAATAGGCCATTTAGCAAACGGCTACCTAAATATTTCTATGGTGTAACTAGAGATGGAAGATTTTGCACCATGTTACTGCTGGCAGAGGGATACGAAAACGGAGGCGGTAACGCCACTGATGCTCTTGTACCGGTACTAGTTTAGAACGGTGAGCTTAGGACAGTGCTTACAGGCTGGTGAGATCGTGACAGCCCTTTACGAGAAAACGTAGACATGCGCAGGAGAGTGATGACGTGTTAAATGCGTTGAAAGCTGATACCAGCACCGGTACTGTCCAATACCGGCTGTAGTGGTGCCAACCTCTCTTCGCCCCACGTTCTGATCCTAAGTTCACAGACGAACCACAGCAGGGAGAGAGCAGGAAGAAAGTTATGATGAAAGGCAATCGTGAATTCGGTCACATGCCATGTGTTTAGAAGGCATGTAACATTTAGAAAATGTTTGCCCCAATCCCTTTAGCACTCATCTGTTTCAGAATATCTATACATAATGCCTGACTTGGAGCATGATTCGTAATTTAGAGCATAATTCACAGCGGATTTTTTTTCTGGATGACATCCTTTGCCTGATGTCGATGATGTGTGGTAAGAAAAAGCACTTCTTACTTGTGCTGCCGTGAGAGTCTCGGACCACGCAAAACAAGATTCGTTCCTGACGTCTGGATGCATTCACCTCTCCGAATTCCGATCCCATATCGGAGAGTAGGATAACGTTCAAAGCAAGTGACAGATAACCAGCCGTATACCCGGCCAGTTATCAAGCTGTATGCTCGTTCTTTACATGCTCGTTCTTTACATTTCACAACTGCGTGTGGCGTGCTCTAATTGGTGGCCACAGACCATTGCTGTTTTCGAAATCGTGGGGTCTCCGACCTCAGCAATGAGGCGGGATGTTAAGAATCAGGGCCGCCGACTCCCTTGTTACTCCAAAGCGCGTGCAGCAGTGATGAGAGCGATAACCTCAGCAGCAGAGTGATGAACGCCGCCCACAAGTGCTTAACAGGCGCTAAATCAGTTAGCCGGCGGCACGAGCTAGCCGATGCTGTTGTGGAGTAGGCGTGTGTTTGCGCAGCTGTTTAACGGCAGGTTTTAGTACATAGGTCCCATACATTCACACATTCTAAACGTATCGAACACTCGTCGAGACATCTCTAGCTAGTGAAAATATGCGATGGTGTCTTCTATCCTTGCGTCCGGCGATCCCGGCAATTCTTCCAGCCCCTGCCCAGTCCCTATACTTCCTATCATTGCGGAATTGGTGGAGAAGCTGTTGCAGCATCAGCTTAATCACTACCTGAAATCCAACCATTCTCTCTCTTTGCCCAAAGACGGTTTTCGACTCCGATACTCTATTGAAAGTGCTGAGCTTGACATCTCGGATCGCATACCTCCTGCAATGGGGGATGAAAAAATTATTTGCTCTGTCTCATTGATTTAATAAAATATTTTGACGTCATCGATCACTCTAAATTACCAGCAAAATTGCAGATTGACTGCTTAGTCACCGCATGATTTGAAGAGAGCCCTGCCGGCCAAACATAGCGTGTCTGCCTTTCCGGTTTTCCTCTCCTCCTCCCCGACCAGTCCACCTGACGGTCTTCCGGGGTTCGTCCCCGGGATCTCTGCTCTTCACAACACTTGACAACGACCTTGACCTTCATACTGCCGTGGCTGTTGTAGTGCAATATGCTATGACACGCAGGTTCTCGTCTCTGGCGAGGAATCCGCTTTCCGATGACATGACATGACCTCCCGATGATCGATGACATTGAGCTAGCCTAGCGTCGCTCGACGCTTGTGCTCGATCCAACTGTCTGAATATAAACGAGACTGAAGTTGTACTGCGCCCTCCGGGCGGCAGACAAAGCATGCACAGCCTACCCTTGTGCACCGGCGACTTCGGCGGCGAAATTCCGATCACGCGTATCGAAGCCACAAATTCAGATGTCACGTTTGACCGCTATATCTCCTGGGACTCGCTCGTGTCCCAGTCTTTTCGGAGGTGAGTTGGTCCGTCTCTGTCGTCTCCTATCTCCGCTCTCATTCCCCCCCCCCCCCCCCGGGACCCTACCCACCATCGTAGCGGCCCTGGTTTTTCCGGCAGTCCGCTAATGTGTTTCAGTGCACCGCCAGGGGTCGACCAAGAGCGCGGTGGCCGGTCAACAGATTACAAACTTTGCCACTCAAATCATTTCAGGAACACTTAACCACATCTCTAGCGTGCATAAAAGCCCAGACTGGTCGGACACTCGTCACGCATTAATGTACCAATCCCTCACTCTTCCGCACTTGTATCACCCGCAGTACAAGCGAGCCTGAAGCTTTAGCCGCAGGGTTTCAGTGAAACCTAAAGCTCCCTAACCACGTGTAGAGCACGTGCCAAGGCCGCCTCCGTAGTATTTCCTCTGATCGTGGCACCGCTGCCCGAAAACGGCAGTTGGCATGCGGGGCGGTAAGCGTTTTAATGCGCTGCCACCAGGATAATCTGCCATGCCCACTTTACAGTTTCAACATGCTTTGAAACTTCGCATAGCGATGCGGAGTTTTTCTGTATCCCTGGCTGTGAGCTTGTATCTCTGTCGCATTCTGCGCGCGTGTGCGTGTGCGTGGGTGTGTGCGTGTGGGCGTGTGGGCGTTTTTCCTTTTTCCGTTCCATCTCTGTATGACACGGGTCCAGGAACAGGCCTGTTGTCTTCGGCTATTCGTCGCTGACGGACCTGACCTATATCAAATAAGTAAATGAATAATAAGCCCGGCCACCAC
Organism: Pollicipes pollicipes; assembly: GCF_011947565.3. NCBI lineage: Eukaryota > Metazoa > Arthropoda > Thecostraca > Pollicipedomorpha > Pollicipedidae > Pollicipes > Pollicipes pollicipes. The sequence continues at coordinate 56,551 of NW_023596225.1, forward strand.
CTTGTCTGTCCAGCTGTGTAGCGGTGGGTACAGCCACCGCCCTTAGGCAGAGCAACCCCCTCGCTGTCCGCAAATCATCTTCTGTTTTGGTTTGATTGTGGTCTGAGGTTCATCCCACCTGTATGTATACTAACACTAGCAATGGTATACACAAGTCGGTCAGGTATATACGGGCACAAAGAAGTTAGCACAGAACCCCATGAAACGTCTATTTGCATCTTTACATGAGTCACGTGATGGGACACATATATAGATGCAAACGATGTCACATGTTTCCGGTATAGACGAGACGGCACCGGGCACGCTCTGCGAGATGGTACCGGGCACGCTCTGCAAGACGGTACCGGGCACGCCCTGTGAGATGGTACCGGGCACGCCCTGCGAAACGATACCTGGCACGCTCCGCGAGGCGGTACCGAGCACGCCCGGGGAGACGATACTGGCCACGCCCTGCGAGAAGGTACCGAGCACGCCCCGCGAGACGGTACCAGATACGCCCTGTGATATGGTACTGGGCACGCTTTGCGAGACTGGTACCAGGTACGCCCTGCGAGATGGTACCGGGCACGCTCTGCGAGACGGTACCAGGTACGCCCTGCGAGATGGGTACCGGGCACGCTCTGCGAGACGGTACCAGGTACGCCCTGCGAGATGGTACCGGGCACGCTCTGCGAGACAGTACCGAAATGGTACTGGGCACACTGCGAGACGGTACCAGGTATGCCCTGTGAGATAGTACCGGGCACGCTCTGCGAGACGGGTACCAGGTACGCCCTGCGGGATGGTTACCGGGCACGCTCTGCGAGACAGTACCGAAGTGGTACTGGGCACACTGCGAGACGGTACCAGGTACGCCCTGTGAGATGGTACCGGGCACGCCTCTGCGAGACGGTACCAGGTACGCCCTGTGAGATAGTACCGGGCACGCTCTGCGAGACGGTACCAGGTACGCCCTGTGAGATAGTACCGGGCACGCTCTGCGAGACGGTACCAGGTACGCCCTGTGAGATAGTACCGGGCACGCTCTGCGAGACGGTACCAGGTACGCCCTGCGAGGTGGTACCGGGCACGCTCTGCGAGACGGTACCAGGTATGCCCTGCGAGACGCTACCGGGCCCGCCGCCGCCGCCACCGCCGCCGCCGTGTCTCTTCGGTGTCGTGGTCCGTGCCGACTGCATGGGGCTGGGAGGGGGAGGGCGTGAGGACAGGGGGCGGTCCGTGCGCACATATGGCGCCAGTGTGCCGACCGAGGACCGGCGGCGCGTCACTGATGAGCTGCAGACTGCAGGTACTGCAGAGCAAGGCAGGCCATCTGGGGAACAGCGCCGCTCCGGGATGTTTCCGATGGCGACGCTGTCAGAGCAGTCACTCGGAATCTCATCGAGTGTCGACGCTAACGCTTTGGGCAAGCGGAACAGAATTCGTACATTCGTTTTAAATGGAATCATATAAATTATGTGCTGTGAATAAATGGCGGCACACTTAGGAAGATTTAAAAAGAAATGAAAGGACAATTGACTAATGCGAAACTGTTTAAAATTGGGAAAACATGTTGTTTATCGCTGAAATGCACCAAATCCCATTCAGCCACATCTGCAATCAGTTATATTCATCCTTGGATGGTCAAAGTGCAACATCGGCACGCGGCTGAAACTGCGGCATGTCGCGCGCCGCAGCGTTGCGTGGCTGGGCCGTCACGCGAAGCAGACTAACACCGATGGCAAGTGACCAGCTGTGCACACCAGCGCTGAGCAAGCACGAGCGCGACACGCGTGGTGACACGCGCCACCACTTAGCTGGCGAGATGAGTCGACAAATGACGCTCTCGGTCCCGATGACCGCCTGCAGCTGCGGGCTCCGTGATCGTCGCAGGCGCAGGCGCCACCGCTTCAAACGGCGGCGCCCCGGTCAACAAAAACGCTGCAGCCTGTCGCAACGGCGGCGCCCTTTCACTAACGGGGTTAGTGGTGGCGTAGTACGCCCACGGCGAGCCGTTTTATCTCCGCCTGCGGGAGCGGTGTGTGGCTAGTCACGTTCGTGTCGGGAAGTAAAAATTATCCGGCTCGCGCGCGAAGGTGTGGATTTGGTGTGCGCGGGCAGCTGCAGAACAATGGTGAAAAATGCGCCTTGTTTTGGACAGGTCTAGTTCCGAGGCCTCTAAAGGCACATGTTGAATACGGAAGAGCTTGGCCCTTCCGTGAAATCGATGTTTGTTCAACTTGGAAAACTGTGAGGTGTTGGCCAGATTGATTTGTTTGTTGTTTTTGTGGGGTAGGGGGCAGCAAGATTTTTCTTCGTGCGCTGTGCTATTTTGCAAGGTGTTGGCTTGACCTAGACGATGGAATGTAGGTACGGAAAATGGCAGGGAAAATGTCGGTTATGGTAGTGTGTGAACGGGCTACGGGCTAATCCAAAGCGTAATATCAGCAACGTTTCAATTGCTCCGGACCTGGTGCGGCTAAAAATGTAGCCATTGACCGTTCAGACTTGTATAGGAAAATACAATTAAAAAAGGGTTTTAGTAAACCCGATCCGTCCCACCCAGAAACACTAAACCTTGCTGTTTTGCGTATGAATGTTTCGGGGTTGGCGATGCAGAAAAAAAATCATTGGAGAAAACCTCTGCGGACCGACAAAGAATGCAATGCAGACGGTGATTACAACAGGCGCCGAAAGAGCAAATTTTTGATGCCGAACGTACCCGGCAGTGAACCGAGCTTTGGCGTCTAATGGGGCTCTCGGGCTGCCGCCGTCCGCCGAGTATTGAACCACATTTGGGGTATTTATGGGTGAGAATCGTGACCGCAGGCTGACCCCTGGCGCGACCCCATGATTAAGGCGACTTGACCTGAGAGCTGGGATTGAGTTGTTTGCTCAGGGCCCGGCGCTAGTTCGAGCGCCGCTAACTCATACGCTTTTGTGGGAGATTTTACGCCTTCTCCAGACTGCGAGGACCGACTCCGGAAAACGGAACGCACGTCGCATGGCAAAGGGCGCCGCTAAACCTCGTCCGAGGTGATTGGATGTTTCGGTCGGGCTCTCACACCAAGCGGGGTGCTGCGGGCGCTGCGGGAGCGTCAGGTCTTGCGGTCGCCGTCGCGTTGCGTCAGGAATGTCATGACTACGGCACTGCGCCAAGGTGGCGGAAAGACAGCAATGCTATTTGGAGATGGCGGGATTGGAGTATTGTGGCAAGCTCACATCAAGCACACCGTCGTTCGAATAAGAATCTCAGTCGTATTGCACAATCAAACCAGCCCGTTGCCGATATGCTGTAACTTGTTTAATCCTACCTGGGGAAGAAGGACTGGTCGTTGAGCTCGTGATGACCCAAACGTATAAGTATTAACGCGATGCAATAGCTGGCCAATAAGTTGTTTAATGTGCTGACCGCAGATGTCGTAATCTAACCAATTTTCGAGACGCGTGCTTAATTAACGTGCGATTAAGCCATGGTCATGCATTAACTCGACAAAAAATGCTTTTTAATCAGCTCTGCACGGTCACGGCATATCTGGCGTATTATCTGCGGCATTGCTGTCGCGTCAGCGCCACCTCGCCGGCCACGCCGCCGCGCCCCATGCCACACTGCCCCGCCCTCTGCCCGGCCCGCTGGTCAGAAGGTGTGCTGCCGGCGCCCTCGCTCCTGTCGCGTAATGCACACAAGCCTCACAAAAGGTCGGGGGCGTGGCGCCCGCCGGACGAGGGTGCCCGCCTGGCCGGAACGGCGCGGCGCGGGGCGGCTGGCGGCCGAGCGTGGCCCGCCGCCACCGCTGGGCTGGGGTGGAGGGGAGGCCTAGCGGATTGACCATGGACCGCCACCGCCCGTGAGCTGGGGTGGAGGGGGACCTAGCGGATTGACCATGGACCGCCACCGCCCGTGAGCTGGGGTGGAGGGGAGACCTAGCGGACTGACCATAGACCGCCACCGCCGGTGAGCTGGGGTGGAGAGGGAACCCGGCAGCTTGACCAAGGTCCACCGCCATCGGTGAGCTGGGGTGGAGAGGGGACCTAGCGGATTGACCACAGACCGCCACCGCCCGTGAGCTGGGGTGGAGAGGGGACCTAGCGGATCGACCATAGACCGCCACCGCCGGTGAGCTGGAGTGGAGAGGGAACCCGGCAGCTTGACCAAGGTCCACCGCCATCGGTGGGCTGGAATGGAGAGGGGACCTAGTGGATTGACCATGGACCGCCACCGCCCGTGAGCTGGGGTGGAGGAGGACCTAGCGGACTGACCATGGACCGCCACCGCCCGTGAGCTGGGGTGGAGGAGGACCTAGCGGATTGACCATGGACCGCCACCGCCCGTGAGGTGGGGTGGAGGGAGACCTGGAAGCTTGACCATGGACCGCCACCGCCGGTGAGGTAGGGTGGAGAGGGGATCCGGCAGCTTGACTATAGACCGTCACCATCGGTGAGCTGGAGCGGAGAGGGGACCCGGCAAATTGGGGACTGGACGATCGGGCGGCACTAAGGGGCTTTGTTGCTGCCCTGAGCTCTCCAATGAACAGGACGAGTCTAACCGGACCTTATCGTGAGTACAGCTATTTTTCACTTTCCATTGTCGTTACAATGGCCTTTAAAACATAATGATGTGAGAAAGGGCGCAAAACCGGAATGTGCTTGGATTTTAGTGTCAATCGCGGAATGCATGCAAATACAAAGAAATCAAATACAAACTGCTCAAAAGCCCACGGCGTCATCAGTAAACGGGCCGGACAGGTGGTCAGGTGAGCAGGATGTCGCGCACCCATCCGTGCTGCGGCCGGCCTTCCGACGCCGGGGCGTAACGGTCGGGCGCCGCCGCCCGCTGCCGGACGGGCCGCCGCCTGCCGCTGATGACCTCGGCACCTGCACCGGCGCCCACCCAATCGGAGGTGGCACTGTCAGCTGCGCGTCGCTGCGGAGAAAGTCCGCCGTGAGCGCCGCTCAGTAATGAGTGCGGCGGTAAAAAGCGCGCCTGGGACGGTCGGCGCCGCCAGCGGAGCTGACGCGCGCCTTCCGCGGACCTGGGTCACGGCGCGCCCCCGTCCCGTGCCGCCGTCACAGCACGTGGCTCGCCGCAAGATTACCTCGAGTTATAATTAGCCAGGCGGCGGGGCAGCTGGCAGGTGACAGGGGACGATTCGGCTGCTCCCGTGGTACGGAATCGGGTAGTTTGATGTAGCAGCCCTCACGAGTGCACTCGTGAAAATGTGTAAACGTGCGGATACCGGCTTCCCAACATACCTCTAAAAAGCCGAAGAGTGCTTAGCAGCCCTGGCTTCTGATCCCAGCACTGTAGCTGTGGGGCACTGACCGCGAAATCTTAACAGCGAGCTACTGTTCCAGCCACCACTTGTGGCATTCTCACGCAGCGTAGATTCGCCACGAGCCTCAACGGTGCACGGTATGATGATGGTGACCGTCACTGCGAAGTAGAAGTCCACGACATTCGGACGAGTCACGTGTTGGTGCCGGGGCGCCAGTCGAGTGCGGTGCGCACGCATGCGTGCATCGTAAGACTCACGCACCTCGGCATTGTTGCGCGCCTGATGACACCAGGTGATGTCAGCCGACCGAAAACAACATCCGCTCGGCGGGCTTGGTTTGCCTGTGATGTGGGTAAAGGTGCATGCACTTATATTGCAGTCGTGTGTGTCTCAAGCTGATAAGAGTACAGAGCTGAGGCTCGAGCTTAAGGCTGGTGCAAAAAACTGACCAACAGTTTCATGGTATGTCATGAATCGTGGCAAGCACAGAACAGTCTCGTTCTGTTTTTGGGCCCCAGAATGCAGAGTTGTTTCCAGTTTAGACCACCAGCTTTGATCTTATCCACAGGGCTCATCGTTGATGTCAGTTTCGGTCTCCCGGCGATACAAGTTTTATTTGAACTCAAATGCAAATTTCGACTGTTCTGTCAGTGCCCCTGAATGGTAAGCCGGGTTCGGAAATGAATGGTGAACCGTGCAAGAGGCTGTCTGAACGCAAGTAAAAAGCAACCCATCAGATCACTGGTAGATACATTTAACATCGGTCAGCGGCAAACACGACAGAACAAATCGAGACAGTTTATGTTTTTACCACTATGTTCACAGCGATGACAGTTCAGCATGCGCAAAAGCTACTTTTATCGCGTGATTCTGTTTTATGGCACGTGTAGCTACCGCGCCCTCTGCTACCCTAATCACGGAGGAGTCTGACGTCATCATGATGTATGATGATTGGTGAACACCCATTCATCATTCTCGCCATTATGCACAGCAAAGAGAAAACGGCAGCGAAGCAAATGGGTGGCAATAGGGCGGACATGTGTAAAGGCATGCGATGCGAGAAACATGCCTGCCGCATTATTTATCGGGGGACTTCTTCCCAGCTGATCCTAGGCCGGTGTATAGAAAGATAACAGGACCGCGCGTCACACGATGCATCAGAACCGCGTGCCAGATTTTAAAAACACTAAATTTTAAGCTTCTCTTGTTGTTGTTGATTGGAGTTTTAGGGCGCGCCGACTGCTGTGGTCATTTTGCGCCCTAAGCTTCTCTTAATGCCTGTTTGGGACACTTGGAATATAGTAGGCTACCAAAAGGAACGCGTAGACTAGCCTCGGTTGGCCAAAAGGCCTCTCATCCGATACGAAGCTAAGTAGGCACTATTTAATTGCACCCACCATTCTGCACGGATATAGCGCCCAGAGGCACAACACTTCTGATAACCATTCTGACGATGATATATGTTCCTGGTGCTGCTGTGCCCGTGGTGTTTCAGGCTAGCGTGGCGCGGTGAAGGTTTCTGTCCCAAAGCAGGCATGGCAGATGAGTGCTGGGGTCGTGTCTTCTATGCGATGCGTCACGGGCAGTGTAAAATAAAGGTGTCTGGTGAAAGCAACTTGAATACGCAGGCCTTTACAGGACCATGCTGCGTATGACAAAATAATGTGCGTCCTTAAATAAGTTCCTGAGGTAAAAAGCGTGGCGTGCCATTTCACTCCATGCGTCGCTGTTCGGCCTCTGATGGCTGGAGAGCGTGCGATCAGGTTCAGCGGTCTGCAGTACTGCAGCCGCAGGCAGCAGAAGCCGTCCGGGCGCGCTCTCCTCCAGCTCTGACAGTGATGCCCGCGTGCTGGCCGACCGAGGAGCGTGCGTGCCGCGCCCCCCCCCCCCCCCGCCCTGCACGGCTGGCGGCGGCGTCACGCCACGGCAGCGCCCCCTAGCGGCAGACGGCTCGCCGGTGTCGGCCGCTGCCGCGCGGAACCGGCCGGCCGGACGGGACTGACCTTGTCCAACTGGGCAGAACGCTTGAGCATGCGCCAGTGCACCTGGACGGCCCGCGGAGAGCACACCTGACACCTGACATGCAGACCTCGACTGACCTGCGATCTTAGACTGGGTGGGGATGGCGGACCTCCTGATCGGGGACCTCGACTGATCTGCGATCCTAAAGCTGGGCCGCGGTCTGGGGGCTGGGCAGAAACTGATCGGGGGACGCGTTTGACCGCATCATATTTAGTGGAGTCTGAATATGCGGCAGCGAGGAAGGGGGGGGCGGTTGAAAAACCGTCTGAGAACTCAGCGATAGGTGGTTAGATGTTGAGGGGTCTGGGGGGGGGGGGGGGCTACTGGACTCGGGAATAACCTATCATGGGGCTGACTGGCAAACTGAGGCAGCGGGCGGATGTTTTCAGCAGACAGTTCGTATGAACCTTCACATGGCATGCGGCATGCGGACACAAACTGCATCCTCTTCAAAAGTAAATTGTTCTGCATGCGGCGCTGACCAGCAGGAACGCCAGCTGCATGATACGGACTTTCAAAGTTTGTGCATACAAGTGCTTCATCTAAGCAGGGTAAAAGCTTACAAATATACTGTCCTGTTGAGCAATATTATTGAACTTATTGAACTTACACAGAATGCCACACTGTTGGACTCACAGCTGCTTCGTGGCCACAACATGGAGATTGGTGGCAAATCAGCCATTAAAATACAACGCGCCCTTCCGCTCATGGCTGTCCGTAGACACTGCCAGATAGACCAGCTGCCTTTTCCAATGGACGTTTGGGGCGATGCCAATTGGTATGGGCCGGATGCCGAGTCGGGTCCTGTTTTATTCCGCTGATTGAAGACGAACCTGTGCGCCTCGGGCCACCCTAACTGCCGATAATTGGGACTTGAGATTGCGCGCCATGTAGGTTAATGCCCTGGTGGGAGAGAGGCGGCCGCCTGCCCCCGACCACAAGGTACAGGGTGGTCACTTCAACTGACCTGTATTCGCTAAAGCTATGGCAGCAGCCCGGCTTCTGTTCGAACACCATGCGCTAATCGTCTCGGCGAACAGCTGCCTCGTTACGGCATATCCCCGGAGGTAAACGAGGGTATCTCAATATTTTATAGATTGGTCACACGGCTTCAGCAAATTCCCAGCCGGCTGTTATTGGGAGACTGCAGGTGTAAATCTGATGCAAGATTGAGTTAAAAAAAAAATACACTGATCATAAAACAAGTCCTCATCTCCTACTCCACTATTGTCTGCCATCGCTCATTTGCTTTCAGATCAGTGCGGAATAACTGACACATCTGTCACTCCTTGTTGAATTTATAGAGCCGCCAAGGTGATAAGTATGCCACACTGGTTTTACTGACATAGTGATCTGATTAAAGACTAGAGTTAGTGAGGCCATTTGATCATTTTCGAAATGGACAGCTTAGGGAAGTGGCGGGAGGTGCGGCAACGTCGCAGTGCAGCCTCTTTCGTCAGCTCAGGCTCGTCGGTCAAGTTAGGCCGGAGGAGAGGGGAGTCGGGCGGGATCCGGGACGGTGTCTCTCTCGTCAGCTCAGGCTCGTCTGTCGGGTTAGTATGGAGAAGACAGGCGAGGCCGAGGACAGCGAAACGGGGAGTCGGGCGGGATCCGGGACGGTGTCTCTCTCGTCAGCTCAGGCTCGTCTGTCGGGTTAGTATGGAGAAGACAGGCGAGGCCGAGGACAGAGAAACGGGGAGTCGGGCGGGATCCGGGACGGTGTCTCTCTCGTCAGCTCAGGCTCGTCTGTCGGGTTAGTATGGAGAAGACAGGCGAGGCCGAGGACAGAGAAACGGGGAGTCGGGCGGGATCCGGGACGGTGTCTCTCTCGTCAGCTCAGGCTCGTCTGTCGGGTTAGTATGGAGAAGACAGGCGAGGCCGAGGACAGAGAAACGGGGAGTCGGGCGGGATCCGGGACGGTGTCTCTCTCGTCACCTCAGGCTCGTCTGTCGGGTTAGTATGGAGAAGGCAGGCGAGGCCGAGGACAGAGAAACGGGGAGTCGGGCGGGATCCGGGACGGTGTCTCTCTCGTCAGCTCAGGCTCGTCTGTCGGGTTAGGATGGAGAAGACAGGCGAGGCCGAGGACAGAGAAACGGGGAGTCGGGCGGGATCCGGGACGGGGTCTCCTCGTCGGCTCAGACTCGTCCGTCAGGCTAGGGACGGAGAAGCGGGGAGCCGGGCGGGATCCGGGACGGGGTCTCCTCGTCGGCTCAGACTCGTCCGTCAGGCTAGGACGGAGATGCGGGGAGCCAGGCGGGATCCGGGACGGGGTCTCCCCGTCGGCTCAAGCCCGTCCGTCGGGTTAGGACGGAGAAGACAGGTGAAGTCCAGGACAGAGAAGTGGGGAGCCAGGTGGGACCGGAGTCCCGCTCCGTGACCGGATGGCGACAGCCGGACGACCCGGGCGGTGCAGCGGGCGCTGCAGCCAGGCGCGACGCGGCCACGTGCCGCGCGGAGACCGAGGTCCGAGGTCTTCCTCCGAAGTGCGGAGAGAAGACCGCCGGAGGCCGGCGGGGCGTTTTATCTCGAGTTATGAAGCCACGCGGTAAGGCGTCCCAGTGAGAGCACGTCTTGATCGCGTACGAGACCTCCCGCTGACAAACAACGCCGGCCGTCCTGTGTGATTACGGTTCCTGTGGAGACGAACGGCAGCGGCTTCCCCTGCTTCAGGCGCCGGCCGTCCCCCGCTCAGCCGCCTTAATGAACATCTGGCCATCCGATAATTGGGGTCCTTGTCCCTGACGTAACAGCGAAAACATCGCGGAAAGATGTGTGTGGGGATTGAAGGAGGAAGCGGCGTGTATTTCACGCCAATCAAAGGCTCATTTGTTCATGGTGGCTTACCAGTCGAAGGGGCACCCAAGCGCCGGCGGGGACGGCGTCGTGACGAATCCTCTCGTCATTTAGCACCTGGTGAACAGGGGCGCCAGTCCTTGATTAAGCCGAGGTCGGCTGCCCGCCCCCCCCCCCCCCCTCCCTCCCCAGCTCATCATCAGTGGTATCAAAATAATAGCAAAAATGTGCATTTAAATGGCTAACCCATGCTCGTGTGGCAATGTTCATCCCTGAGTCAAAACCGAAGAGTGAAAAACATTATACAACATAGCTTGTGCATGCGCGCTCGTAAGTTTGAGAAATAAAAACCCTGACGCCCGGCGTTGCACTCTCCGCGGGCCGTGCGGATTCGGGCTCGTGGTAAACATTAGGCGGCGGCGAACGAATAGACAATATTAATGAAGTATCTGAGGTAAGCACGTTTAAACTCTTTGTGGTGTCAATTCGTAACTCATTTGTTGTAATTAACTTTTTTTGTAATCGTAATCGTAACTCATTGTATGTCATGTCAATTCGTTTGGCAAACATGTCAATTCGTAACTCAGTGTAATTTGTGGATGAGAGGGCAGTCCGGACGTATGTTTCATTTATGCCTTTTTCGGCTGATGGTGGGAACGGATCAGCATTCACAGCGTCGCGATCTGGATCTGGAATCTGATAGTGGAACTAGACAAGTAAACGAAAAATATCTCTAATTTTCTTGGTGTTGTAGTTGTTTATCTGCTCAGAGGACAACATCAAAATTCTAAATGTGAAATACATACCCCAGTCTAAAATTTTACGCGGTACAAATTTATTTTAGAAAACTGCCGGAAGCATTATTTGCCCATGATCGTTCTCACGCGCCCGGCGCTCGCCGATTGGCGTGATTTGCAGCGGCCAACGTCGCTCGGCTGTACAGAAACTGCAACCCGGACATACTCGGGCTGTTATTGCTCCTAAGACTGCGAGCGCCACTGATCGAAGCTTGTTTGTACATTGCCCTTCTGGTCGATTCTGCAAAAGGACAAACGTTCTCAGGCAAATATGGGTAGTTATATAAATAACAATTGATTAATATATCATATAAACAAATATATCATACATTAATATCTATTATGAATATACCAGATATTAGATATAAGTCGTAAATAATAAATGGCAAATGCGTCAATTCTTTTTTGTTTTGAGCTTATTGTAATCCACACTTTTAAACGCTGATCAGACCCCTCGCGTTTTTCGGAGCATTGGGCCACCGTGCGTAAAAGCCTAGAGGGCACATTATCGTTTTCGGCCGAGGGCTGAGCGGCCCTTCCGTCCCAGCACGGGGTGCCTGCCGGCTGCTATTCTGGCAACACGGGGCGGAGTTCCCTAGTCGATCCGGAGGCCTTCAGAGGAATATATCATATATTGGTCCACTCCCTGACACGGGAGTCCCTCGACCCGGCAGTTGCCCCCACATCGACGCAGGAAACGTTGTTGACGCATTAAGATCCCGTGCCGCCGCATGTGGTCCAATAATTGCAATAGGGACTCCATTTTAGTTTATCGGGCTCTTGGCTGAAATGGAATGGAGGGCCCCACCGGTACCGGAACCCTGGCCGGCAGGACTCATGTCTCCTTTTAATATCAGAGGGCCCCGCCCAACGCGAGAGGCCTCCGGTATGTCTCTGTTTAGCAAATGTTCATCTGGCCGACTTGGGACCTCTTGCCGATACAGAACCCCCTGTGGGGCACTGTACGTCCCTAGCCAACCCAGAAGCTTTTTGCTGTTGCATGCCCCTGAGCAATACAAATCGCGGGCCCGGGCCTCGTTTCTGCCTGGGAAATAGAGTCTCAGGCCTGCCTTGGAAATAGAGTCTCAGGCCCAGACTGACACGGAGCCGAATGTTCGGTACTGGTTGTGCTTGACCGATATTGGATATTGGAGCCCTCATTGACTCAGGGGACCCAATCGGCGGAAAGGGCCATCTGACTGGCACGTGGGGGCCAGGCCCTTTAACGTGACTCACTGTCAGCCCTTTGGGCATTTGAGTCGGGTCCTCAATTGCCGGCCCCGGCCGGTGTCATTTTTTGTGTCATTACCCCTTGTGCTAAATTCGTCCACCACCCTACGCATAGGTGTAGATACCTGGCAGTTGTTGCAGCCGTAATGGGTACAGAAGGGCGGGAGGGGAGGGAGGGGCAGAGGGCACAGCAGCATGTTTTGGCAGCTCATACCTTTTCCCAAACTATGGACTTTGTAGCTACTCGCAAATTACAAAAACTCAGATCAACGAAACTCCAAAACTGAGCTAGAGAGCAATGAATCGGGCTCAGACGTTTTTTTACCATGAGACCACTTTTATGAATAAGATAGCCTAAGCCTTCAGGAGGGCACATGTGCTGTTAAGGAGGCGCCTTTGCTGGTCCGTGTGTCCCCTGTTATGACCTAAAAGGCCGTTGTGTTGGGTTAGGGGACATTTCTACATTCAGGACGCCCGTTTAGCGGAACAGGAGATCACTTTGGTGTATCAGATGGCGGCGGCTCCGGATCAGGATACGCTGTTTTGGAATAACGAGACCCATTTTCTAGCTCTGGTATCTCCCTTGTGAGTTGGGAGGATCCCCTCTTGAATAAGGAGGCCCCACTTTGCATCCAGAGGCCCTTTCTGAAGTAGGTGGTCCTATTTTGGGATAGCCAGAAGGCCTTTGCTGGATGATCAGAACCACGATCTTCCGGATTCTGTTACTGTCGGCATCAACTTACCTGGATATGACATGTGTAACAATTTGATAGTGGTGCACGTGGCCCCCGTGGCCCCATTAAATACGACCCTTCCGGGAGACCCCCTGTGAGGACAGAAGACTTCCTGGAAAACCCTGGACCCCCCAACTCAAAATCCATGGCGTCGCCCGTGGTTGCAGCTAAGCAGATGCTTGGCAGCTGTTGCAGTCTTAGACCGCGTGCTATTCACGCTGGCGACGGCCACTGCGCCAGTAACGTTCCCACACCAGCGTGGCGCCTGGAGAGAGTGCTCCTGGGAGGACAGGGCCGAATGCCTGGCGTGGCAAGGCGACCCGACCGCGTTATACGAACTTTCCCTCTCTTGCGACCGTAGCCGAGCAGCTGCGTCCAGCCGGTAACGCCCGGCAGGTGAAACTGACGTCACAAGATCAGGCTCGCAGCGGGCGGTCGGCGTCTGACACGCAGCAGAAATCGGCGGCGATGAACGCGGCGCAGGAGCACGCGGCGCTAACGGCCGCCCGAGCCGCGGCGTCTCTGCCCGCGCGGGAAAGATATAGGCCATGAAATTATAAATTACAGGTCGACCCTGATAAATCTCACTCCACTACAAAACATTAATTCAATGGCGCTTCCATTCAACGAGATGAATGTGGTATAGCGCCATATAAATGGTGCTTGTGCCAGCCCTGGAGCCATGGGCAGGGGAAAATCGGTTAATTACGCTACCTGCTCAGGCACCTGCACTAATGAGGCGCCTCCCGCCGCCTGTGCTTTATCAAACAGTATGTAAAACATCGACAAGCGCCTGTCGTGATCTCCAGCAGCATCCGCGTTGGTAACATTCTCGTTCCCGTGACTATCTCAAGTTACGCTGTCAGCCGCGCCAGGCAGCTCGTAAGCCGCCTCACTGGGCCAGATTTGCTTATCGCCCAGACTGTTAGCACGACTTAGCGAGCATAAACAGGCTACGAATAGGGCTAGTTTGGTCCGGAAATAGATCGTCAGCCTGGTAACTTTGCACCGCCAATCCCACGCACCGCCAGCCTGGTAACTGCACCGCCAATCCCACGCACTGCCAGCCTGGTAACTGCACCGCCAATCCCACGCACCGCCAGCCTGGTAACTGCACCGCCAATCCCACGCACTGCCAGCCTGGTAACTACACCGCCAATCCCATGCACCGCCAGCCTGGTAACTACACCGCCAATCCCACGCACTGCCAGCCTGGTAACTACACCGCCAATCCCACGCACCGCCCAGCCTGGTAACTACACCGCCAATCCCACGCACCGCCAGCCTGGTAACTACACCGCCAATCCCATGCACCGCCAGCCTGGTAACTACACCGCCAATCCCACGCACTGCCAGCCTGGTAACTACACCGCCAATCCCATGCACCGCCAGCCTGGTAACTACACCGCCAATCCCATGCACCGCCAGCCTGGTAACTACACCGCCAATCCCACGCACTGCCAGCCTGGTAACTACACCGCCAATCCCATGCACCGCCAGCCTGGTAACTACACCGCCAATCCCACGCACTGCCAGCCTGGTAGCTACACCGCCAATCCCATGCACCGCCAGCCTGGTAACTACACCGCCAATCCCACGCACCGCCAGCCTGGTAACTTTGCACCGCCAATCCCATGCACCGCCAGCCTGGTAACTACACCGCCAATCCCATGCACCGCCAGCCTGGTAACTTTGCATCGCCAATCCCATGCGCGAACTGCTCAAGTGCTCAACATAGAGGAGGAATGACTTCATACAGAGAGGAGATGAAGGATAGAGGGAGAGGAACAGGGAGAGGGATAGAGAGAGAAAGCAGGAGATAGAAGACAGATCATCCGTGTTTGTGTCGGGAGAAATACTTCATCGCGGTATTTTCTCTGCCTCCAGACGGAGGACTCACCTTGCCAGACAGCCCCGATTACACCGTCGGTGTCCCTGTGAACGTGACTGACACATGGTGGTCCAGCGCCTGATCACGATCTCTCCACCATAGGCGTGGGAATAGATCGGTCTAGGAGACCACAGTACCCACTTTTGATTAAGTTTTAAATTACTCTGAGGTGGGCTTATAGAAAGACACTGTTCAAGAGCCGGTGTAAAAAGAAGAGTTCGCCCCGACCCCACCGCAAACACACCCACACCCACGCCCACGCCCACGCCCACGCCCACGCACCCACACCCACACCCACACACCCACGCGCACGCGCACGCGCACGCGCACGCGCACGCACACGCACACACACACACACACACACACACACAACACACACACACACACACACACACACACACACACACACACACACACACACACACACACACACACACACACACACACACACACCAGTGCACGTTATGCCGCTTTCCTACGCCGCTGTTCGGCGGAGGGCGAAGCGCGCTGTTTCGTCACCTCTGCGGGGTGCACAGCCGTTACCAGAGCCAGATCAACGACATGTCAAGGTGTGACCGTGCCGGGGTTGCCGAGGACGCGACGCCGGCACTAAACAGCCGCCGGCCATCGCACCTACAGCCCTCTGATGAGGCTCCGCTCGTGACCGGCACCGGAGCCCCGCACCTACAGCCCTCTGATGAGGCTCCGCTCGTGACCGGCAACGGAGCCCCACATCGGACCCACGTGGTCGGGCGTCCTGCTGGTCTGACAGAGCTGTGGCGAGGCCCACCAGCTCTATGCAACTGTGTCAAACTCGGACCAGTGTCGTGGAGCTGTGTCGGCTTCCCAACCTGCCTAATAAAGCTGTGCCCTGCCCCCGTCCAGTCTGACGGAGCTGTGTCAGGATCCCGTCCAGTCTGACGAAGCTGTGTCAAGTTCCCAGCCAGTCTGACGGAACCGTTACAGGTTTCCGGCCAGTCTGACGGAGCTGTGTCAGGTTCCCGGCCAGTCTGACGGAGCTGTGTCAGGTTCCCGGCCAGTCTGACGGAGCTGTGTCAGGTTCCCGGCCAGTCTGATGGAGTTGTGTCAGGTTTCCGGCCAGTCTGACGGAGCTGTGTCAGGTTTCCGGCCAGTCTGACGGAGCTGTGTCAGGCTCCCGTCCAGTCTGATGCAGCTATGTCAAGTTCCCGACCAGTCTGACGGAGCTGTGTCGGGTTCCCGACCAGTCTGACGGAGCTGTGTCAGGTTCCCGGCCCGTCTGACGGAGCTGTGTCAGGTTCCCAGCCAGTCTGACGGAGCTGTGTGGGGCGCCAGCGGGCAGCCGGGGCCGTGTCGCCCAAGCCGCGTCTCCACGCTCCACTTGCCGACCGTGTCGGACGCCGCATTAGCTGCAGCGTGCTGGTCACCGTCCGACGTCCGGTCACGGCCGACCTGACGCCGCCGCCGGTCAGCGGCGCCGCCCTGCAGCCCGCGGCCGCAAGCACCGGACATCGGCGCCGTCCCAGCAGCCTTCCTCGCTTCGCCTCGAGCCACCACGTGGCCGTAATTGACCGCACGCGGAGTCGCTGACGCGGTGTTCTGCCGTAGCCCGCCTGGTGCAGTTACGCCACGTTGGAATGCGGCTGGCGCGAGTGTAGCTTATATACATCAGATTCAGGGTATGCACGGGTGGCATGAGGCCTAACCTAGGCTCAGCATAACTGAAGTCCTCCGCGGATGACATCAGCCTCAAGTTCAACGTTGGTGATACTGACAGGAAATTTGGGAAGGAACGGAATATTGGTCAGGGTAGGGAGGGAAATGGGCGAGGGAGACGGGCTGTACCCCACACCTTGGAGCAAGGCTGCAAGTGCGTCAGAAACCCGGCCCCTGCTGGCCGGCTCCGTGCCGTTCGAACGCTCGCTCAGCGTCGTTCGCGGCGAAAGCGTGGGCGAGCGCATGCCAGAGGTCGGGCAGCGAGCGGGAAGCCGACTGCACCTGCCCGGTAATTCGCGGCCTCCGGCAGGAAGGAAAGTCGAATGCTGTGATGTCAAATGGTGCGCCGGTGACTGGTCTTCATTAAACACACCTCGTCAGCACATGAGGCCAGACAACGGTGATCGGGGATGAAATAATCATATTGATCAAATAGAACATTAGGCTGTAAGCGCTTTCCTCAAACGTCAAAGAAACGGCACACTCAGAAAACCGAAATGTCGCTATAAATATTTTAAAAAATTGTTTCACGTCTTCTTCCAATGTTAGTACACCTGCAGCGAGTGACGCACCAAATGCGTATGCTCCGTAACACCACGCCACGAGCCACGAGCGTGTTCGGCCTCGGTGAGAGAGGTTCTCCGGGTATCCCAGAGCGTGCGCGCGGCTGCTGGCGGGCCTGGTGCGTCAGAGGCGGCGCCTCGCCGTCCCCAGCCGGGACTTCCGGCGGCAGCTCGCCGGCGTGTTTGTTTGCTCGTATCGGCGGGCCATTTGTAGCTGTGACGGACGTGCGGCGCGGCGAGCCTCAGCCGCCAGCCAGAGCAGCCACCGGAACCGCTGCAGCCAAGCTGGTCTGGTCGCGCGGGAAGCCGCACTGCACTGTGCTGGAGCCAAGTTGACGAGTTGTCAAGAACGCAGTGAATCTTGTGGTAAAGAAAGGCTTATCCGGCAAGTGCCGAAGAGAAATTCGCTTCATTATTGAATGTCCGCGACTTGGACTTGTCACCATTACCTAGTTGCTTATTTGTGGCTGTTGTTCAACATTAACACATGCACGAATAAGCAATGGACGGAATTAGTAGCCCTTTGTTTGCGTGCAGCTGTTCCGTTGTTTGTCAACCGGACTGGTGATCTTCAAATCGCTGTCCGCAAACACAACGGCATCGCTGTCCAGGACGTTCGGAGCACGGATAGCGCGCCACAGACCAGCAAACCAGTCCTCTGTCATCGCCGGCGAGACTGAGCACCTCCCTCCGCCATGGACCGTGCACACGTGAACATAGCGCCAAGATGACGCCGCCACACATCACGCGTGCGTCAAGATGTCGCGGCCACGCATCACGCGTGCGTCAAGATATCGCGGCCACGCATCACGCGTGCGTCAAGATGTCGCGGCCACGCATCACGCGTGCGTCAAGATGTCGCGGCCACACATCACGCGTGCGTCAAGATGTCGCGGCCACGCATCACGCGTGCGTCAAGATGTCGCGGCCACACATCACGCGTGCGTCAAGATGTCGCGGCCACGCATCACGCGTGCCTCAAGATGTCGCGGCCACACATCACGCGTGCGTCAGGATGTCGCGGCCACGCATCACGCGTGCGTCAAGATGTCGCGGCCACGCATCACGCATGCGTCAAGATGTCGCGGCCACACATCACGCGTGCGTCAAGATGACGCCGCCACACATCACGCGTGCGTCAAGATGTCGCGGCCACGCATCACGCGTGCGTCAAGATGACGCCGCCACACATCACGCGTGCGTCAAGATGTCGCGGCCACGCATCACGCGTGCGTCAAGATGACGCCGCCACACATCACGCGTGCGTCAAGATGTCGCGGCCACGCATCACGCGTGCGTCAAGATGTCGCGGCCACACATCACGCGTACGAGCACACATCACGTGTGCGACAAGACAACGTTGCCACACATCACGTATACGTTAAGATGGCGCCGCCACACATCACGTGTGCGTCAAGGTGACGCCGCGACATTCCGCCACACTCACGCGAGCGAAGCACCGAGATGACGCCGCCGCTGCCCGCTCTGGGCGGCCGCCTGGCTGTACAGCAGGGATCTCGGCAAGGCCGGGGAGAGCAGTCCGTCCTACATGAGCCCGGGAGTCAGCGGGAACAGAAAACATCCGGCCGTGCGGAGAGACGGATCAGATGACGCCAATGGCGCCCCGACCAGCTGCTCCGTTTCCGTCGACGTGTTTTTCTCTCCAATAGAAGGCATGCGCCAGAATCTGGAAGACCGTTACGCCGCTCTGTGAATGGACCATTCAGCTGTCGGGGCTGTCCTTGGGGCGTGCTGCGCTGTTTTTGGTGTGTCGACGTTTATTGGGCTGTAATTTCAATGGCAGCATTGATCTTTTCGTGTTCTGGTGCGTCATGCTCGGTGAGCACATTGCTCCCCCAAGACGATGAAATGCGAGATGGAATTTAATTCTCGGTGCTTGGATTTGCTGCATTCTTTCGAAGGCTTCTGAACTGTACAGTCTTCAAGTTGTGCTTTGGACTTTCCGAAGTCTGTGAACTGTGACGTAGACTGCTGTACTGTGCTCAGGTATCACGTTATTGATCGACGAATTCAGTTACGCTTGTATTCGCAGGCTACTGCTGACCGTTCCGTACCAAAGACCACCTCGCTACATTTGTGAATATGAAGGAGACCTCAGAAGAAGACAACGTATCGTCGCGTAGTCTCAAACCATTGCCACGTGGCCAGTTTTCCGCCCGGAAGAATGCCTGTCTATGGAACCCGATCAAAGTCGATGACGTTCATTTCTGGTAGGGATTACGCATTCCAGGAAAACGCCTCTCAATAAGCGCTCGCAGTGCGCGTCCGCCCCGCGGCGCCTCGTCCGGGGTCTGTTTTCCTACGCGTCGAGCCCGTCGTCGGCTGCCGGCGCCGACGATCGTCGGCTGTCGGCGCCGACGATCGTCGGCTGTCGGCGCTGACGATCGCCAGCTGTCGGCGCCGGCAATCCGCGGCGTCCCCGCGACGCGGCCAAGAACAATGGCGGCGCCGGCAAAATAAACAGGCCATTCCGTGTGTTTGTGAAGCGGTTTGCTGTCACTCTCGACAGGGGCTCAGACTGGCCGGAGCTGAGAGAAGATAATACCGGTAGCGACGCTCGCGTCGGTGGAGAAACAAACGTCACAATGGTTGCAGGCATCAAGGAAGGCAGAATCTGTGACGGCGAGCGGTGCCGCTGCAGCGCTTTGTTCTGTTCTCTCTGCTGTATGTCGGTATGCGGTAGCCGTTTACAGGCATCGGGTCAAACCATTTTACACTTGTTTAGACAATTATATTCCATGACTGATATAATGAAGACAAGAATATGCTCAAGTGACTAGATAAATGCGAGACTGATAAAATATGGTAGATGCCGCCGATAGTGGCTTCATTGTCACACTGTCCATCTCATGACTGAATAACAAATTAACACTGGGATATCGTCCTTCAATACATCAAACAGAAACACTGGCCATTTTCCACGGAACGAGCAACGCCAGTGCAACAC
Source organism: Pollicipes pollicipes (assembly GCF_011947565.3). NCBI lineage: Eukaryota > Metazoa > Arthropoda > Thecostraca > Pollicipedomorpha > Pollicipedidae > Pollicipes > Pollicipes pollicipes. The sequence continues at coordinate 76,499 of NW_023596225.1, forward strand.
AAACAGAAAACAGCAATTCTCGCGCTCGCATGCCGCCACCGCGCTCTACGCAGCGTCCTGGCACAGGGACACAAGGAGTCAACGGCGGCAGTCCTGCCCGCGACTCCAGGAACAGAGCGCCTCGTCTGGAGTCGCCGGAGGATGCCGCTGGCGGCGATGGCGGCGCTGGAACCCCGCCGGCTGCTCGGCCGTTCTGCAGGCAGAGCGGCCGGACCGCGCGAGGTTCTGAGCAGGGGTGCGACCACCGGCGCCGATCTGGAACAGCGGCCGGCACCCGGCGGTGACTGGCGGTCCGCGGCACGTGACGTCACACTCCCGCGCCGCGCCGTGACAAACCGACTCGCCTGAGGACCGATTCTCATCAGTTATGTGTCAGCCATGACCGGCACGCTTCTCAGCCACTGGATGACTCAGAGGCGTCGATGACGCGCGGATAGCGGGTGCTGCGTTCGCCCACCTTTGGTACAGTTGGAGGGTCGGCAGCTGCGACGCCTCAAATGTAGAGGAAGCTGTCGTGATCCTTGGCGAGAGCCAGTGAGAGTGAAGGGCGCGCGCAGGCTCCTGGAGCGGCGCTCCTCGCCGGCCTCGGTCTCCCGCCCGACCCGGCTCAGTTCGCGGCTCCTGCTCCAGTGCAGGAACTGTAGCAGACAGGGGCGGACCGCGGTGAGAGAGGGTCGGGTCACCACCCGCCACCCGCCACCCGCCACACGAGACACAACGGTGCAGAGAGGCCCGGACCATGACGGCGGCCTGTCGCTGGGACGGTGGTCTGGCGACAGCTCTAGCGGTTGTAACAACAGCTTGGTCCGTCTCAGCCGCTGCCGGCTCCAGCTTACTGACAGCCCGGGACGAATGGTGGGCCGCCAAGACCGGCTCCCGTCCACAAACAAGCTGTGCCCACTCCGCACAACTCTGCAGCGGCCACCCAGGGTGTGATGACGTCGCAGGCGGCATCTCCGGTCGGATGGTAACGCCCACTCCGGTGTCCCCTGAGTTACGATCTCATCGAACGGCTGCGCAGCAAGCACACCCCCGGAAAACTGAAGTACAAACAAGACCACTTCTCATTTGCTGATTTAATAAACGCTACCCACAAGGTCAGCCGAAGGTCACTTACCGATCGCCTGAGGGGGAAGTCCCGTCCGATGCGCGGGGTGCCCGGCGGCCGCTTCCTCAGCACGAAGCTGTAGTCGCTGCTGGAGGCCCACTCTTGCTGTATGAGCAGCGGACGGTCGTCCGGATGCAGCTTGCGCTCGAAGCTGATGCTGATTGAGCGACATATCTGCACGGAGCAAGAATATGAACCGGACGCACTGTCTAATGTCATCAATAGTCGCAATTACTGAGGCTGAGTTGCGATCGATACGAAAGCTTCTCGCACAAAACGACCGCAGCCAATGTTCTCCAAGAACTATGAGGTTTTTGTTAAAGAAACATGTGAACAAGGTACAGTTACCATGTGAACAAGGTACGGTTACCATGTGAACAAGGTACGGTTACCACCAAGACGGTGATGATTTTTTGTTTCTGTACCTCGTAAATGCTGAACAGGTTGACGCTCTCCGTGGAGTTGTAGCAGTTCAGCAGCAGCTGGATCATTTGATCCACTGTTGTTCTCTCCGAAACCAGCAGGCTCTTGTACTTGGACTGTAAAAATAAATGGTTGAGTTCATATGACGCCAGCGGGAAGGCTAAAGGAGTTGAGAGGGTAGTGAGCCGGGCGACATCACAATTAAGTGTTCGAATTCGAAACTCTTAACTTTGTCATGCAAACCATAAAAGCTGACGAGGCAAGGCTCCGAAGTACTCTACGACCAGACAACGAACTTTTTATCACCTATTCCTCATGTAACACTTGTTCCTATCACATATTAATCCTATCTAATATTAATCCTCACAGAATAAGTGATACCGAACACAAGCCGAACAACTGACAGCCTCCGCAGATGTGCACTCACAGACAGCACCAGACCGCTCAGACCACACGCCACGCAGCCACCAGACCCACCTCGGCCATGAGCACGCTGTCGAACACCTTGACCAGGCCTCCGTGCCGCATACGGACGGTAAACCTGCGGCACAGGGAGCCGACGGTCATGACTCGGCTGCGCCCCAGTTCCCACAGGCGTGCTCGCCCACGCTGTCGCACGCGAGGCACGCCCACGGCCAGCCGGACCGCGCTAGTACCTGGTCTGCGTACGGTCGCGGCGGGCGTTTTCACACGCGAGGTCAGTTCGATCTGCGCCGGGCAGAACGACGGTTTCCGGGGACATTTCACACAGACGTGGGTGGCCGGACGTTGTGGCCGTCGCGTCGCCGGCGTGTTGACCCCGTCGTTAGCGGGATTTAGGGCCCCAATGTGTGAGGAATAAGGGAAGTGAGGTTCACGAGGGTGCGCTGAGAGCCGTCCGCAACTTCAACAGCGCAGGCTGCGACGTCACGGGACCCGGGAACGTGGGAGCTGAACATTGGATGACCGGCAGAGGACGGCGCAATGAGACCTCTGGCAAAGATCACCCATCCGTACTCACTTGGAGTCGGCGCGCGGGTAGCAGGCCTGCAGCTGGGCTGGACACGAGTCGTCGTCCAGCACCAGGATCGTCCGCACAGAAGCACCTGTCAATAACGCAGCCGCTCAGTCCCCGCTGTCGTGATTGGGGCATGCTCCATTTCCCGGTGTCGGTGATAGTCGGCGGTATGAAATGTACGGAGCGCTATAATCATTTTACCGGGGAGCAGGCAGGTCACACCCTCAGTCACGTGATTACGGCCGAAGTAGTCCAGCACCGCACAGCCCAGCACTGACAAACTGTCCGCCATTCTTTAGTGGTGCGACCTTAATTGACCTCGGCCGACCCCATCCTGCCCACCCAGTGCACACAATGCCGCTGTCCCAGTTTCTACGGCCGGGCCAGACGAGCGGACGGCACGCGACCACCTTGTGGCACTGGTCGGCCACCGCGACCGGCGCTGTCACGCATGTGGCGCGACCGCGACGGCCGCGCGCGGCCCCGGTCCGCGGCGCGCTCTGGCAGGGCGCCGCACTCGCCGCAGCGTCCCAATCTCGACGGCAATCCCCCTGACGCGACCTGCTGCTCAGCCGGGCGCCACACCTGGCTGAGCAGCAGGGAGCCTGAGCCACCCGGCCTACCGTCCGCTGTCTGCTGGTGACCGAACCCCTTACCCGGCCCGCTGGGCGGGCGACCTCGACATCCAGCGGGCTCAGGCGGCGGAGCCGGCCCCACCCACCGGCCGGCCAGTCCACGCTCCTCTCTACGGCAAGACCAGCGCTGGCGAAGAGCTGTCACTTGGACTGACCTGTGCTTCTGGTGGCCACCTCCATGGTGAGGAAGAACAAATTGGGGTCGCGGTGCTTCATGCGGTATTTGTTGAGCAGCTGGTCCACCACGTCCCGGCACGTGGTCGTGTACTTGACGCACATGGTCTTGTACTCGAGGTCGGGTCGCAGGCAGCGCGTGTACACCTTCACGGTTGTCTGAAACGTGGAAATTGCACAGCAATTATTTTTTGCCAGCATTCTCCATACCCCATAGCTATTACAATGCCCTCATCTAACGTGAAGCAACGTCTCAAAAACTGGCGAGGAGAGGGGACACAAGGTCAACTTTGAAATGGATTTTTTCATGCGTCGCCACAGAAATAATGTTCAGCATTCTCGAAAATTAGGGGTGCCATGGCCACACGGATTCCCCATTTCTGTACCTATAACGCGCCCATTCCTGTGCCTATAACGCGCATGTTAAAGGGTACCGGTGATCTATCCCACCAGCCGACTGTTCTTCACGCGCTTATGTATGGACGCATGACGATAAGCGAGGTACGCATGTTCGCATTCACTTACCGGGGTGCGAGGATATGAGAATCTTACCGACTGAATAAATGATAACGTCATTCGTGTCCGAAAACTTTCAAAACATCTACCAATGGCAGGTTGACACGTCTCGGACACGTTGCTCATGCCCAGCTTACATTTAATTAGTAAATCTGGTAGAGTAACGAGACTCAAGCAAATCTCAGTGACACCTTAGCTGAACAACATTACATTCCAGAGAGTGTGGGAATGTAAACGCTTCGCTAGTTCGGCGCATTCCAAGAACAGCCTACTTGCAGCAAAAGGCGCGAACAAAGGTCCGGCAACAGTGGGGGACCATAAGGAATTACAGTGGATTTTTCCGAGGGAAAAGCTTGGTACGTATGTGGCAAACTGAGTCGACTGGGTCGCTGGATGGGTCTATATATTCCGTGTAAACGCAGGTCTGATATTGCTCGTCGAGCTCGCTATGTGAAATGAGACTTAGAAAATGAAATGATTACAACCGGAAAGTGTAAAGCGGTGGTTCAAACCGTTTCCCCGGAACAGGTGCACTGGGCTCTGATGAGTTAGCCGGCTCTTTACCGGACCAGCCAGGACGGGTTACGCCTGTTGATGGGTTAGCCGGCTCTGTACGGGACCAGCCAGGACGGGTTACGCCTGTTGATGGGTTAGCCGGCTCTGTACGGGACCAGCCAGGACGGGTTACGCCTGTTGATGGGTTAGCCGGCTCTTTACCGGACCAGCCAGGACGGGTTACGCCTGTTGATGGGTTAGCCGGCTCTGTACGGGACCAGCCAGGACGGGTTACGCCTGTTGATGGGTTAGCCGGCTCTGTGCGGGACCAGCCAGGACGGGTTACGCCTGTTGATGGGTTAGCCGGCTCTGTACGGGACCAGCCAGGACGGGTTACGCCTGTTGATGGGTTAGCCGGCTCTGTACGGGACCAGCCAGGACGGGTTACGCCTGTTGATGGGTTAGCCGGCTCTGTACGGGACCAGCCAGGACGGGTTACGTAAGCTCGGAACATCGCTCTGCCGCCCGATTCTCCTTTCAAAGTTAGTGGGTTAGTAAACCTGACGCTTTCCGATGAGAGCCCCAGAAACCACGAGTGTCGTAGTTTGCACCGCAAACATCGTGCCGCTGGAACAGTGCCACTACCAGCTGACCTTCAGACCGCCGCTGCTGTCGCTCAGCCGCGCGGTGTCGCAGCACCGTACGGTACGACACCCACCACTCTTCCATCTGGACGGAGGAGGCCGCCGCTGAGGGGAACCGAACCCTTTCGCCGCGCCCCGCGCTATTTCTGTCCCACCCTCGGGGAAACGCGCCCCGTCCAACGGGCGTGTCGCATTCCAGGGCCTGTTTTGGCGACGCAGTCCTGTCGAGGACATGTGAACCCTCCGCGACTGATCGAGCCGCCGCGCCGGGGCCCCTAGGCCCCGAGGCCTGCCCCGTACCAGGCTCGAGGCATACAACAGGGAGTTTTACCGACGGCGGAATGCGAAACGGCCGCCGCAGAATGGACCATGGGCCGGGACGGGTCACGATCCAGGATAGCGAGCTGACTGTCGCTGACGTAATCCGGCACCGAGGCGCCCAGACACGGAACACAACTTAGCAGGCCGGGATCCCCGGATTCCGCCGTGTATCACCGCGTAGGAACGCAGCGGTGAGCTGGATAAACACGGCAGCCGGCTCTGACCTCTCTGCGCAGCCCGGCCTGCACGCCGCCAGGTGTCCCCCAGCCATGTGTCGCGGACGCGGCACTAGCTGACACGGCTGGGCCACGACCTTTCACGCGCGCCTTACGCCTGGGTCGCAACTGACGCAAGTGGTGGCGCATTCTTCGTGCCCGCGGCAGTACGTTGGAATGAATACTCGCGCTAACTGCTTGGGAAGGTTTGGGTCTTGTCAAGACGTCCGCCTCACCGGAGCTGGTGCATTGGTTCCACCCGTGCTGCCCTCGCTCAGCCCTCAGTCTGGTCTGGATCTAGTCTGGTCGGGATCTGGATCTGGATCTGGATCTGGGTCCGTTCTGGACCTGCTCTGGGTCTGACTCTGGTCTAGATCCGGGCCCAGTCCAGATCTCCGTCTTACCGTGGGCGTGGCCGGCACGCTGGTGCTGCCCGTGCTGCTCTGGGTCTCGTTCAGCGATGTGTAGGAGGAGGAGCGAGACGACAGAGCCGGCTCGTGCAGTGAGCTGAAGCTCATGGTGGAGTTGATGCTCAGAGTGTCCGCCTTCTGGCCAGACCGCATCAGCGAGGACCGCAGCGGGTTGACTTGCACGTGCTTCAGCATAACCCTGCAAAGAACAAGTTACGAGTAAAATGACCGCAGCTTCTTATCATCTAAAAGGCTGGCGTTTTATTCCGTTTTATCTGTTCCGCTAAAACCTCCCAAAAAATGTATCGCATTGTGGGCTGCATGGGCTGAAATGATTAAGACAAAATCCACGGTACATTGGTTGGCTCACCTCAATGTGCCGTTTCACCTGATGCATAAGCATGAAGTTTACGAAAGGACAATTTAAATCCCGGCATAAATGGCGCTTTTGGAGGTATTTCTTCGGCACAGTGGAATCAATAACATGTTCCGCATAATGTTTGGCCAGCTGGAATCGCACAGCGCAAATTTGTAAGCACGTTTGTTTTCAAATCCTGAAAAACACTCTGAATTTAGGTACGATTAGGGCATGTGACAGACATTCTTTGATGGGACTGGAGATTATAAACTTTAAGTTTCCTCCGTTGTGGCCCTGGATGCGGTGCATCACGGACGGTTATCGGCACGACGCATCGCCGACTACATCTGTTGCATTGAAAGCATGTGGGGTGTTCCGATACATGATGACTTATAAATTTACTTCCATAAACATAACGCTTCAGCAGGCGACCAGCATTCACTAGTTGGAAATCAGAAGAGAAGTTTCATAGCAGATAGCACAACGTAAGACCACCCAGTGTTGGTTTCCTTGATCAGGGGCGTGTGCAGCAGAATTTCGTAATGTGGGGGATCGCACAGCTCACTGTTTTTCACCGATGACCCAGCTTAGAGCACCGCAGATGCGCAGATCTTGAGACCGTGGGTAAAATAACGGCGCATCTTCTGCATCAACCTGGTGTTACCTGTCCACTACGATTATTTTTGGCCGACATCTATTGGCAAGCATATTAATAAATGCAATTGTAATTTTGCAAAGTGAGTTGGGCGGTAAACCATGAAAGATAATGAAACTACCCCGATTTTTCTTTTTCCCGGATTTAGTCCACTTTTCTCTCGAAGTTGGGGGGAGGGGGCTGAAGCACTGGAAGGGGAGGTGACGCCCTCAACTGAATAGGAAACTACATACGCCTGTAATGGGAAATATGACTCCAGTGGGTACTATGTGAACAAGCCGCCTGCCCTCGATTACACGATTCTTTAATAGCGCTGATGCCATTCATCTTGTCCGCGGAGTGTTGTTGCCAAGTTAGTGCAGTTAAACTTCGCGGTTATTGGGGAGCGTACCTAAAGGCCAGAAATCAGGTCGGAGGGTTTCCGCAGGTCCGGAATGTCAGACACAAAACAGCCCACCACGTCAGATTGGCCGCGCATGGCTGAGTACGAGGCCGGATAACAAGCATCAGAGGACCAGACGATATTATTAAGTACGCTTTCATAACGCAGATTTCCAGCTTGGCAATCAATGAGGTTATCAGTTTTTTTCCAAAAGATCATGTTTTTAAGGTGTTGAGTCAAATCAGGTTTTCTGAGAAAGCAATCTTCAGTAGTGTGAGGCCTCCGACCGCACATTTAGGAGTCCCTTATCCTCGAAAACGTCAGTTGCAAGATTGGAACAATGTTCTCGTCATTTAGGGGCACGCCGCACATCCACGCCGATACATTTATCAAGGAACGCCAGAATGTTGAAGCTAACCATGTACCCAACCGTGCGCAACGCGGCCAATCCAGCAAGTGGTGTATGGATTACCTGCTAAATACATAATATTATACTTTCAGATTAATTATAAATATACTATATTAGCGGTTGGCATTAAGTCGAGAAATAAGATATGATATACTTCATCTACGGAGTTAAAAAGCCACAATCTAAGAATGCGACTTAAATTTTTCAGAAACGACACATTATGTAGATGAGCAATTCACAATGACCATGTCATTGAATACTTTCAGTCGAAAGACCCTCGCCTGAACACACCTTAAGGACAGTCGTCAGTCGTTGAGCAGCTGGCGAAATCCTGGCACGCACTTCACTTCAGACGGTCACTTTTCGTTCAGACCACCAATTCAGGAGGTCACTATCTGTTCAAATCACCATTTCGTCAGACCCGCTTCCTCGCACCCCGCCTCGACGGCCTGAGCTCCCGTACTACGGAGCGACCGGCCGCTGGCCGCACGCGCTACCAACACTGCCGGAGGTGCTGCGTGACGTCATGACAGCTGCGACCAATGACGTGCGGCCGTGCGGTTGGCGCATGCGTCGGCAAAGGGTGACGTCGGCAGTGACGCCTATTGCCGTCGGTGCCCGAGACGCGACTTTTTCCAAAGTGTTAGTCCGCAGCCCAGCCCGCTCAGGCCAGCTACGGATCTCCACCCGCAGAAGCCCGCTGTAATACACTGCCAACCGGCATGTACCGGCAAATATCAGAGTAACCGCAATAGGTATATGTTGTATCAAATATTAGCTTGGCATTGACAGAGTAAAGAAATGCTGTGTATTTCAAACGGTGGGGAGTCTGATCAATTCATTACGCTATACATGGACACGCATTGTAGGCAGCTCTAGAAAAGTGGAGACATTTTTCATCCACACTGCCCCTAAAATTCGCCGATTTCACTCTGTCTTCCTCACAGCTTTCGAATGTGTTGCAACAACTGCAATGCCATATCCATCTTCAAAAACCAAACTCCCAAACTCCGGCTCCTAGATAGCGTTACCTGTTCTCAAGTGGAGACATGATGCAACAGCGCAGAATAAATGCCTATGACATCTTTGATATTATTAAAATTGGCCTCCTTCACTATGCATGCTTTATTCAAGAGCATCCAGCACCGCGTCGGTTGTCATGCTGCTCACAAGCAAGCATAGTACTAGCATTTTGCCCAGAAATACTGTCTGCGCCTCTCGAGCAGCACTGCGCACATTTAGCAACGCCACAAAAACGCGAAATATTATGAAATGCTGGAGGAAAATGTTCGCGGAAAGAAAAATGAGCAATTTATGTGTAAGACCTCCGTTTCCATTTCACATAGCCTGATGACTGCAGGTTTTGAGTTTTTATCGAATACTTGATTGGCGTCATGTGCTGAGCTGGATTTTTTTTTTACACAGACTTGTGTGCATGTACATATATTAGAAGAGATAGAAAGAAGAAAAAAGAACAAAAACGCTTATGCAATATAAAGGCTGCAAACTGGTGACAATCGTGGTAGTGGTCAAATGCATCTGACGTAATAGCCTGTGCTATCGTGGTGAAAAACTGCAGGTTCCTGCACATATGAAAAATGCAGGCATAAATGGACAAACTGTACATTACCACAACTCCGATTTCGACAACTCTTGCGCATGTTATACAACGGCAACTGTGAGCTGTATTGACAAGTGAGCGAGGCTAGGACAATAAGGGGCACACAGATTCCCATCCATTTTATTGACCATTGGCATTGATTGTGGGACATGTTTTGCATATAACTAAGAAAGCTGAAGTGCACGGCACCCTCTCGATAACAGCCAAGCGCAGTATCCAACTGTGCATATAATAATGACCCATTTAATTACTGCTCGATGAAATCAGGCCAAGCTTTGAAAACTTGTTTGGGAGAAGTGTTTACTCAGCGTAGTTCAGTATGTGCAGCCTGGTTCCCTGGTGTGCCATCTCTGCCATGGGCTCTCTGTCACTTGGAGACCTGCCTTATACATATCAATATATTATCTTTTCATAGCTGTTTGGTAAAACACTCAGATCTTTTTGAGGTTTTGAATCTTAGATAATATCAAAATATGTATTATTTCGCAGCTGTGCTTCACGGACCGTACGTGTCAGCATACTTGTCCAGCACAGCAACTCCCGGCGGATCTGAGGATGAACAGGGGTAGTTTGTAGAGCGTCAGAATAAAGATCTCGTGGTCCGCGTTTGGTCCCTGGTTTCAGTAGGATTTTTGGCCGATGGAAGGAACGGTTTATTAAATGGAAGCGTGTTTAGGTTGTACATTGCCTAGTGCCTGTTGCGTAGGAGTTAATGCATTATATTACGTATAAGATTAGCTGTCTGTTTCTTAGAAGGGAGCGTTCCACATTTATATGGGGTTTTGAACTGAAACAGCCATCTTGAAGACCTTTCGATGCCGTTCACAACAATGCCCTTCTCAAGACCTAAGCTCCTCTAGTTTCTAAGCTACACGTCCACGAAAATGGGGAGAGGTATACCGGGAGATCACTTCAAGGTCACCTTGGTATTCATGACAACATCATAACATCATTCAAATCCTGCCATTTCATAAGCGATGGGGTGATCAAGACCAAACAATATATGATTGTCGAGGCGCTCATATTTGGCTTTCATGAGAGCGATTTCCACATGTAACAGCCGTCAATTGGCTCTCAATCAATGATGTGCAATGTACGATGACGCAATCAAACCATGACGTATTGAGAAAATAGATAATTGTGCTGTCTAGAGCAGCCTTTTTCACAATAAGAGATATGCCGTTGGTCGCAATTGAGATTGTTTCATCGTATCTGACATTTGCTTCAATATCCTCTCAAATGTAAACCATTCTATTCAACACTTTGACGCAGCTGATGTCTTATATCACAAATATTTGTACTGAAATGGTCAGTTGGGAAAACGTTAGGCTGAAGATATAAAGGCTCCTGGTTTCAGCAGGCTTTTCCGATCGTAGATGAGTGATGGGTTAATGGGTTAAGTAGATACGCGATACGTTGTGTTTCCATATATTCCATATGTATATTATATTTCCATATATTGTTCCCCGTCTGCAGGGGCCGTGTGAGGAGCTTTCAGTAGTAAGAGGCTTGGCACCCATTTGAGATTTGCAGCTCAACAATTTTGGAGATCTGCAGAGCGTCAGAATGAAGATATCATACTCCGTGGTTGGTCCCTGGTTTCGGCAGGCTTTTCCATGGAAGGAGTGGTTTAGTAGATGGAAGCGTGTCGAGTTTGTATACAGCCGAGTACCTGCTGTGTAGGAGTTGATAAACCATATCATATACTAAATTACTTGACTGTTACTTAACACTTTAACGCTGGTGGTGTCTCATATTTCACACATAAGTACCGGAATACCTCAGTTGGGAGAGCTCAGATGGGATACTAGAGATACAAGGTTACCTGGTGTGATCCCTGGTTTCGGCAGGTTTTTCCGTTCGTGCACAAATGACACGTTATTTGGGTAAATAGATAGGCGATGTTGTATTTCGATATAGCTTGATTCATCCTTTGTAGAGATCCTGTGACGAGCTCTCAAAATTCAGAGATTCGGTACCCATGTGGGATGCCGGGACCATGTGGAACAATGCAGGATCTGCGTTTTCAGGAAAGTGTTTAAGGCTCCGGTTTTCCGGTATTATGAGTTAAGAGCTCTCGATAATCAACCTCAGTTCACCAATGGATGATGCTTGAACTGGTTACGCAACGATAATAAGGAAGCGTCGGTTACCTTGACCAAGCAAAAACGTGTGGTTCTAACGTCTCATACCAAAACCAAACGTGTTATGATACATGCTCATGGGTACGAGTGGCTCACAATTCATAAGTCTTGGCAGACGGTCAAATTCATTTTTAAAGAGCTTATGACGGTAGTGTAATTTTTTGGTTTATTGGACATATCCTGGCTTTTCTGGGCTGTGCGTTTTGTTTTTCAGCATTGAAAAATGCATATTCATACATAATATATTCACAGATTCACAAATGTTAGAAACCCTGTCGAATTGAAGAGCGTTTGGGGCATTTAAACCCACACATCGAGTACATATGCTGACAACAAGCGATCTTGATAACGCCACAAAGCCCTGGCTAGCAGAGAGCCATTAATAGCTCCTCTATGCTAATATTTCTTGCTATGATGAAAATCGTTTTTTCCGTATGTGAGCTAGAATACGTATGTAGATACCACCGGCATTTCTTCCCTGGACGTGCGTTCGGTGATCTACCTATATTTGTACATCAACAAATATACATGGAATATAGTCTTTGGATACCACACGGCAAAGAAAACATTCAGCCCCGCAAGGCAGCATATATATGCTTTTGTTGAAACAAGCCTACACCAGCAGCGGGAGCTTATACAGTAGTAATTCATGCATATATAAACGCCCTTCATAGTCAACACTAGAGCTGACACTTTTGAGCCTACATGCCTCCAACGTGTGGGCATGGCTTTGCCGGCAGACGCCATGGCTGCATGGCCTCACATGGGCATTGCTGGCTACATAGCGGGTCAGACATAAAACTTACCACCTTATGTCTTCTTTAGCACAAATGTACAGTTAATCATCTAAAATTTGTGGCAACATATGCTGACTGAGAAAGGGATTGTTGCGCGAAAAGAAAAAAAGAAGAATATATGTTTATATATACATATATATGCATATGTGTGTGTGTGTGTGCAGAATAAATATACAGACAAAGCTGAAACAATCCAAAAGCAGTGAGACATGCTGTCAGAAGCATGGTTTCCTTTTCCATTGAGGCTGCATTTGCCCAACGCCGTATTGCGTTGTATGCCGCCATGACAGCCGCTCCGCCGCCCGCCGGCCGTCACGTGCCGCCGGCCGTGACCCCAGCGGTCAGCTGACAGCCGGCAGGTGCGCGCCGGTGGCGGCCAGATGGCCACGTGACGCGGCGGCGCGCGCCCTGACCACGGCAGCCGCGCCGCTCGCGGTGGCCACCGGAAGCGGCGCCGCCCGCCGCAGCCGCGCCAGATTTGTCGGCTCGGGTGGGCGGACGGAGGGGCATGTGAGGCGTGGACGGGAATTCGGGTTTGTACATCATGACGAACGGCCGGACCCAACCCACGGACGCCTCGGCGGTTGACCAGATGAACGGCTGCTTCAGTGTGGCCGTTTGGCTGGGGGGGGGGGGGGGGGCGGGTTGGACGTGCGGTGTGTTATACCCCAACGTCGCGCTGGAAGCCTACTGTGTGATCCAGACCACCATCGGTCCGGAGCACCCGGGAGCTCCGCCGCAGCAGCAGCTCCCGAGGATCTCTGGCAGGTGGGAGACCAGAGTCCAGACGGTGGTGTCGCCTTTGTTGCGGCGAGGATCTCTGGCCGGTGGGGGACCAGAATCCGGGCCGTGGCATCAGTTAATAGTGCTCGACAGCAGGCCACCGGGAGAGGCACTCGACGCACACCAGGTAGGTCTGGCCTTAATGGCTGAAAAAGTCCGCGGAGACGTATTCGAAGACTCGACTCGGCTTGAGGATGGACATCAGCGGCTCGCGCTGCTGGATAAACAGCCACTCACGCATGCCTGGCAGGAGCCGACGCGATCGGCGGCGTGGCGGTCGATCCCGGTGGCCGTCGATCCCAGGTGGCCGTCCATCCCGGGTGACCGTCGATCCCAGGTGGCGGTCGATCCCAGGCCAGCGCGCGAACTTGCGGGCGTGATGCCGAGTGCGCTCGATGCCTTGGTGCGAGTCGGCAGACGCTGCAGAGTTTCTCGCCGGAGACTGTGAGGGATGACCGGACGGGACTGCACATCAGGATACCGTTGTCAACAGCGAGGCAATCGCTCGGCCGCAGCTCGGTGGGCAGGCCGGACCGACGATCGGGGAAGCCGTGCAGCGCGGCCCCTCGCAGGGCCGTGTATTCGGCGTCGGCACGTGCGGCCGCGCGGACGCCAGTCAGAGTGGCGCCTGCCATGGGAGACACCCGGGGTCCTTATGGACCTAGCTGAGTCGCATCGCGCACGACGAGACTGTGAAACCCCAACGCGGAAACGGACGCATGGAAAACAGTGCTTCATATTCCGTCAGGACTCAGACGCGACTGATTGTCGGCCAGCGGCGTGGCGACGCTATCTGGCATGTCAGCAAAGGCCACTTCTCTTTTTCCCCGGCGTGCGAACAAAGGGTCACCCCACACCGGCGTGCCCGCGGCATAGGGCCCGGTCACACGGGTGTCACGGGCGATGGTAACGCGGTGACCGAAGGGGCTGGTGGAGGGACACGCTCGCCGAATAGCGTCGTCTCGCAGTGACGGCGGCAGGTTACAGCAGACGGTGGCCCGCGTTAGGGCTGTAACTGTGCACTCGATTTTGTGCGACGCACTTGTTTTGTACCGGCCTTGTTCATCCAGTCAAAGCTGCACCAAGTCACCATGCCAGTCGACGCTGCTTTGCAGATCAGGTACCGGGCTTGACGCGTGATCCTCGCCATGCCAGTGATAAGGACCGATCGGTCGGGCTGAGCTGTTCCAGTCGTCCCACGAATCAGTGCAGGCCTCGCACGACGGCCAGCCTGTATCAACGAGAACAGTCACATACCGAGGTGAACTTGCACGCTACAATTCTCGCGCCAGTACAACGGTACACAAATTGCAAAGCCAGCTACGAGAGCGCTTAATAAGCCGGGGTGACACAACATGGCCTGAGACTTGTGTGCAGCTAACGTGGCGCAAAACAAGTGATGCACTGTAATGCTGCGCTAATATATTTCTAGACATAATGACGTAAACACCGACTATATTATCAGGTGGTGCTATTTCATCGGAGTAAAATTTGACAGCACAAGAACATGGTACGCACATCTAACGTGGTAGCCGGCGATGAACCGAGCGACACTCGACAGTCCCGAGGATCCCTCAATTCGGTCATTCCGGCACTCATTCGGTGAGCCGGCACCTCCACATGGGTACCTAAGCACGTGTCGGTAACACTGGGATATTAGAGCGAAAGCCGGCTTCGCTTCGTTCCCCCCTCCCCCCGCTCTTCCGGTAGTAGCACGTGCCGTCTCCCCATCCCGTCCCTCCAATCCTCTGGCCCCACATGCGTTCGAGTATCACATGTCAACGGAGAGGGCGCGCGGTCGGCTGCCTTTGAAGTCATGCCTGCCCCAGGGCAGGCCAGAGGAGGAGCAGCCGGGCAGCGGCCAATTACAGTCTGCTGGGGCTGCCAGATGTGGGATGGCGCATGATTGGACAATCTGAATGATCACTCTGGCGAGAAAAGTTGCGTGCGAACTCCTGCAAACTGATGTCGAATAAATCTCAAAATCACGCATCAGTCACACATGTGGTCCTGAGAGATTTTTTCTAGTTATTGTGCTTTCTTCAACGAGGAGAGTGTCATGGTGCCTCATCAGCCTTTAGTGAGAAAAAGCACGTTTTTATGTAAGAGTTGTGTATGTCATGTGAGCACATAATACTATTATACTGATAACCCAGTGTCTTATTTGGAAATCTGTCTTGTTTGGAGCGAGCTGCAGATGTCAGAGAAGTGTTCTGAGTTCAGTGTGAATGACTCGTACCCTGTTTTGAGAGGTTGGGTCTCAATCGACCGTGCACTCATATGCAAAGGAAGCACAAATCCGAACATGGAGCGAGGTAGCGGTGGGGATTTCTGTCCCCGAACAACCCAATCCTGTTAACTGCTTTTCTGCGTGGTAACCTCACTGTTCGGCGCTTAGGCAGGCTGCCGATTTCAGCAGCATGAAAAACACCGCGTTTATTGAACAGCAATGCAAGGAAGGAAAATAAGTTTTAGTAAAACTTTTTCGAACAAGTGCGAGCCATATTGTAACGTCTTTCGAGGGCGACAACTAAGCGGCGGTGTGGCTTTGACTGCCGCCTCTGGGACATTGTACCGTTAGAAGCAATGTCCTCACCAACCGCATCGTGACATACATAGCACATTGTCATTGCATTCCACATGATGCTGTGCGCTCACGCACGGCTTGTGTTACAGCAGCATGTGAGTCAATTTGGCTATCGTGATGTCAAATCATGCATGACATTGTACTCATCAATGCCTGCAAGTGCTTCGGTGTGGAGGATCGAACTTCCAGCTTCCTCTGTCAGCATCGCACGCGTTTCACTTGGTGAGCACCAGTACTTTCAAAAAAAGTTTCAAAGAGTACTATCATCTGTAATATCACTTTACGAACTTGACTGAAGCGCCCTTGTTCCTTCAAACCATCGCCGTTCTTCATCCACTTTTGAAACTATTCACTCCACGCTTTCAGAATTTTGGTTTGCGTTTCAAATAACATCCGCGTCTTATGTTCCAAGGACCCAGTCCTTTTCAGAGCACCCATCTGGCAAGCAGCCTCTGCCCGACCCCTGTAGAATCCGTCGGGTCAACCCCTGCTGGAGGACCGCTTCAGCATCCGGCGCAGTCAGCAGCACCCCGCAGAAACCCGACCCGGGCCCATAAATTGTGTCCTGGTTGTGTTAACAAGCCGGCGGCCCACTTGTAGCGTGGCCGGGGGCGGCGGCGCCGTCGGTGGTGCGTCTCATTAGGCGCCGCCGGTGCACATTATCCACGCCTGATTGGGTGACGCCAGCCGTCGGCACCGGCGGCCGGACGGTCCCCCTGGCCGACCCGGGAGACCGCCGGCATCGACGCCCCACGATTGACCCGTCGCCGTCGGGATCCGGTCGGGGGCGTCGGTGCTGGCGAAAAAGCCGACCGGAACTCGTCGGCGCGGCGACGGAGAAGACGGTGCCGGCAAACAGGAATGGACGGAACATCGGCGTAAAACTCTACTGGTAAAATTCCCGCAAACCGCGCAGCGTGATAATTGTTGCTCGAAGTGCGCCCGGGTGGCCGGTTGGATACCCTTCGCTCGGGTGGGGTGGGGGTGGGGGGTCAGTTTGACCCCCTGAGGTCTCAGGAACTAAGAGAGCTAGAAATATCAAATTTACAGGGTGTGTTGACCTGTACGTGAGCCCACTTAGGTAAAAGTTTGAGACTCCTAGGCCAAACCTTTGCCCTACCTACTTAAACCTATAACTTCCTGACCTTTAGGTCAAATGAGGTCAGACAAGGCCAAATTCCAGGTTGGTCTCCAAAGTGCCCCTGGAACCTAGATAGCTGTTCTAAGCAAAAATTCGCTACCTCATCTAAGGTTAGTGACCTCGTTCGACCTTTTGCAGACCACGGTAACCAAAATCGTACAAGACCGCTTTGAGTTTTGCATTTGGAAAAGCGACAAGGATTGTGGCAGGCAGTATGTCCCTAAAAACTTGCTGTTGACGTGGGCCGTTCTAGGTCAGTGCCATGTTCTGACGTTTGATAATTCTATGGAAGGTGTATAATGCGGTTACTGTTGTCAACAAATTAGAAATGAACACCATAATCTACCCCATACAGCAAGCCCTAAAGTAATAAAACAGGTTGTTTGAACTTGGTCTAACCTTCATACTTGATCTTAGGTCAATGTAATTTGTTCATTCCATTGTTTTGTTCCTCAAGAAAGTATCTCAGAGGTGTATGGTTTCGTCTAACCATCCGTTGTTGGAGCGGGCTGAGCGATTCCCTAGAAATGGCGTTCGCTGAAACCATGGCTTGACTTTGACCTGTCATAAGTCAGCGACCTTACTAGGTACATCTCATTTGTTGTGTCAGACAATCCGCTATTTAATTGCCTACAGCTATGCAAAATTTGGCGCGGCGTAGCCGCGCCATTCGGAAACCATTCCGGAAAACCTTGGGGGGTTAATTTGACCCCACCCGAGCGCGTGTCAACACATAGTCTACACCAATTAAAATAGCTGAATATCTGCATAAAACCTCGAGTATATGAAATACGAGAGTCTACCGCAAATAAAGGCTGTACGATCGACGGTGGTCTGGTCGTCGAGTCGTGGACTGGCCTGACCGTTTGTAGGGTATTAAAGTTCCGGACAGCTGGGAGATGCCTTGTCCGGACAGTGGTCTTGCTCCCAATAAAAATTGCACGCACAACACTGCTTCTCACGCGTCCACCGTGAAGGCGAAGGCGCTGTTCCCTCCCGCGGCACCATAAGGCGCGCTGTGCGCCGTCCTCGCCGCCCGCTCGCGTCGGAAACGTCGGTCAACGTTGTTCGGGAATGTGGTTTGCTTTGACGCCATTCCATCATCATCTCCGGACATCTTTAGCCGCTGGCGACTTACGGGCATCACATGTGTATCACATTCATGGAAACTGTTTTCATTGCCCTAGCTCCCCGTATGGGATTGCTGAAACGTGCGTAAAATATCATGGTCAAAAATGCATTCTCCTAGTGCAGTAACCATCGCATGCAATAGGGCCAGCACTGAGCCTTAGCTAGCGAGGGCTCTCGTGCGAGGCGGCAGTCTGTTGGCCAGTTGGCGGAGTCAGCCTGAGCTCCGACAAGCGGGGAGCCTGCTAACCGGCTTTGTCTCTGGCGCGGCCTGCGTGTCCATCCGCCGGGTCCTCTGAGCGGAACGGCCGCCCCGC
The DNA here is from genome assembly GCF_011947565.3 of Pollicipes pollicipes. Taxonomy (NCBI): domain Eukaryota; kingdom Metazoa; phylum Arthropoda; class Thecostraca; order Pollicipedomorpha; family Pollicipedidae; genus Pollicipes; species Pollicipes pollicipes. The sequence continues at coordinate 94,759 of NW_023596225.1, forward strand.
GCCAGTGAAGCCGTTCATTTCCAGTAATCGCTTTATATTGGGAGCGTAATCAACTGAGATTATCTTCTGGGGGCTTCCCGGCGCTGCGTCATCGGCTTACCTTTTGTTGGGGGTGGGGGTGGGGGTCCGGGGGGGGGGGGGGAGAGGGGGAGCGGTCCGGCCAGCGGCAGCTGAGCACTCCGCCTTTACCGCGCACTGCCAATGTGATCCCCGGCATCAGTTCAGGGAGCGAGCTTGTCATCGCCCATCGCCACCGCCCACAAGCCTGAATAGCTGGCCTCCTGGTATCTGCGTCCGCTTCTGGAGAAACCCGGCGGTGCTTGGGCAGCCTATTTAAGGCATGACTAGCGCATGATATGTGCTGTAAAGAGATGCATTGAGCTAGAAAGTGAGATAAAATGGAGCACGTATAAAGGGGATGACAAATCTGAAAGCCCCCAAGCTAAACAGAACCAGACATCTGTTCAACCTCTGTTAAAGTTGTTAAGTCATCAGACGGCAAAGTGGTCTGAATGCGTCAGTTGTTTAACTTTGCCGGCAGCAAATGTTTGTACTGATTATATACTGATGAGTCTCCGAATGCAGATACGCATGTGGCTGGCAACACAGCGATGCTCTCCGTCAGAATGCCATTGGACTTAAGCGAACAGTCGGCGCACTGGTGCGGTCTGGCATGTTTCACAGGTCATGCATCGGCTGCGGCCGGTTTGGTGTCCACCGCACCTGGCGTGTGACGATTTATCAGTGACTCTGGCGCCGGCGGGACCGGGCACACACGCACCGAACGGACAGCACCGCAGTTAGCACGCCCGTGTGGCAGACGTCCGCTTGGTAACCCGCTGTTCTGTCTGTCGGAATGATAACTTAGTCATGTCTGGGTCTGTTCGTCCACGCAAGCCCTCTGTCTCTCTGTGCCCAGGTCCGTCTGGTGTGGCCCTGCGTCTGCCAGTTGGTCCGTCTGGTCTGGCCCTCCGTCTGCCAGTTAGTCCGTCTGGTCTGGCCCTGCGTCTGCCAGTTGGTCCGTCTGGTCTGGCCCTCCGTCTGCCAGTTGGTCCGTCTGGTCTGGCCCTCCGTCTGCCAGTTGGTCCGTCTGGTCTGGCCCTCCGTCTGCCAGTTGGTCCGTCTGGTCTGGCCCTCCTGGTCTGCCAGTTGGTCCGTCTGGTCTGCCCCTCCGTCTGCCAGTTAGTCCGTCTGGTCTGGCCCTCCGTCTGCCAGTTGGTCCGTCAGCACATCAGATCGTCAGCTGACGCGCTCACTGATAGACCGCTCTCCCTGCTGGTATCCCACCCTGTGTCCGTTCGCTGAGCCTTCCGTCCGTCCGTTCTTCTGTCCATCCGCCCGTCCGTCCGTCCGCCCGTCCGCCTTCCGCTTGGTAGTTCACTGCATCCACCCGTCTACCCCCCATCCGTCCGTCCGTCCGCCCGTCCGTTCGTTCGTCCGCCCGCCCGCCCGCCCGCCCGTCCGTCCCTTTGTCCGTCCGCCCGTCCGTCCGTCCGTCCGTACGTCCGTCCGTCCGTCAGCCTTCCGCCCGGTAGTTCACTGCATCCACCCGTCTACCCGTCCGTCGACCACCCCTCCGTCAATCCGTCCGCCCGTCTGTCCGTCTGGCCACCCGTCCGTCGGTCGGCGCGCACGCGCCGGAAGCGGCCCGGGCAGACGGACGCCTCCCACGCGACAGGTGCTTCCGGCGTCAGCTGGTGCGGCGGCGCGTGCCTCCAATCTGGGCCGGGCCGGGCCGGCCGCCACTTCCGTCGGATGCACGCCGCGCTCCGCAGAGGCGCGGCCCGTGACCCCGACCTGACCCTCGGCGGCCAGAGGAACTGGGGGTGGGTGGGGGTCAGTGGGCCACTGTCGACAGGCGGGGCAGTAATTCTGATCCGCACATCTAGCACGCCGTTGGTTTTTTGAGAGCGTTGATTGCTGCGGGAGGGAGCCGTTCACGACGCCCACGGCGCCTCAGAGCTGCGCCTGCAAGATGTTTGGTGCTTCAGTCGCACGGCCGCAGACGAGTGTTGGGTTTCTATTGTGATGAGTGATGCATTAGTTCTGTGCAGTGTTTCCTCGCAAACAAGACCCAACTGCATCGCTTAGAAGTTTCGTGGCGCTTCGCACACTTGATTGGAACTGGCTGATATCGTCACTAGCACTCGTCACTTTCGTGCGTCAGATTCGTGCTCGTCAGATTCAGCATTGTCTGGGCTCGTTACTTTCACCACACAGATGGAACCCTAACATGCTGGAATGAAAGTGTCCAGCCACATCATGGACACCTGATCTTTGATTACATATCGTCGGATAGCGGGTGTCGCCGACATCTGGCACATGAAAGAAAGGCGATAATCTGTCTTTAAATCTGGCAACGCCAGTCACTTTCTTAGATGCCGCGGGTCTGCTACAAAAAAAAGAATTATGTTTCAGTTCCCCGAACGAGCCCAAATGGTGATCATGTTAGCATGCACCTGGACACATCGAATAACATGGAGATAATCCGGCAGGCGATGTAATTTTTCAGATAATATCGGGTCGCACAATGCAGAGTTCATCAGCCAGTCTGGGCACCGCATCTCTATGTCCAGGTGCCGGCGAGCAGCCGCCGCGCCAGCAGTCCGGACGAGTGGTCGTGACCGTGACCCCCTGGGTGACCTTGAATCGCCCCCTAGCCGGCTGACAATAAGACAGGTGCAGACCAGGATGCGCGGAGGGAGGGGAGGGGAGAGGGGATTACGGAGCACTGGACACCGTCGTGTTCGGTTTAGGCGAATGAGTGTGTGCGCCAATAGACGACATAAGCCCATACACGGATTGGATTAGACAGGGGTAAGGGACGACTATGAGTGAGAAGCCTGGCTGTTCACAAAGTGTGGACAAATAGAAGAAGTGTGACTGTCTGAAGGTCAGACACATACATGGAAGGCTAAACCTCGCCCTGATTCACCGTTTTTCATAACCGAACTGATGGGAGAGGGTCAATGCTTCCCCCCCCCCCGGCCCTTCCCAAACTAATAAGGATGGGGCCTTTCGGAAAATCGCTGGCTGGTATCAGTTAAATCTGGTGATTGGAAATAAGTCTGATATTGCTAGGTCAATAATTGGATCCACTATGCCATGTCGAAGGCAATTTTTTCTGATAATCGAACTATTTTAGGTTTAAATGTCAATATTCACGAGACCTTGCCTTGTGTCAGCATGAAGCTTACACAGACGTGTTTATTGCGCAATTCTGAACACAATGAAATTTAGTTTTGTGTATTTTGAGCATGTGTTTATGCTGCAGAGTTGCGTTACAATAACAATGGCGTCCTCATCACGCGCGACCGGCGGGTTCGTCGGTCGCTGCCCGTCGGCCGTAATTCTCCGTGCAGTGTTCCTGAAAAGCAATCCCTTCTCGGGAAGCAGCGATGCTTTAAGTGTGTTTTGGTGTTAAAGCACGTCCAAGAAAGGATCAGAGGCTCCTGAAAATTTTGTTCCGACTTCACGTACAGGAGAAATGTCCTTAGGCAACATTCCGGGGGCTGTATCGACCCCCCCCCCCCCATCTCAAGGCGAGCGAGTTAAGGCTAGTAAAGGTTCTATGGTGAACCGAATAAATAATGCAACATTTAGAGGTCTCATTTCGCAAACATTGAAACGGCTTTTCTGATACCACTTGTTGCCACCATCAACGAGTGGTTGTTCCAGTTGGTCTTAGGTGTGTGCCACATAAAATGTGGCACACACCTAAGACTTCTTCCGATAATCAATGCGTGAAGTTCTGATTATCATCTTTGTTGCCGACATACCTAAATCAAACTATTGCTGGCATTTAGGCACAACAAGCATTGTTTACACCGCTAGAGAAGATGACGCTCTACTTTATGCCTTCTTGAGTCAGGCCAGTCAGAAGTCACCATTTGACCCTCTCACCAGAGTGCTGCAGCATTGTTATAGACGGAAGAGCGGGGAATGCGCCCATACGTGTCATGACACCGCCAGCTTCCAAGCATGCTCAGCATTCTTGGAAACACTGAATGGCGACGCATGGAAAGAATTGACTCCAAAATTGATTGAAGTGACACCCCACTACCTGAGACCTTCCTTCACCAATGAGCGTCTCTACACCCGTGCACACGTGGTCCAAAGTTACCTCGCTGTGGAAGACATCTCAGATTACAGGTTTGGGATAAAAAAGACAAAGAGTCAAATGCTGAGATCTTAAGTAGCTACTTAGATGCTAGATGAATGTTTTCCCATAGTTACTAAGGCACGAACCTTCCAGTGTTAGGGAGTACTAGTGCGAATTCAAGCTCAAGACCAAGACATGGGTCTTACACTGTAAAGCTCTCTCCTTCTTGCGGCAAAACGGAACGGTGTTTGGTACGTCTTAGTTGTGAGGCGGTGACAGGTGCTAGTCACCCTCGCAGGCAAGATGAGCTCGCCCGCGGGGCACCGAGACGACCGGACAGTACAGTAACAGCTGGATCGAAGCAAGAACCTGGTCTGTGGCCATAGCGCCTCGTCTAAAAAGGATATAACAGTGCTTTCATGCACTCAGCCTCAAAGGCCGATAATGGCTTGCGCGATTGCGTCCGTAAAAAATTGGCCGAGACCAAATGTCCCAATGCGGCGCCTGCACGGCAGTCTGGCAATGGTCGCTGGTCGGCAGCAAACGACGCTTACCTAAACGCTCTGCACTCCGTCACGACCACATTCAGCTCTGGGTCGGCAGCCTGCAGCCGGTCAAAGGCAGGCCGGTCCGCTGCTCTAATGGCATTGCCGGGTAATTTTCACCGGTAGTCCGGCGTCGCTTCTGCACGATGGGACGCCCTCGAAGCCGGGCTGCGCTCCGCGGCCAGCCATTGGTCCGCGCTGGTGTGACGTCACAGGCCCGCGTACGCGGCACATAATCGCTTCCTGGCGAAGCAGTGGGCAGGCGGTGACCGGCGCGGGTGGTGCATGGGATAGGTGGCTGTCGGAAACCGGGCGTACGGGGTGTCACGTGACGGCCCGTGCGAGGTCACGGGGCGCGAGGAGTTCGACGGTGCTGATTGGTGGTCGTATATCTTCCAGGTGAGTTCTGGTTTTTTGGTTTGCGACTTCCCGGAAGGTGAGAAACGTGAACCCTCTTGGTCCGAGCATGTTCCCAACAATTGTATTGCCCGTGATGATCGGAGGCGTATCTTGGTAAGCAATCATTCATGACACATTGCCATCATATAACTCTGAGGAAACCAAACGACCAAGTGTCATCAATTCACTTGAAAGGAACCACGAGGTCAAGAAACATACCCCGTCCAGCGACCCGGCGACACCCACTGGCCAGGGGCCGTACCGGTCGGTTGACAATGTCAGCTGAGCAGCCCGCCGCCCAGCAGCGCCGAGGCCAGGGCCGGTCAGAGACCCGCCGCTTAACAATGGAGACTTCAACTGGGCCAGCGGAAGCGACAGCCGGTAACCGCCACAGGGAGCGAGGCACGAACACCGACGGCCGACCGCTTCCGGTGAAACGGCGCCCCTCACCGCTAGAACACTGGCGAATGATTGAGGACATAGTTGGCAGTAGCCATGTTTGGAAAAAGTCCGAAGATTTAGTACATGGGCTCAAACGTTCAAGCTTTCAGGAGCGTCGTTGCTTTGATGGTTGTCCCGCAGTTTGATCACTACCACTCACGGCGGTCCCGAGCTGCAATAGCTCTGCCTTTTGATAGGTTATCGACCATATTTTCTCGACTTTGCGCGTTTTTAAATGGGCGTTTATCAACACCGTCGATAAAGACACAAACCACGAATCAAGGGTGCTCTTGGATCGACGGTGGCAGCCGCCATAACTCACGGAATCGATCTTCAGCGTGTTCAAGGTGGTTTCGCTCATGAAGTGTGAACATCAAATGGCTATCCCGTATATCATTGCGCACACAATGCTGGCAGGCCACACTGCAAGCTGCGTGATTCTAATTCCAGCCGCCTTCGTTGAGCATACAAGCGATGCTGGCATTGTCTAAAAGATAACATTGTTAGCGCCAGACAATGCCTGGCGGAGAAGATCCCGGTGATGTAATCTCCAAGGTCAGACGCATTGACAGCCTGCTTCACGGTGAATGGACTCGTGCTGAAACCGCCTGCATCAAACTTGAATGCCTGCCTTATCAGCATTGTTCATGTGCGCTCTCTATTCAAATTTACGACTCGAAATGCGCGTCTTGTTTCTGTATCGGTCCCTTTTGCTTTCTTCTCGTATATCCTCTAATTGTGTTGCATGCCCCCTATCAAACGAACAAAAGTAGCTCACTGGGCTGGTGTGCGCTCCCCGCAAGGTACCCCGTCCAGAAATGTACGCGTAATGGCCGAGTGGTTAGCACCTTCGGCTCCCACATTGGGGCCCAGGGTCGAATCCCGGTAGATCCATGGCTCCTGAGCGCTAATAGGACCTCTGCAGTCGCTGACGCTTCATAAATATTGCTCGACAATGTGCGTCGTATTCCTAAAAAAATGAATCGATAGCTCTTTTACGTAGTTCCTTTCATTAATTAGCCCGGCGCCCCTGACGTACATATCAGATTACCACGTTACCTCGATTCTTGATTATACAGCTTATGCCTAACCTCACTGCTGTGGGCTTTACCCTTCCTCACCCCTCTCCCCCACTCTCCCCCTCCTTTCTCCGATACTTCAGTAGGACCTCAGGTCTTGCTCTTGAGTAGCGTTGTTGATCTCTACACGCTCTTACCAACCACCAGCGCTGCGCATGGCCAGGGCTTGAAGCGGAACACCCAGTCCCTCACCCTCCGACCGGACGTCCCACGGTCGTCGCAATGAACGGCCAGGACGCGGCCCACGGCCTTCCCGCCAACCGTGGGAAAACAGATCAGTCCCTTCCGGCGCCGCCTGTCCACGGCCGGTCGTTCTCACGGGCCCGGCTCGTCCCGGCCCTGGTCCAGGCGGAGCGGGTGTGGGGCGGCCAGCCGGAGCGGGTGTGGGGCGCCAGCCTGGACGGGGTGTGGGGCGCCCAGCCGGAGCGGGTGTGGGGCGTCAGCCGAGCGGGTGTGGCGTCAGCGAGCGGGTGTGGGGCGGCCAGGACGGAGGGGTGTGGGAGTCAGCCTGGAGCGGTGTGGGGCGCCAGACGGAGCGGGTGTTGAGCGCCAGACGGAGCGGGTGTTGGGCGCCAGACGGAGCGGGTGGGGGCGCCAGCCGGAGCGGGTGTGGGACGCCAGCCGGAGCGGGTGTTGGACGCCAGCCGGAGCGGGTGTTGAGCGCCAGACGGAGCGGGTGTTGGGCGCCAGTGGAGCACCTCGCCGGTTATGGCGTCATCGCAGGCGACGCGCACCTGGAAGTGGGACGGCGAGATGGCGGAGGCACGATTGCCAGTGGCTGAGCCAGAGTTTCTCTTCCTGTTCGTGGCTGCTGCTGTAACAGCAGTGTCACGAATAACAGACCGTGGGAGCGTGAGGCGAGGTTGACTTGTACGAGTTCTAGGAATGTGCATAAAAAGGCTCCAACCAGTGGACAACCGGTCAAACATGTCAGTCGCACCGCTTGAATTTACGGTCGATGTGTTCGTTCTCTTCCACAGGGTCATGCTGAAGCACGTGCAGATCAACCCGCCGCGGTCCTCGCTGATACGGTCTGGCCAGAAGGCGGACACTCTGAGCATCAACTCCACCATGAGCTTCAGCTCACTGCACGAGCCGGCTCTGTCGTCTCGCTCCTCCTCCTACACATCGCTGAACGAGACACAGAGCAGCACGGGCAGCACCAGCGTGCCGGCCACGCCCACGGTAAGACGGAGGTTTGAACCAAGCCTCTGACCACGCCCAGACCCGGTGACGTATTCAACTTGAGGACTGGCACCTGTTGCAGATAGGCTCCTACTGCCTTATCGAATATTAACGCGCATCAACATGCTTGTGAAGAAATGTCTACAATTCAAAGGGAATGTTTGAAGATATTCAGGCAAGCATCAGTTATTATGGGAAAACTCATAACTATTGAGGTGGTTTTGAATGTAAAAGAGTGTTTTAGACACCAAATTTTCACCCTGATAAATATTCTACTAAATACGGCATCGTTTGATTGTGTCATGGAACGTTTTCTTATGACGTCAGAGTCGCTGCCAAGCTGAACGCATCAGAATTGCCAGCGCGGTGTACGGCTAATTAACCTGTAGTACCTTAACTCGCTGCAAGGTACCTCATTCATTTATGCGTGCGAACCAAACCTACGGTCGTTGTGTGAGCTCGTTTTGGCACTTTCTCGTGGTGTTCGTGTCTTTTGTCCGTGATGGAATGAAGTTACGGCGCTATTCTTAAGCTAGTCTCTTCCCAGCCTCATTTATGCCAAACTAATAGGCCTTTCCAAATGCCTGTATTATTTACCACAAACGCGGTTCGTGTTCAAAACTAGTACTTAACGCGCCTAGCTAGTTGAAAGCTAACTGCTGTCCGTTGATGTGATGGCCGTGTATACGTGCTCCAGACACGAATAACTCGACGGTCACATTCCTCTTGTGGCCATTGAGTTCATCTTGACGTTGAACGCAGTATGGGAGGCGTAATTCGTTTGACGTTCCTTTGACGTCATGCCTGCCTAGTTGACTTCAAATTAGGCGACACGAAATGGTCTGCAGCACTTAACGTACTCCTAGCTCAGAAGCAACAGAACTTGTAGTCTGAAAAGAGGCATAGCTATGATTGATCTAAAGAGAATAATACGGAAAGGGGCTATCTAAGCTCAAAACCACTTAAAAAAAACACAAGGTTCTCTTCAAGAGTTCCATGTAAAAAAGAAGCGGACAAATACAAGTAAATAGCGATGTTGTCGTATGCCCTATTATAAATTTCACGCCTAACGAAATCCTGCCTACGCCCCTATCCAGACGTGGATCAGGCCAGGCCGCAGCCGGACACAGAGTTTCACCAAAGACGATTGTCGCTTCCCCTCTATCAGCGGATGTCATCGCCCTTTTCCGCCGGCCTTACGGGTCAGTGTCTGTGCATTCTCCGAGTGCAAGGCCGGCCTTACGGGTCAGTGTCCGTGCATTCTCCGAGTGCAAGGCCGGCCTTATGGATCAGTGTCCGTGCATTCTCCGAGTGCAAGGCCGGCCTTATGGATCAGTGTCCGTGCATTCTCCGAGTGCAAGGCCGGCCTTACGGGTCAGTGTCCGTGCATTCTCCGAGTGCGAGGCCGGCCTTATGGGTCAGTGTCCGTGCATACTCCGAGTGCAAGAGCACAGTGCGAGTCATACCCCTTGCTAAGGGCCATTCTGATCACAGACACAGCGAGCCACCGCCCAGCGGGCCGCTCAGCGGGACGCCGCTCAGCGGGCCCGAACGTGCGACTATTTTAATCGCGTCACATTGCAGCGGATGTTGTTGAATGGACCGGTTCACGATGAGAGGCTGCTCTCTGGTCATCACTTACAATGTGGCTGACTGGGCACATTTCACGTTGCTGTTGACGGCAATGTGACCTTATCAGCAGATGCCCGACCTTGATTTGGCTGTGGTTATGAACAATTTGAACTCTCTTATCTTTGAGTACTCATTTCTGCGGGCTGATCAAATGTTGGCATGAAAGCTGAGACGTTTGTTGATGCATTCGTTGGAGGAGACCTGCTTTATTTGTCTACATCATCAGCATGACAGAGCTGGCTGTAAAACAACGTTGTAGACGTAGCGCCGGCAGACATAAAGTAATGGGTTGAAAAGCTGAAAACCAAACTCAACAGCGCAACAACTTATATTTTTCATTGACTACACATGACACCTTTTGCTTCCTTGTACAGAATAGAACTAAGGTCTTTACACAACACCAAAAGGTGCGAGTGGTGTCCCGAACACGACATCCTCACCAGCACCATTCTGCCGCACTGATTCTGCGTGCGCATCAGTCTGGCTCCGGTTCGCTGGGTCACGCAGCGCAGGTGACGGTAGAGTTTTAGTAGCAGCCCATCGATTAGACAATGGCGGCGGAGAACCAAAAGAATGACATTTTTCACACTGATTGCGATTGACACGCGCCTATTGGATTTTATGACCCCTTATTGGGCTATACTTACGGGCTTAAGCCGTCCGTAAATATCATCTTGAACGCGTTCGGAGTACTCTTCCCCACTCACACGAGCCCTCTCTCCGGCCAAGGTCGTGAGCGTCGCAACCCCTGAGCGTCGGAACAGGTGCGAAACCTCTTTACGAGATGAATATTCACAAGCTATGAGCCTGCGGTTGCCGCTGGTTTCCGGCCGCTGCATGCTTCGGTTTGTCCCAGCCACTAAACGGCATGGCTCGCTGCTGCGGCACCAGCTCGCTGTTTCCTCGAACCCTGGCTGGGAGGGGTCGGAGTCGGGATCGTGCCGGGCCGCTCTCAGTATGGCCGGCGACCGCTGCTGACCACGCTGGACGGACCGCAGCGGGTCTGGAGCTGGCGGCGGCCGGCTGACGGCAGATGGCCAGCGTCAGCTCCAGGCGCAGCCGGCAGGATCAGCCGCCTCCCCGGGCATGGGATTATCTCCAGGTGTAGTTGGCAGGATCAGCCACCTCCGCCGGGCCTGGGATTATCTCCAGGCCAGCGCCAGCTCCAGGCGTAGTCGGCAGGATCGGCCGCTTTCTCCGGGCCTGAGATCCTCTCCTGGCCGGCTGGCAGCTGGCAGCAGCTCCAGGCGCAGCTGGCAGGATCAGCCACCCCCCCCCCTCCCTCCCCCCGGGCCTGGGATTATCTCCAGGCCAGCGCCAGCTCCAGGCGCAGTCGGCAGGATCAGCCGCCTCCCCGGGCCCGGGATTATCTCCAGGCGTAGTCGGCAGGATCAGCCACCTGCCCCGGGCCTGGGATTATCTCCAGACCAGCGCTAGTTCCAGGCGCAGACGGCAGGATCAGCCACCTCCCCTGGGCCTGGGATAATCTCCAGGCCAGCTTCAGGTCTCTCTGCCAGGCACACCGGCGTTGTTTTGGCGGTCGCCCAGCTGTGCGGCCCGCGCCGGCCGGGCGGGTGTACCGGCCGGCGGCGGAGCGGCCCGCTGTTGGCTGGCCAGATGGCCTGCCTCCCAGTGTCATCCTCACGCGACTGGCGCCGTGTGGGACAGGCCTCTGGATGGAAACGACGCCAGTCAATGTCCAGTTTGCTGGCATGTGTAATGTGGAAACTTTGGGACCGTGGAAGACTCGTGCTACCGTGGTTCCATGTTTAATGCAAGACATTAACATGACTTTTTGCGTCGATATTTATCTCAATATACGGTGTGTGATGTCATAGACGAATAGATTTATTTTCCGAGTGGTGGATGATGCACATGCTTTGCAGCACCCGGCGTAAATGGCCAATTGCGAGCGAGTCTCATGCCGTCGACCGACAATTTCAGACGACGGTGAAGGTGTACACGCGCTGTCTGCGGCCTGACCTCGAGTACAAGACCATGTGTGTCAAGTACACAACCACGTGCCGGGACGTGGTGGACCAGCTGCTCAATAAGTACCGCATGAAGCACCGCGACCCTAACCTGTTCTTCCTCACCATGGAGGTGGCCACCAGGAGCACAGGTCAGTCGAGGTCGCCACAAGAGCGTCGGCTCGTCCGGCTCTTTTGCCGGTCTGGCAAACATTACAGCAATGAAATATTCAAATCGTGATCAAAATGCATATCACGCAAATGGTAGCATCATGCATTTTAGTCTCATGCGCAAGGTGCCTTTTTCAAAATGGATGCTAGAATCAAAGCGTAAAAAGGTAGATCGCACTCGAACAATATGTTACGTGGACATGTTAGTTGTCACTTTGCCTCATCGTTAATGTGTGTTCGAGCCTGACGGGAATCGAACAAGCATGCTTTTTGAAGTGTTTAGAAAGCGTTCGTGATACACATGTCACCGCTACGGGACTTGGTAAAAGATCGTGCCAGAAACCCGGATATGACCTTACATTTGACTCGCGTATGGTGTCGCTTGGCTCATTGAGATGCACCACGGGAGTAGGGCCGGGTCCTACTCGCGTCGGAAATGTTTGCCGAACGGGAGGGGGCACAGACTCCGGGCGTACCCCCGGCTGCCGGGGTGTCACGTGCCGAGGTCACGGAGCTCGACCTCAGGGTCAATGCCGCTTGGCCGGCGGACTGGGGCTTCCTTCCGCCTGCCATGTTCTGGTCTGAAGCTTCAGCACGGGATTACCGGCTACTATAGAAAACGGCGCCCGTTAGTGGATACAAGAAGGCAGCGGTGATAAGAGCCGGAATAACGAGAATGCACAGAGGCGTCGGATTGATGGAATTGGGCGACATGCTGAGCACATTACACTCATAATTGCTGGTTGAGCGATCTGATACGTCTGCAGACGCCTGTGCACATTTACAGACACGTGTCACAAACGCCACATGCCGTATAAAAACATCTTGGGGCGGAAGCTGAAGGATGATAAATAACTGATAAAAATACAAACAGGTTCTTATCCATCTCGGGTATGATCTGGTTAGGTACTGCACGTCCCTCCCCCCCCCCCCCTCAGTGGCCCTGTTGGAGGAGACACTGCCAGACAATATGGGCGTTGTGAGACGATTACGGGTGACACCTTCGTGTGACCCTGCTGTCGGTGCGTGCAGCTGGCTCATCGTGACCGCGCGCGTTTCCGTCGTTGTGACGCAATATTCGGAGTGATTCAGTGCTGCGTGCTCGCCCTAATCGGCACTACTGGTCTGCTGCCTTCTTGTGCGGTGCTCCACTGTGAGCTGCGGCGTTGCACGCGCCATGTCATGCTGCTGAAATGATGACGTCTCTTTCGAAGCCGGGAGAGCGACAGCTAGCATCGTGTAAACTCAATTAAGGTCATAGTCGCACCACTAAAGGATGGCGGACAGTCTGTCAGTGCTGGGCTGTGCGGTGCTGGACTACTTCGGCCGTAATCACGTGACCAGGGGTGTGACCTGCCTGCTCCCCGGTAAAATGATTATAGCGCTCCATACAGTTCATACCGCCGACTACCACCGGACACCGGGAAATGGAGCATGCCCCAATCACGACAGCGGGGACTGAGCGGCTGCGTTATTGACAGGTGCTTCTGTGCGGACGATCCTGGTGCTGGATGACGACTCGTGTCCAGCCCAGCTGCAGGCCTGCTACCCGCGCGCCGACTCCAGGTGAGTACACCGCACTTCGCTGAATGTGGGCACCGCAGCGCGGCGCGGGGTGAGCGCCGGTAGCCGGCACCTGCTGGCCGCCGTCGCGTCAACGTCACGTCACGGCTCCCACGCCGCGTCACGTCCGGCCAGCAAGTGGGCCGTGCCATGCCGTGCGGACGAGGCCGGCGCGCGCGGCCGGCGGCGCTGCGCGTGCTTACAGTGGTCGCCTGTAGTCCGCTGCGGCAGTGCCGGGCCCCTGCCGGCGGCGATACGGCACGAAAGCGAGCGCCGTTATGTGAGGTGGCGAATGAGGAAGTAGTGCATGGGACGGGCGGTGTCCAGCTAACGTTACCGGTGCGGTCTGGGCTCTTTGTTGAAGTGATTATAGATATTGGCGTCGGCAGTGCCAGACAATCAGTTCTAGTCGGTGTTATTAGGCGCATTGGCACGACTGATGGTGCCAGGACAGGCCATGGAAAGAGTGTCTGGCACTGGCATGGCCGTGAACAGATCTGTCAATCGTGACCCTGAGTAATCTGTGCACATGTCTTTAGACCCAAACAGCGTTCAAAATAGCGCTGATTACCGGTTGTCTCCCGCTGAGATGACGAGCAGCCGGCCGGCCGTCACCGCTGCTGGTTTGCCTCTGCTGCAGGTTCACCGTTCGCATGAGGCGAGGCGGCCTGGTGAAGGTGTTCGACAGCGTGCTCATGGCAGGGGTGAGTTAGCATGGCGACCGGACCTGCCCACCGGCACGGTCGTGTCGGCAACGGTACAGCCGCACGCTGTTATTACCTGGCGGTTTTAGGAGCAGTACTGCAGATTGTGGCAGGCGTGCTCGTCTTTCTAACACCGTCGCCGTAGTATGGAGGCTGAACCCGGCCCCAGCGAAGTACGCTGGCAGCACGACCGTTTCATGGCATGCCTTTTCTTCTACCAGCTTATGATGATGGTGATTTGGGGTCCCAGAGGTTGTATGCAATAATGGCTCAGCATTCGGGGATCTTAAGATCAAATTTTATCCTGCCGATTTCGATGAAGCCGGCATGAAATATCAGATGGTTGCTTTACCTTGCGCCGATTCAACGGCGATTTTCTGTAGAGAAGCCCCACTCTCGCGGCGGGCCGGGCGGTGTTTCCATGCACGGTGCGCTGATAATTTTCCGACTTTTGTGGTGCGTCGTCCGGTCTCCGCTCGAGATCGCGCCAGCCCATAACTTTTCTTCCATTTCCCTGTGTAATATGATGAATTGTCTGCAATCATTCGACGCATGCTATCAGTGTAATCCGGTATTCATATTCTTGACATTTCCTGCAAAAAGTCTAGACACAACATCAGTTTAACTAAAAATGCATTCATTATTGTTACTGAAGCGTCTGCGTCTCGCTACTTCCAATCACAAGATGTGAAATGCTTAGTGGAAGCTCAACTCATAGCGCGTAAATGCGCATCTAGTAGATTTCTAGTATTATGCTAAAATTACCGGACGTCGTTCCACCCGGCTTCTATTATCCTGGGTTTAATTGGCACGTCAACACCTGAGAACCACACATCGCATGTGCGCCAGTAATTTGTGCCGCCGACGGCCGATCTGATCACACCATTGTTTGTTGTTTGCTTTGCAGTCTAAGTACAAGAGCCTGCTGATCTCGGAGAGGACAACTGTTGACCAGATGATCCAGTTGTTGCTGAACTGTTACAACTCCTCGGAGGGCGTCAATCTCTTCGGCATTTACGAGGTACGTCTGACTTCAACAGCGTTTGATTGGGATTTAAATCATCTGCCGAGTAGTTCTAACACATCAAGGTTATATTTGGAGCAGTCTCTGTGAACCGCTTTGCATTCTACCGATGTTGCGATACACACTGTTCTTGCACTGTCACTCGACAAGCCACTTCTAGTTCACCTTGAAACTGCCCCGCCGACCGCGCCTGACTTCCCGCCTGTATCTCACAGGTGGGCCGTACAACGGGCTTCGAGCGCAAGCTGCATCCGGACGACCGTCCGCTGCTCATACAGCAAGAGTGGGCCTCCAGCAGCGACTACAGCTTCGTGCTGAGGAAGCGGCCGCCGGGCACACCACGCATCGGACGGGACTTCCCCCTCAGGCGATCGGTGAGTGACCCTGAGCTGACCTTGTGGATGGCGATTACCTCATCAGCAAATGAGAAGTGGTCTTGTTTGTACTTCAGCTTCTCGGGGGTGTGCTTGCTGCGCAGCCGTTCGATGAGATCGTAACTCAGGTGACATCGTCTGAGTGGGCCTGATTCTCATTCGGCCTGACATGCTGTCTGCAACGTCACCACCCCCTTGCTGGTCACTGCAGAGTTGTGCAGAGGGGGTACAGTTTGTTTGTGGACGGGAGTCGGTCTCGGCGGCCTACCATTTGTCCTGGCCCGTCAGTAAGCTGGAGCCGGCAGCGGCTGAGACGGACCAAGCTGTTGCAGACGATCCGAGGACGATCCGGCGAAAGGCCGCAGTTGTCCTGACCCAGGTCTCTCTATCAAATGTATTAATAAGCAAAAAGGGAACATCCTCTTTTAGATTCGTACATCTACATTATAGCAGCAACAACCCTTAGTGATGTCGGAGTGTAGACCATTAACTATTGGAAACATCGGAATGTGCGTTGTTAAATATTTTCTGTGAAATCAAACCAGCCCAAGTAGGCGCTCTTGTCTTGTCTAGTTCCCGGAAATGTCCTCAAGACCACTTCATAGGGACCTTTTGCCCATGCACATCGCTGACGCGGAGCCAAGTCATGCACGTATGCCTTCACCTCGCTTCTCATGAGATCCACACCATCGCTCGTATGCCTTCACCTCGCTTCTCATGAGATGCACACCATCACTGCGCATGACCTTGCTGTAATGCTGACCGTTTGAACATCTTGCTCAGGCCCTGTGAAGAGCTGAAAACCTTACTCGTAACCCACTGCGCGGATCGACAAGATCAAGCGCGTACGTGTCATGGCGTATAAAAAAACGCACACACATGCCTCAGTATGTGCAGAATTCCACCAAAAAAGTACATTTACCGTCCGAGACTGCCAAAAGCTGCAGGGCAAAGGCTTTCACTATTGATCAACGGGGTCCTTTGAAAAAATCAGGCACATTGGAGGGGTGGGCGCCACACCGACCTCTTATGAAGAGAGGTGGGGTGTGATGTTAAGCGCTGCCATACCGCCTGGGGGGGGGCAATTGTTTTGTGCAACTTACGCACTATACGCTGCGGCGGTAGATGACTCGTGAAAACCACGCTGCCATGCCACCAAATCACCAGTGACACATGGAACTGTGTCACTGGTGGCAGGAAACATGCGGTTTCTGACGTTCGGTTTCATTCGCAGTTCCTGCAGTGGAGCAGGAGCAGGGGACTTGCTCGGCCCGCCCTGGAGTCCGGCGGAATGGAGGATGTGCGCTCCTCGGCTTTCCACACCACCTCTCTCTCGTTGGCACCCTGCAAAGACTACGAAAGCTTTCTCTACATCTGAACGGCGAGACTTAACTCGCGGACGTAAATACCAAAGGTACTTTTCATTGTTTTTGTTGGGCATTTTGAACAGGTATGGCACACTCGAAGAAAATGCAGCTGTTCCTTTAAGTAAACACCTTTCGAATATGCATGTACAATGGTAAACATTGTGCACCCTTTAACGGCGCCAGCATTGCAGATTAACGCTTGCTAGATCACACACATTGACATTGTTTTTGTCAGTTTGGTCAGTCACGAACTCACCCTTTTTCCAGAGTCTGCTTCTGTTCACCGTGCACCCCGGCCAACGCCCGTCACGACTGCTGTCTGGGCGAGGGATTGACCAATGATCACGGCGGGCGCACAGCGGCATATTTTTGTAGGCGGACGAGGAAAACAGTGTTGGCTTTGTCTTTGTGACCTGTAGCCCGTTTGTGATGTTAGCTTCGGGGGTAGGTGAGCAATGGCTCTAGCACTGTCAGATGCTCCTCATGTGGTGGTGTGTCTGAACGATGAAGTTTTTATCGCAGATCATGACTTAATTGAGGCAGTACTGTCATGATTTCGTTTTCAGGTGGTTCCCATACACAGACTTGTTGCCGTGCGTTCAAAAGTTCCGTTTTGAGGCCTGACCCGTTTTCTGTTTTATGTGCCTTGTTTGTCATTGTCTTATATCTAGTCAGTGAATGAAGTGTAAGTTATTGACGTGTGTAGGAACAAAAATATACCTGTAAGAACATTTTGCAACCGGTAGTTTTATTAGACTATTATATATAGTATTCAGGCACGTCGTGAAAGAATGATTCATTGTGTCGGGGAAACTTCTGTCACGGATATGTCGATTTCAAACTATTTGGGCCCATGACTTAACAGGGCCGAATTCTCTACTCAGAGCGTGGCCCAGAGCCTTTTTGTGACCTCGAATTATCTATCGCACGCCTTAGGCGTGTTCGCAGTTTTGAGGGATCCAGGGATTGTCCGGATGCTCCCAACTGCCGAGGATCTCGAGTCCATGACGCCGCCATTGAAACTGACTATCAACGTGCGATTTTGAGCGGTTGTCAATGACGTCTTCAGGGGTTTTTGCATTGTGCACTTCGCATTTTGCATTTTTCTTGCACTTTGTGTCGCTGATCGAATTCTTAAAGGGAAAATTTTGGCCAGCAGAGAAGCGAGACACCAAACAGTATAAAATGGCAATGGATTCCATGCCTAGTGGGGCAATTAGGTCCTGGCTTCGATGAGCGAATCACCAAAAGCCTTGCATATCGCCGAAGTTTTCAATATCATTCGCACCGGATGCCTAATTTTTGGAATTCCAAAGTTTCAAAGCTTTCTTTATAGCTGATACCATTCTTTTGTGTCGTAAATTGGTACGCAACTCAACATATTTGATATGGATGCATATCACACACCCCGCTCTGTTGCTTTCTTTCCATTAGATGCAAGTGAGGGAGTGCGGTGGTGCCAGTAGTGACTGAGGTTTCTGAGGTTGTTTGTGATAGATATCTGATATAAAATATTTGACATGTTGGGCGACCTGATTTTTAGACGCTTTTAGAGGGACAGCCGGCTCATCCTCTCACTTAGGATCGGATGATGGACAGGAACTTCTAGGGACTGGCGCTTCTAATGCGCACACAGTTAAAATACTCACAACATGGCATTCGACCAATGTCAGGATAACTGGTACCCAGGGATGTCACCTTCTAAAATCGGCTGGGGGACTCAACCAAGAAGGCTGATCTAATTTATCCCAAAACCCGATTTCTCCCTGGATTATGTCCACTTGAATTGGCGTCCTCGATGATAAAGTTTGACAACAACAAAAATTAACAGACAATATTTCGTAGTTTTAAAGCTACTTTTCTGTGGAGTAATCACATCCCGTACATCCCGTTTCAAGTCAATGTGCACTTTGTTTTTCTGAAAACTTAGATTGGGATGTAACTCACAGAAAAAGCATCTTAGTAAATCTTAGTTAACGGTCACTGATGACCAATGTCGCTAATCTTGTTGTATAGCCACATCAACCACAAGAAAACGTCGGTTCACTTTTCTCTGCGCCGCCCTGTACTTTTAAAAACAGTCATATGTTGCAGTCCATTGTTCTTTACCCTAATCCAGGCGCTAACGTTTGACTAAATTGTCCAACATCTGCAGACTGGCTGAACATATCACGAAATTAGCACGACATAAACACTAGATACCTTCGGTGTGCTATTTGGCATGTAATTAACTTGATACTCCTAGTCTGATAATAGCGTTTTTAGACACCTACTATCTAGAATACTACTAGTTTAGATAGTTGTCCTGCATTTATTTAGCTCGGCATTTCCCCTTTGCTCATTAACATTGAGGAGGCTCAGAATGGCATAAGGGGAGGGGTCTTAGGCCCCCCGAAAGCATATGAAGCGATACACCTGCCGCTGGGAATGCATGTGCAACGGCCCTGGGTTAGGAGATAGTCCGATCACGAAAGCAGTCTTCTTCGGCCCTCGGTACTTGTCGGGGATTCACGGTTAAACCCGATCTGCCGCTGAATTTCCTTCGTTTGAGCGCGAAGGAAATGAAGATGGATCTGGACAGCTGCGGCAGCTGAGTATATCGCAGCATTCGAAACAGTGGCAAGCGGCACTGGAGTGCGAAGTACAATATGTAGGTCTCCCCGAGGCCAAGTCCCCTTACGAAAACCACGTGAGCGGCCGAGCTTATTCCCAACCATCATCATACTCCCCACCGTATCTTGACGTGCTCCAAGCCTGCTTGGGCCTGTGTGGTCTGGCGACTGTCTTTCGTTGCACCGCATAGTCGTTATGCAGATCTAAACTGGATGGCTGTGCTGCCTGGAACGAAAGGAGGAATGTATTGGGTTCCGGGTTGGGCCCAGATTGAGGTAAAGATGGCTGCACAAATGCTGGGCAAAAGGAAGTGATAGTGTGTTGTAAGAATGCCACATTGAGGTCACGGCAAATGGGTACTAAGGGACTTTTTGAAAATACCAGTTCTTCTGCATCATTGTTTGTGTCCTGTTGTTTAAAAAGGCAGTCTGGACAACCACAAGTCACCTTCTACCTCGATCGGATCATCTCGCCATCTTTCCCTGAAATGTCTACGCCTCTCGTCGCTGAAGACAAGACGCGTCGTGTTGTCCATCGATATCGTGCCGTCATCAATGAATTCAACGAGCCAAAAGATCTGCTTAGGAATTTATGCAACAGCGATATAAATGCCGCTTGCGAAGTCGCAGAGCATTTAGCCACGGGGCGCCATACTTTAGTCACATGGCACGGTTGAAACGTGCCTTGCGATCAAATAAACTGTCACATTTAGATCCTTTTCGGTATTTTCTACTGTCTAGTATGCGACACCAAGAATCGGCTGGTAAAAACAGCGAATTTGCGGCCCGTCTGGACCATTTTTGTCGCCGAGTTGGGATGAAACACACAGCAGATACCGTGATGCTAAAGACTACGGCACAGGGTCTTTACGGGAAGGTCCGCTTGTGTTGCGTGGCGACAAGCCCTACCACGAAGGCCTCATGTTAGCTTGTGCGGTATGAGCTGCAATGTTCGTCACGGCCGTCACCAAATGTTTCGGTCCAAAGTACTGTGCACACCAAGCATCAAGTGAAAATGGACATTTCTTTTCGCTGAAGTTATCCACCACTCGGGGCGTTTTGACAACTATGGACATCTTTTTCTATTCTCATTTGCGCGCCTCTCCCTTCCTTATCTATTCTTAGGTTTCTCCCCCCCCCCTTTCTCCAGAGTAAACAAGCTGACAAGCCTGTGTGTCATCACAACTAACCGATCGCTTGCACAACTCTCATGAACTTTATTTTGGTGGGCCGTTACCGACGGCCGGTAATCGTCGTTCCCGACGGCCGGGGATCGTCGTTCCCAATGGCCGATTATTGTCACTATCGACGGCCGATAATCGTCGTTCCTGATGGCCGGTGACCGTCGTGACCGACGGTCGATTATTGTCGTTACCGACGGCCGGGGATCGTCGTTCCCGACGGCCGGTGATCGTCGTTCCCGATGGCCGATTATTGTCACTACCGACGGCCGGTAATCGTCGTTCCTGATGGCCGGTGACCGTCGTGACCGACGGTCGATTATTGTCGTTACCGACGGCCGGGGATCGTCGTTCCCGACGGCCGGTGATCGTCGTTCCCGATGGCCGATTATTGTCACTACCGACGGCCGGTAATCGTCGTTCCTGATGGCCGGTGACCGTCGTGACCGACGGTTGATTATTGTCGTTACCGACGGCCGGGGATCGTCGTGACCGACGGCGGGTGATCGTCGTTCCCGGCGGTGGTACTATCGGCAGGTAACGCCGTGGTGGGCGTTACCTGCCGTGAAGGGCGTCGTGGTGACACCACGCCGGCGGATCATCCAGCTGCTCCACGCCGTGCCGGGGTGTCGAGCAGCGGTTCGCTCTCCCTTAAATCATCATGTCAAAGTCGGGCGACGCTTAGGTAGGAAGCCTCAGCCATGTCTGGTTACGATTCAACTAAACATGCCATTTTTGTGAGGCTAGCACATATTTTCCGAGATCTTCAGCGGAGAAGCACACGATATTGACACACGAAGAGAACCACACCGTCCCTTCTGTGGAGGGGGCCAACCATTTGTACTTCATCTCACGCAGCTGTCTCGACGGCTGCGACCCACGTGTGCCAGACCGATGCAGAAGACGGAGAAAAAACGCCGTCAGCGGAAGCGGGCGTAGGGGCGACACCCGATCTCCCCCGTCGCCCGTCGCCGTGCTTTCTTTTGGGCGACGCGCCCCCATGTGCGTCGTTTCCGTTGGAGGGGGAGCGCTTCGTTCCCCGCGTCTCGGTCCGCGCCCAGGCACTAACCCAGACACGTGCTCCGGCGCGCTCGTGGCGCCGCCGGCACGTGGTCCTCCTCGGGCGCGGCACGTGACAGGAAGGCGGGCGGCCAGCGGCGGTGTCGAGTGCATTGGCGACGGGCTCCGGCCAGCTGGTAAATAAACAGGCGGCCGGCGCCATGCCGGAAGTCGTGAGAGCTCAGAGCTAGACGGTCACATTGTTTGCGAACGGGACTTCGGCTTTGTGGCCTGGGGTGTGGATCTGAGGGCTGGGAGCGCGTACGTGGCGCTTGTAACAGACCTGCTCTTAATGTCGAACACGATCGCAAAATGGATGAAGTTCACGGCCGATGAAATTTGCGTTTTGTTTAAAATAAGTGGAATTATTAATGCTTCTAAAGATGGATCCAATGTTCATGACGCTTAGAAGTCCTTACAACAGAGCAAATTGTGTCGCTCGGCGAGGCCCAGATTAATGGGAAACGAGGTATTTAGTGTAGGTACCATAGTTTCCTGTTTTCCCAGAACTCACTAGACTGAAACAAAGCCGCAGATGGGGGGCGGCTGCCAGCAGTGTGCACCCACCATGACACCAGAAGTAACTGCATCCAAATGAGTCTCTGATCACCTTGGTCACATCGCACTTACTTAACGTGGGACTCGAGCTGCGCCGTGTCCGGAGCGTGTAGAAATTATGGCTATTGTGTTCAGCGTTGGCCATGACAATCTCAGCGCCACGTTGTTCAAACAGTGGGGGAGCTTGAGACCAGCTTGTGAGTCATGCCGTATTAAGTACGTGGCTGCTCTGTGCCACGCTGCTCAATGGCACGGCCACCTTTAGTTCCGGCAAATGTCATTATCAAAACGGTTCGACATGGAGGTGCGTGTGTCCTCCGGTCGTGATCACAGTCATGGTTGGAAACACAATGAGTGCAGTTCACATCGTTCAGTCCAGTCCACCGGTATTCATTCGCCAACCAAAAGGGCTATTAGATGCAAAATAATCCTCTATTTCACGTGGACCGAAGTATCCCACTGGATGCCAGACACATTCCCAGCAGCGGTCTGTTTTGTCAACATCCCGACGCGCGACGCAAATGCCTGTGACGAGTGCTGTATGCCAGCACACGCTTGAGGATGTCCAGGCAGGACGCCGGGGCGCGGTCAGTGAGGAAGTGCTGAGAGAGGATTCGATCGGGGAGGCAGGGGGACGAATGTTGGCTTCTAGCACTGCTCTTGCCGTTGGCTGCATCAGCCCGCCCGTAGAACGTCACAGTACAGCTAAGCTTTTTTGCCATCTGTCGGTGCATGCAGCGTGACCAGATGAATCTTAAAATGAATGATTCCATCGAAGCCGCCTCACCTTACGCCGGAAACTAGAGCTGCTTACGGATTGGGATTAGATCCATCCGCGGATGGCGGATGAATCGGTGGAACGGATTGGACCGGATCTGAAGATTTGGCGTTATGAGTTGGAAGTCGTTATGTTCATCAATATACCAGGGGGCAGTGGTCAAACGGCGTTGTAATGCCAAGTCATCTAAGTTAGCATGACGGCTCTTAATATTTCGAGCTGTAGTCATCCTCAATAGCGACAAGAGCTTAGAAAGAGTGAGCGAAATATTGCACATTACAAATGACATACGTAAGCCCAGAAAATGCTCCCAATCTGCGCGGACGCTGTCACTAAAAGATGTAAAAAGTCATCCAAGCCCACAACACACCTTATGCAGCCAACGTTAACACGCGCCTGGGCGGGGGGGGGGGGGGCGGGGGGCAATTTGATCCCCCGAAGGTTTGACGGAGCAATTTACGAATGGCGCGGCATAGCCGCACCAAACTTTGCATGACTTTCGGCAGTTGCATGGTGTCTATGTATTAAAAGATCAGTTGTACGTGACCAGGCTGCTCACCTATGGCAGGTAAAAATCAGACCATGGCTACCAGCAAAGGCAATTTCTGGGGAATCCTTGAAATTGATGAAGAGTGTTAGACGAAGCTATGCACATCTGAAATAGCTTTTTTTGTCAACAAAACACTTGACTTTAGGATTGTAACAAATACCGTTGATCTAGGGTCAGGTATGAAGTTCAGACGGAGGTCTAAAACAACCGGCTTTTTTACTCGAGAGCTCGCTGTGATTATTAATTGGTTTGTGAGTCAATCAATGTGAGTTTGTGAGTCAATCGCTTTGCGGTGAGTTGTAAGCTGAGTCGGCACACCACGAAAACTGATGCTTTGAGTCACGGGCTAAATCGCATTCTTCATAAATTGCATGACCTGGATCGTTAGCCGATCGTTTTTGACTATGTTGTGTCAGTGAGTCTTATGGCTCAAATGACAATGGTAACATGAGGAAACACGGCACACCACAGAAAAATAAACGGACAATTTCAAAGTGTTGAAAAGAGTAGCATGAAGCATTGGTCGTAAAGCTCTTTGCAAAATTAGCACAAAGCTTGCTATTGTGATTTTTAAGCAGCAAACACAGTATTGTTAATCCCGAATCAACAGGAAGATGTCACATGGTGCACGCGCCCTACATTCCTACATCCCGCGCTAAATTCGGTGAAAAATTGTCCGGTACTCAAATAATCCAAGAAATGGCCATATTTTCATGGCGAATCGCAACAACAATGAACTAATCCATACCTGATGTCTCATTTACTATTGCCTGAACTGCTGTAAGCATGCTCTTGTTGAGGCTATATGAAATAAACAGCAATGGTGGCAAGGTCGTCTCGTCTCATAGGCGGACTGCATATCGCACATAGCCTCTTGGGGGTTGCATCAATAATTATTTCCACGCAGCACGCAAGTTACAAGAATTTGGCCTCCAAAGTAAGTAATCTTGAATGCGGCTAAAGTGGCACACAGCACTCTTATCTCCAAGCAGCACTCTTATCTCAGGAAACCTATTTTGACTCTGAACTCGTCAAACAGTGACCTGATGGGATGAGTTTAAGGTATCCTGGTGGAAACGACAGTCGGCACCTGCATTAGCCTATCTCTAGCTCAGCTGTTCAGAGCTCAGTTCAGTTCAGTTCAGGTCCTTGCCGACCAGAAAACGGGGTCGAGTGAAGTGGCTTTTTGCTAGGCCTGTTTGTGAGAAATGCAGTCGTAATTTGTAGTACTTAAAAGTTCAGGTAAGCTGATAAGTTCATAATATGTTGGTAACTTATACTAGCTAATCGCTATTGCAAGAACTGCGATGCGATAGCGCATCGTTGCCATGCCATCGCCGATGGCATGGCCAGCACAAGCTAGTGAGAATGGGATAACATACGTGTGAATGCACTTGGCTGGCACTTGGCAGGCGCAGACTGCGAAATGTCGGGTTAAGTGCGGTCTAGTCCACATTGCATGCTACATTACTAATGGGTCTGGGTCGTAGGTACCAGGTAGAATATCCTCGATTAGAGCTGATACTAGAGACAGCTGGTTAGTAACAGGTCACAGGAAACGTATTGTTTGCCGCACTGCGTTTGGTAGGTTCAAACTACAGGCTTGCTCCCAGGCTATTTTTACCTTTTTTGGTTACCATGATATATACATATATATATATATATATATATATATATATATATATATACATGTATATATGCATACATATACGCATATATGCATACATATATGTATATATTCATATATATGCATGTATATATACACACACATACATATATATACATATATAAAAAGCCAGGGCTGAATCGGATTTTTGATTTTGCAAGCTGCATGGGTCAGGCCGTTAGCAAGCGTTTGCGATTTGCACACGTCAATTGGTTCTGGGCGAATTTCCACTGACCAGGGATGTAGCCAAGTATGGTGCCAATGGTGGCACGCCCTCGCCCTGGGAGAACGGCTTTACACTACATATGAGCTGGCTTTGCAGGAAGCCAATCATAATTTGTTTACACATTTGGCTGCCTCCTGCGGATTACGTGCGTAAATGAGACGCATAAATCGTAACGGTTTACAGGGTATGCATGATATTTTTCCCTGTATACATTTGTGTGTAATTAAACGATTGGCTCGTACGACATCCCTAGCAATTTGTGGTATCATTTTCTTTGATTTCCTTTCTCTCTCTGTTGGTGGCTTCAGGGAGCGCTGTCCTCTCCATGTGTTTGTTTCTTTGGCAGGCTGGACGCGCACCGGGCCTGTCCCGAGGCCAGGCCAAGCCAGGCCAGACCAGGCCTCAGGCCAGGCCGTAAGCAGGCCACTTGTGCCGTTCAGAGGCGCAGTCGCGCACACCGCCTCATTGATCATGACTTCCAACTTTATAAATCGTAACTGCTGGACGTCATCCGACAATTAAGCCAGAAGTTGGCCACGTGATGAACAGATCACAGTACCAATGCGTGGTCTGCTACCGGGGAACCATTTATATTCCAGTTAGATCGCATTCTTCAAGTTCCGGAGAGGCATAATTGAATTAATCCATCACGCCTGGAGTGCTATTTATCAAAGGCGGACTGCGATTACCGATTGCGTGGCCCACATCTTTTTCGGCCTGCTGACTCGCACGTGACGGAGGGACGGTAGCGCAGTCGTTACCTTCGGCAGCCGTGTGCCGGCGTGTCGGCCAGTGGGCCGCGCGCGGAGGGGCGGCCGCCGCCCGCACCACCCGCTGCGCTTCTGCCGCCCCCGCCCGCGGCCGGGCCTCCTCCCAGATTCCAGCCCGGTCGGAGGGGCAGAGGGAAAGCTGGTTCGGCCGGGCACTCGACTCGCGGTGAGCTGCAAGCGATGATCGCAGGTATGTGTATCGTCCGAAGCCAGACTCTCGCCGTCAGTCACTCCCGCCCGGCCGGCCGGGGAGCCGATCGGTTCTATTCGTGTTATGCGGCCAGAGGCTGATCGAATACGGGGTGACACTGGAAGGAATTGCCTATTCGCACTGTCTCACAAACAAAAACAAAAACCAATCACTCAGCTCACATTGTGCAAATCGCTGAGCATCGGCACTGATCATAAAAATAATTTCCTTCGTCAAACCGCCTAAGCGCTGGAGCACGCTAGAGCGGCGGCTGGTGTTTTTGTTGGCTGAGCGAGTTAGTAACCGCCGGATATCGACAGAGCATGGCTGGAGGTCAACAGGGGTCAAGCATAATCGCGGGCATAAACGCCTCTCGTGACCGCTCACGTCCCAAACAGCCTCGCAGGGCCACTGCAGCGGCAGCCCGCTCACACAGAGGTATGGTTAGAAGCCGCGCACGCGATGCGCACATTTTTGTGCCGGGACATGATCACAGCTTTGGACTGCTAATCATGGGACGTTTTCGGCCCCGCGACCACCACGATCAGATGGCCAAACCTCGCGCTCAAGTGGAACCAAACCCCGCGCTCACGTGGAAACCTTGGCGGATCTTTGCAATATGATCCGCATTGTTGGAGAATTAACTGGGCTGGAGGAGAGCGTAGGTGCAGACCCGCTGCTTAGTGGGCACCCAGTGGCAAGAAAAGATAACACATTGTAAGTGGCCAAGTAGTTAAGCTAGTAGTCGAGACCGTCGTACCTTGGCGGAAATATCGCGAAATTCATTGTCAACCGCTACCCTTTTAGCGTCGTCTTTGTGGCGATATTACTTACTTTATTGTCTTAGTTGGTCTGCACTGAATATATGTCATAGAATAACTCAGTCATTCAGTTGCTTTGAATTAACAAATGCCAACAACTACCACCTATAACATCTTCACTATGGTTTGAAACACCAGCGATTGGGTGAAAGAATTCCTCTATGGCAACACAAATTCCTAGGCTCCTTACGCTTAGACCGAAAAAAACATGTAACGAGATCATATATTCATTTTTGAGAAGCGTAAGTTCGAGCCAAATATAAGTCTGTCGGAAGCCAACCGTCCGAGGTCGATGCAAGAGCGCCGAGCAAATGGGCTAACATTCCCATCGGCTTCAAATGATAGGGAGTGCATCCCAGGTTTAATTATTTCACCCTCACAAATTACAGTTGAATATCGCTCGCTTCTAGCCTCAAGCATTAACCCAGATGGCTTTCCGTTCCCTGGTCTCAATTACTGCATCTAATGGCTCCTTGTGGGACACAGCCATCGCCTGTTCGATTAGCCCAGCTAACTAAACCGCCATTTTTCAAAATTATCTCACTTTCTAGGCGCAGACGCTTGCGCCTCGGCACCGGGCAGCAAACAGCCTCATAGACTTGTTACAGCGTTTCCCCTGTCGGCATTGTGGCGCAAAGCGAAAGTGTTGACACCATTGGCGGCGCACATTCCGCCCGGAAACGATGAACGGGGCGGCGGTGCCGTCTGTGGTGCCGTCTGGGGCGCCGTCTGCGGCGTCTCGTTTGCGGGCGGACGCCACGCCTGTGCTTCAACCGCCCCTCTCTCCGCCCCCTTCCACACCGCCCGGCTAATGTCTCGACTCAGGAGGTGCTATATGCTATCAGCATCATCCAGGACACTACCTTTTTTGTCTCATACTATTGGTGACGCTGCTGAGACAGCAGTAATATGGCAGCAAGGCGATGAAGCCGCTATGCCACCATCTTACATTGTGAACACTGATGCCAAATTTAATCAGCAAATGAAAAGAAAGGGATGGACATTGGAGAACCACTCCTTACCAAGATTTACCACAAACTGTATCCCTGCACCACATCTCAGTAAACCCTGGGCTGGGTCTTCTCTGCATCAACTGCCGGCTTGAGACTGACAGAGCGTAAATCAATACTGGACGTGTAAAATCGAGGAAATTCTCCTCAGCTCATTTTTACTGAACATGACACAGCATGTTTACAATGTTAGGAAAGTGTCCGCAAAAGGGTCTGAAGTGTCTCAGGAAAGTGTCTTATCTGGTACTTCAGCTAGGCTTGAACATTTTCAGCATCTCTATAACACAGAAAGCTAATGCGTTACAAAGGCTGCAAAATCATTAACCGGATTCCAGACAGAAAAGCTTTTACGGTGGTGTTTGCTGTCCTAAAGTGTACTTCTGGGAGCCAAACCCAAGAAGTATAAAAGTGCTTTACATGGTTTCAAAATGTGGGTATGTTTTTCTACCGGAACAATTCGAATCCCCTGGCAATGAATATTAATCAGCGGTCCCTCCCAGGCAGGTGTGCCCTTACCCTCAACCGCTGGATTTAAGTGACTGCCTTGTAGTCCCAAGTACACATTTGTTTTCCTTATCTGACACAAAATCTGCTGAAGTTCGTAAAGCTGGCGTGTTTTGAAGCTCGTGAACATCACCATCGACCGGCTACCCGCTGTGCGGGCGAGGACGGCTAGACTCGCAGGGTGGGGATGTAGATGAAGAGATGACCATGTACGCCTGGTCAACTTTGTCAGGTTTACTGCCGACGGTAATGCAGCCCGAACTTTATTCACAGACGAAATGTACCGGCTATATGTATTTCACGGTTTGGAGCCGAACTGTGTAGGAAACGGTGTCTGTGTGTGCTCTTTCGCTCTATACAGGCACCTTCATCGAAGCCAAAAGCCCACCAGAGTTTTAATGCTGTGTTTTGCTGCTAGCCAACACAAGTACGAGCGAAACACTGTCATCATGTTAACGAAACAATGAAAGTTAACAGCACGGCAAAAATTATAAGTTCATCTATGCCAGATCAAAAGCGAAAAATTACCAACTTGGTTACATCGCCAGGGTCCCTCTGCTGCGATCTCTTTCCTTCACATAAATGAAAAAAAAATATATGATTTCATGCATCGAGTATTCACCTTTTCGAGCCCACGCCATTGCCTTCAAGCTAGGAGGGTGTGGCGGCAACAGACCAAAACTGAAAAGCGTTCTGACACGGGGGGAGTGGAAACTTGTGCGGCGCACCACTCACGGAAACGGCGCACCACTCACGGAAACGGCGCACCACTCACGGAAACGGCGCACCACTCACGGAAACGGCGCACCACTCACGGAAACGGCGCACCACCCACGGAAGCGGCGCACCCCCCACGGAAGCGACGCACCACTCACGGAAGCGGCGCACCACTCACGGAAGCGGCGCACCACTCACGGAAGCGGCGCACCCCTCACGGAAACGGCGCACCACTCACGGAACATCGCGTATGTGTGGCACATGGCTAGTGGGCGCCATTAAAGATTACCGCCTGTAGTTTCCCTTGCCCACAAGACAGCCGCCTTTGTTAAAGGTTTGGCGACGCATGTCAAATGTTTGTTTTGAACGTGCTTGTTTTGTTAAAGGTTTGGCAACGCATGTCGAGTGTTTGTTTTGAACATGCTTTCCAGTGGCTGTTCTGTTTGAATATAGTGATGTAGCAAAATATGTGTCACCTTAATGATAACTATGATGAGCTCCGATGATCCGCGGCATGCGCAACACATGTCAAAAGATAGTCTTGAGCGTTTATCCTCCGGGGTAGGAATTCTGCTCTTCCCAAGCATCAACGCTGCGTTACTGTTAAACTTTCCAACAAAGTGGTAGGGCCATGGTCCCACCCGCCCCTCCGGCACCCATGCCTTTGCGCTTAATTGAGTAGGTCCTTCGTAGAGGGATGTTGTCAAGTTTGACTATGTTTGGTGTATCGTTGGGTCTTTGTATTCCACATACGAAGTTCAAGCTTTCGTTCTCTTTCCCGCACTGCATATACGCTGCATCACGCCTATTTTTAAGCCAACTGAATTGACGGTTAGTGCTAGGGATAAGAAAGGCTCCTCATGCAGATAAAGGGAAGATGCGTAGAAATTTGCAGACGCATGGATGCCACCCAGGCCACCCAGCCCTCCCTCCTCAGCGGTGCGGTGTGGGTGCTGAGGCCCGCAAAAGTAAGAGGAGTAAATAGCGCCCTCCTCCCCGCATTCCTCTTCAACTGGGAATGTTTGGCACGTGGCGCAATGTTATTCACTTGTAAATGTTCGTTAACCATACTTATCTTTGTTGTTTGCCACGCTGAAAACTGATCTTTAAGGTACAAAATGGTACTGATTAAATTAAGATATCAAGCTGCCATTGGGAGGCATGGTTTCTTTGACCTTCATCACCTGTCATGCATTGCCTCGCTACGACGAATATTCGTGTGAGATATCCCAGTGATGGCCTCCTGCCTCCGTTCAGTCAGTAAGCTGCATTTTTTAGAAGCTTGAATACTTCCGATTTAGAAGCTCTTAATGCTGAAAATCGGGCGCTTAATGCTTTACTCGCTTCTATCAGGCATTTCTTTGGCACCGAGAAGTCGATATCCTATCAGAACCCCAACAACAAAGATCTCAATGACGCATGCATTTCGCTCCACATGCTAAGCGTTCATCAGCATACCGTTAAGCCGACCGAACTGCATACAAGCCCATAACCCGCCGTTTACACTGATCAGCGTGAGCGCTGAACACCGGCGTAATCACCTGAACACTCCAGCGGCAGTTAACGGCCATCCTAGACGGCTGCACGCCGCCAATTACCGCGCGTTTCCCGCTGATGTATCGGCGAGTTACCATACGCTGACTGCGGCCGCCCTGTGTTGGCGGCCATTTCAGCCTTCTGTTATACAGCCGCGTCGGGCGCCGGTGGTGTCACGGTCCGCGAGCCGCCGCTAGCCGGCCGACCCGCCGCGCCGCGAGCCGCCGCTAGCCGGCCGACCCGCCGCGCCGCGAGCCGCCGCTAGCCGGCCGACCCGCCGCGCCGCGAGCCGCCGCTAGCCGGCCGACCCGCCGCGCCGCGAGCCGCCGCTAGCCGGCCGACCCGCCGCGCCGCGAGCCGCCGCTAGCCGGCCGACCCGCCGCTCCACGAGCCGCCGCTAGCCGGCCGACCCGCCGCCCCGCGAGCCGCCGCTAGCCGGCCGACCCGCCGCGCCGCGAGCCGCCGCTAGCCGGCCGACCCGCCGCCCCGCGAGCCGCCGCTAGTCGGCCGACCCGCCGCTCCACGAGCCGCCGCTAGCCGGCCGACCCGCCGCGCCGCGAGCCGCCGCTAGCTGGCCGACCCGCCGCGCCGCGAGCTGCCGCTAGCCGGCCGACCCGCCGCTCCGCGAGCCGCCGCTAGCCGGCCAACCCGCCGCGCCGCCGCCCTGCAGGGACGTGGTAATCGGAGGAGCAGCGGGCTTTCGCGAGACGGCCTCTTACGCTGGGGCTGCTCTTGAGCCCGGCACCTGGTGGACGTCGGACGGCTAGTGCTGGGGCTACTCTTGAGCCCGGCACCTGGTGGACGTCGGGCGGCTAGTGCTGGGGCTGCTCTCGGGCCCTACACCTGGTGGACGCCGGAGGGTTGGCTGTGCACTGGGCGATCGGTCTCGTTTCGTGTCTCCATCGAATCACATGTTTTGGCAGAGAGGGTGAATCGAGGGGCAGCCACATGCAATGGCTTGACGAGTTAATACACGGCAGGGGTCTGCGTGTTCCATGTAAGCCATGTCAGTCTAGCGGATGGAGGCTCCTGTCAGAGGTGTACCACACGTAACCGTCACAGATTTCAGTACTCCCACGTTACGCTGTTGGAGAACGTTACATCCGTCTGCACGGTACTTGTGTACGCTACACACTGTTCTTGACCTGCTCACAGTATCGCTACATCCTGTACATGTCGGCCGGCCACCACTCAGTGACTCTGTGCCGTGGAATCAAGGCATAAGCATTCACCGATTCTCTGTACGCAGCGACATACCTCGATCAGCTCCGCATGAGACAGCCCGCACTAATGAAGACTCGAATAAGCGGAGAGAGCCATCGCCAGGGAAACGCGCTCCGTGCCCCGGCCGGCCCCGCGTCTCATGCATACCGCGCGAGGGCTGGATGGGCCTATCAGCGTGATGGGTGGCGGCTCGGGACGGGAATGCGACGCCATCGTCTCTGGACTCCGCCTGGACGTGGCCAGCCCTCCCGCCGAGCTGGCGCCCCGTCTGTCGAACGCCGGCCGGCAATAGACAGCTCAGAGGCACTGCATAGCCACATGGGATGCTCGGCAATCTGCCGGACAGTGAGCCGGGTTTGTGGGCATTGGGTTTTATGAATCGCTCGCCCTTGTATCGATTTCGTGTTAGCGAAAGCAGTCACGCTGGACTGAACGAGCTTTGATGAACAGACACAGACAGACAGACAGACAGACAGACAGACAGGCAGACAGACAGATACAGACGCCAGACAGATAGACACAAACAGACAGACACAGACGCCAAATTTCCATGCCAACCAACTTGGGCAGTCAAGAAC
This sequence comes from Pollicipes pollicipes, assembly GCF_011947565.3. NCBI lineage: Eukaryota > Metazoa > Arthropoda > Thecostraca > Pollicipedomorpha > Pollicipedidae > Pollicipes > Pollicipes pollicipes. The sequence continues at coordinate 127,295 of NW_023596225.1, forward strand.
ACGGCCACCACGAATAGTTTATTAAAGTTGCCGAACAGACCGGAACAGGGTCACAGAAGAGATCGGGGGCGTGTACTCATGTAGCCCGCCAGAATTCGTCCGACTGCAGACCCCCCCCCCCCCTCCCGTCGTTGAGAAGCCATCCGACTGAAGCACACACCTCTCCGTTCAGATATAGTCCGACCGTAGCATACACCCCTCCTTCCAGAGGTCATTTGAATGAAGCACACACACACACACACGCCCAGAGGCCATCTGACTGTAGCCCCCCCCCCCCCCCCCCTCCCCGTCCAGAAATCACCCGACTGTACCCTCCCCCCTCCCGTCTAGGAGAGATCCAACTGTAGCACATACCCTTTCGTCCACAAATTACTGGACTATGGCCCACTGTAGCACACACACCCTCCGCCCAGAAGTCGTCCGACGGTAGCCCACACTCCTCCGTTCAGAAATCATCCGATTGTAGCACACACCTCATCCATCCAGAAGTCATCCGACGGTAGCACACAACCTCCGCCCAGAATAAATCCGACAGTAGCACACAACCTCCGTCCAGAAGTCGTCCGACGGTAGCACACACCCCTCCGCCCAGAAGTCGTCCGACAGTAGCACACACCCTCCGCCCAGAAGAAATCCGACAGTAGCACACAACCTCCGTCCAGAAGTCGTCCGACGGTAGCACACACCCCTCCGTCCAGAAGTCATCTGACGGTAGCACACACCCCTCCGTCCAGAAGTCATCTGACGGTAGCACACACCCTTCCGTCCAGAAGTCATCTGACTGGTGCCACTATGCCGTCTGCAGTGACGTGGCGGCCAGCTGCCATACGCTATGTCGTCTGCAGTGACGTGGCGGCCAGCTGCCATACGCTATGTCGTCTGCAGTGACGTGGCGGCCAGCTGCCACACGCTATGTCGTCTGCAGTGACGTGGCGGCCAGCTGCCATACGCTATGTCGTCTGCAGTGACGGCGGCCAGCTGCCACACGCTATGTCGTCTGCAGTGACGTGGCGGCCAGCTGCCACACGCTATGTCGTCTGCAGTGACGTGGCGGCCAGCTGCCATACGCTATGTCGTCTGCAGTGACGTGGCGGCCAGCTGCCACACGCTATGTCGTCTGCAGTGACGTGGCGGCCAGCTGCCACACGCTATGTCGTCTGCAGTGACGTGGCGGCCAGCTGCCATACGCTATGTCGTCTGCAGTGACGTGGCGGCCAGCTGCCATACGCTATGTCGTCTGCAGTGACGTGGCGGCCAGCTGCCATACGCTATGTCGTCTGCAGTGACGTGGCGGCGTGGCAGTGACGTGGCAGTGAGGTGGCGGCGTGGCAGTGACGTGGCGGCGTGGCAGTGACGTGGCAGTGACGTGGCGGCCACACGCCAGTCAGCTTGCAGCGCAATTAGCGACGCTCGCGGGAAAAACCCGCCTCGGGTGTCCAGCCATCCGGCCGGTACTGCTACACTCACTGCCGGCCAGAACAAGAACCAGCCGCGCCGTGGATACAACTGGACGCACGCTGTAATGGGGCACCTCCAGAGCCGTTAACGACGCTGCCCGGCGCACGAAACGCTGGCTAACAAGATCAACTGGAGCCGGCGTTGGAATGCGAAGTGGATATGTTAGACGAATGGGCTGGTCGTCTTCCGAACATATTGGATAGACATGTTCCTCAAGGCCTCGACACATCACAAAGCCTCGTTCAGCGTTCCCATGCAGCCAGGAAATGCAGTTGTGAAAGTACCTGTGGGACGGGCAACATCCCACCCCAATTTCGAAAGCACGCATGTCTCTGTTCCCGGGAGGGTAGCACTAATTGAGTGATGTCAGTCCACCGAATCCCTTGTTTTACTGGCGCAGATAGAATTATTTGTGTTTGTAGGAAAATGGTTAATCACGTCACGAAAGGTAAAGAAACGTCATCACCGGCACGTTTTGCTCGCTACTGGCCCCACTCCCTTATATAATTCACCCAGTTTTAGAAGAGGTAATGAAAGGACCGCTTCCGTTGAAGACTGCTTCGCACAACGCTTTTCTTGATGATTGGCGCTGCGCCACGCTAGACTCTTTATTTAGAATAAATGTGTTCTCATTCCTTCGTATGGAGTATGTCTCCAATGGATGCGCATGACATGTTTCTCAGAAGCCCCATGACTCTAACTCACTCTCTGATAAACGACGCCGAGACTAGGTCATTGTTCGTACTCGGGTCGCAGCAAAGGTCAAATGGTCTTCATGAGCGTCTCCCATCAACACGTTAATCAGGACATAATATTCGGGTTATCTGTGGGATGCCAATGAATTAATCCAGCTCATAAATTCCCTAAGGAGTTTCACGACATCAGTCAGCGTCAACTCCAGCATTATCAAGAAATTTACAGAGGCTGGGCGAGCACGATGCATACGTTTAATGGATCGGAATGCGGCGTTGTTTTCATTACAGGCACTACGTGTGACCCACGTAAAAGGCACACGAAGGCAATCAAGAACTAGTCGGCAACTTGGCCATACGAAAGATAAAGCCGCGGGAAGTGTCGGTCAGGGAGCGCTGTTCGGCGTCCCCGAGCTCCCCGTCACTCAGTCAGGGAGAGTTGTTCTGCGTGGTCAAGGAGCGCTGTTCGGCGTCCCCGAGCTCCCCGTCACTCAGTCAGGGAGCGTTGTTCCGCGTAGTCAAGGAGCGTTGTTCGGCGTCCCCGAGCTCCCCGTCACTCAGTCAGGGAGAGTTGTTCCGCGTGGTCAAGGAGCGTTGTTCGGCGTCCCCGAGCTCCCCGTCACTCAGTCAGGGAGCGTTGTTCCGCGTGGTCAAGGAGCGTTGTTCGGCGTCCCCGAGCTCCCCGTCACTCAGTCAGGGAGCGTTGTTCCGCGTGGTGAGGAAACGTTGTTCGGCGTCCCCGAGCTTCCCGTCACTCAGTCACGGAGCGTTGTTCGGCGTCCCCGTCACTGGGAATGAGCGTCACAGCCCACAGTGAGCCCACACCATGGCACACGCTCCATGTTGGCATGATGGGCCAGGCAGGCTACATCCTGAACCCGTGAATCCGCGCACCTGTTCAGGGCCATTACGCCTCCTGTTCCGTTTCGTTGCCGCCGAGTCACCTGCACCACATCCGCGGTGGTGGGGGGGGGGGGGGGGGAGAGGACTGGCGGGGAAACAGGTGGGAGGCGGCCATGTTTTTGCGCAGGTGCAGTGTGTGGCGGTCCAGCTTGCTGCTGGTCCTGACCTTGCTGCTGCTGCATTCTTGCTGGTCCAGACCACGGCAGAAGTGTATGACTTTCAGAAAACATGTAAAGCACATTGAATAAGAGTTGGACATGCAGCAGAGAGCAAAAGAGCCGAGGCATTCCATGGCTGATCCATGCCGAGTAGGTCTTCTTGTTTTATTTGAACACGCTTTGTCAGCGGGACCGGACAGAACAGCTCGCGTCTGGCAGCACTGGACAGAGTGAAAACTCGCGCTCACGTTGTAATAAACCAAAGCTTGAGCCTCCTAGCACTCAAATAAGACTGTAAACACAAATTAAACAGTAAGACAAATTAACAACAAGACTGTAAGGCAAGCAAAGAATAAGACTGTAAGGCGAATACGACTTGCGAGAAAACAGCAGTCGTTCGTGAACTGGAACTCGTCGTTCGGGTTCTGGGCCTATAACCACAGAAGTCTTGTGGATATGAAATTTTCATGGCTGTCAATCGCATGATCAACACTGTCGCCAGACCCTGCTGCTGGTGCGGGCCGCGGGTCTGGTGGGATGTGCTGCTGATGCGGACCGCCGGTCCGGTGGGGCCCGTTGCGGGTGCGGGCCACCGGTCCGATGGAGCCTGATACTGGTGTGAGCCACAGGTCCGGTGGGGCCCTCTGCCGGTGCGGACCGCCGGTTTGGTGGGGTCCGTTGCTGATGCGGGCCGCCGGTCCGGTGGGGCCCGTTGCTGATGCGGGCCGCCAGTCCGATGGAGCCTGATGGAGCCTGGTGCGAGTCACAGGTCCGGTGGGACCCTTTGCTGGTGCGGGCCGCCAGTCCGATGGAGCCTGATACTGGTGCGAGCCACAGGTCCGGTGGGGCCCGTTGCTGACGCGGGCCGCCAGTCCGATGGAGCCTGATACTGGTGCAAGTCACAGGTCCGGTGGGGCCCGTTGCTGATGCGGGCCGCCAGTCCGATGGAGTCTGATACTGGTGCGAGTCACAGGTCCGGTGGGGCCCTTTGCTGGTGCGGGCCGCCAGTCCGATGGAGCCTGATACTGGTGCGAGTCACAGGTCCGGTGGGGCCCTTTGCTGGTGCGGGCCGCCAGTCCGATGGAGCCTGATACTGGTGCAAGTCACAGGTCCGGTGGGGCCCTCTGCTGGTGCGGGCCGCCGGTCCGATGGAGCCTGATACTGGTGCGAGCCACAGGTCCAGTGGGGCCCTTTGCTGGTGCGGGCCGCCAGTCCGATGGAGCCTGATACTGGTGCGAGTCACAGGTCCGGTGGGGCCCTCTGCTGGTGCGGGCCGCCGGCCGGGCGCCGGCCCCCGTAACGGATGGCCAGGCTCGGTTGACGGATGACCGAGCTCGGTTGACGGATGACGACTGCTAGCGATGACGGCTGGCTGGTGGTGACGGCTGGCTGACGTGGCCGTCGTCGGCGGGGTGAACAGCTGGCGCCGGTCGGGTCGTCGCCGGCTGAGAGGCGCCGCTCGGCCGGCGGCCGCCACAGACTCCACTCAGCCCCCCCCCCCCCCCTCCCATTCTGCGCCGTGAGTAAGGTGCCGAAGCAGAAACTGCTGAGGGACCTCATGTGTTAAGGGAACTTTGAAATTTGAACTGAGTGCGTGGGTTTCTGTTAGACCCCAATGATGTAAGAATAATATCGCATCCGCGTTGAATGAAAAGACTAGAAGGCTTAACCAGCAGGAAGCTAATGAGAGAGCATGACCGCTCTTCTTTTCGCCCAAGGCCAGGCCAGGCTATAACTGTTATGGAGGTGTGCTTTAATCCGGACTACAATGTTCCTTCACTATTTCGGATTAGTTTGACATCTTTTTTGGTGCTGGTACATCAGCCGTCGAGTTCCATTCAGAAATTCCTAGTTGGCTGGCCTGACCGGCTGCAGTCAGCGCGACCGTAATGCAATAGCGTGCCTGCCACGAGCCCTTCAGACGCCACCGTGCTCGGTGCCGACTCTTACTTCCCGCCGAGAGCTGCGCACTTCCTGCCGAGAGCTGCACACTTCCTGCGGCGACGGGCGCTGAAGGGGCCAAAAGGTCGGAGGCAACTGATGCGCTGCTGACAGCACGGCTGCCGGCTCGCGAAACGCCCTGCAAAAGTGAAACCGGGCGAAACCCGGCGAGCGTGCGACATTTGCCTCTTCCGGAGCTGTGCGCACCGCGGTCCGCTGTGGAAGGTGAGCAGCGCGGTGGGCAGGATGTACAGCGTGCCGACGGTCTCTCCTCGGCGACCCGGTGCGCAGGTGGTGGTAAAGGCCGTCCCAAGAGATAAGTTTTGCGGTAAGCCTACGCCGGAGAGAAACAATGCACTTGGGTGGGGAAATGGGGTGACAGAAGTACTCCAACATCGTGTAATGGTGATGTGAATAACGTCAAACTTGCGCTCAAACGCTGCAACGGCTGTAAAAGAAAGATCATTGCACGATACGAGCATTCAAAGAAAGAACGGTGTTTCGATACCATGTTCGGAAGGACTACGACATCAATGATATTCTATATACTGTTGGACAACTGTTAGTCATCTAACATGGTATTCTCGGCAACCATTTAGCCATTGACAAGTCTTGTTCTTTTTTTCAAAACGATCGCTGGGGTGAATAGTAATTTGTTTCCGAATGTCACGGCAGTTGCTTGCTCGCACAACCCTTCCGACTGTGTTCGGGTTCAGCGTACCATATTGTCGACTGGATTTACGTTCACACGTACTGGGCCGGAGGTGACCACCACCCACGATCGAAGCCAAATCGGGCATAATTCGCGGGCACACACAACCAGATCGAATATCACGTTCCACAAACGGATCCTAAACATTCTGTTCGTCATGAACGGCGATTGCCTGTGCTCTGTTAAAGGAATCAGACCTACAGACCGCTCGAGAGCGCAATGCGTCGGCGGCTTCCAGTGAGCCTGGAGCGAGGTGAGCAGGCCCACGGTACTTCTGCTGGCGTTTGGCGTCGACCCAGGGTCTCAGCCACATAAAAAGTATTTGTGGTGCCTCGACGGCTGTCTCCTCGCTCCAGTTCACGATAAGAGCTGTCATCGTCTAATTGCCACGGTACGCGCCATCCTGTGTCTAGCTGTGCCTGTCTGGAGGCTGGCTGACGTTTGGCGCAAGATGGGCGCCGGTGACGCGCGTGAAAGACGTTTGCAGGAGGCGATAACACCTGACAGTGCCGGCAGCAGACACTGTTCCACGTGACTCCGGTCGGCCACAGGGGCCGTCGAAGCGCTCGTCACGTAACTCCGGCCGGCTGCAGGAGCCGTCGAAGCGCTGGTCACGTGACTCCGGTCGGCCACAGGGGCCGTCGAAGCGCTCGTCACGTGACTCCGGCCGGCTGCAGGAGCCGTCGAAGCGCTGGTCAGGTCATCAGCCGGCCGCTGCTGCCTTGCCAGAGGCGGCGTCAGCGTTGCCTTGGTAACGGCGTCTTCCAGTAGCCGGGGCCATGACCGCTGCCCCGAGGGGTCGACCACCGGCCACCGCGTCAAACAACAGCGTCACCGTGCGGCCTTATGGCCACGTGGGAACCGCCGGGATTTCAGATTTGTGAGACCCTGGTCTTTAGTGTTTTGCTTAGTGATCACCTCACAACATCGAGCGCCAGCGCATTCAACTTCGTGATTGCTGGACCGGGCTCATTTAGCGGAATGTATTACGAGCCGCAGCGGCGCATCAGAGTCATCTTATTGCCGCGCTTGAGGGTTTTCAGTGGAGGGTGTACAGACCGGCGCAAATTGCTCCCCATTCTCGGTAAAGTGCGACAGTATTTTTGAATTGACAGTGGTAATCACATGAGGTCAGGGATCTTCCGTCAGATGGCTCGGATACGCATCAGCCACTGAATTTGCAGCTACTGATCACTGCTATGGCTTGCAATAAGTGACTGCAGTTATATTAAAATCCAGAACCGTGATAGAACCGTGATAGTTCCAGTTGAAAATATATTTGCATTTTAAGTAAGTTCATTCTGTTTCCCAATGATAAATGTTGACTTCCCCGCGTTCATCGTATGGGATGTGAATATTGGTGGTATTGGTGATATTGCAACGTTTTATCGATACCACTCGAGGTAACCAACCTACAATGGAATCCTTCGCGAAAATGAAATCACGCTGGTGGAACAATTTGGAGCCTGATGTTGAAATTATAAGGTGAAACTGTCAGTGGTTTCTAAAATATCAACAAGCTCGTCCAAAGCGCGGCGAGCCAGGCCATGGTCCGCATATGACCGTCTAAGCTATCACATTCGCCAAGTGCCTTATGCAGAGGCTGGCCTGGCTGCGGCCACGCCTGCTTTAGCCGTTCGTAATGAAAGTGTGCGACAAGGACGCGTAACACCCCAAGTGGACGCCTTCCTCTAATGCAGATTTCCGATGGAGAATCAACTGTGCTATGCTGCAGTTTTGCAACCTCGAGCCGCAACAGCAATGTTTGTCATCACGTCGCTCATTACAGGAGCGTTGGTAACCATCCGGCGTCGCTCATTTCAGGAGCGCTGGTAACCATTTGGGGTCGCTCATTTCAGAGGCGTTGGTAACCATTCGGTGTCGCTCATTTCAGAGGCGTTGGTAGCCATCTGGTGTTGCTCATTTCAGAGGCGTTGGTAACCACTTGGTGTCGCTCATTTCAAAAGCGTTGGTAACCATCCGGCGTCCACCAAGCACGATGTTCAAAACATTTCATAGATGTGTACCTTAAAGCCAGTGCTCTACGCTTATAACCGGTGACCCCCGAGGCTAAGTCAGTCTTACTACTCCTGTTACCTGTGCATGATCAGCTTGCACTACCACTGTCAGCTTATTTCCCCCGCGTCATTCATGACGCACCCTCGAAACTCGATCTTTATCCCGGACAGGACGCTCTGGGCCGCCAGCAGGAGACGAATGGGCGGGGTGTGCCGGGGTAGAATGATTTTACGGTTAAGGAAGTGAAATCGCAGAGCCGATCCATCTCGATCGACGACCGCAAACTGGCAACATGCCGGACGACCTGTGCATTTGCATGGACGTGGTATGGTTGCAAACACCACACTCATCGGGGTGGGTCACGAGCAGGGGCACCCCTGATCCTGCCGGCTCTGACCCCGGGCAGGTCAGCCGGTGCCTCATCGACACTGTCGGCACCAACCACGGACGATGGACCAACCCGACAGTAGTGCGTGCCGAAGCTGTAGTGACCCCGGACAGGTGGACGGGTGTGACTAGCACCTTGTCCGCCTGGCTGCCCACCCCAGCACCTGCCTCCGCTGACGTGCTCACAAAAACTGCGGCTGGGCGGCCGCTCACCTGCTCTGAGGTGATTAGACCGTGGGAGAACGCACTGACCGTCGCAGTGTGCGGGCCGGGCGGGGCGGCCACCCTCCGGCGCTGCTGTGGGACGGCCCACTGCAGCCGACGCTCCCAGTCGGGCCAGGTCTGCGGTGCCTCGCCGTTGGGAAGAATAACATTGCGATATGGTTGGCAGCAGATTCACGAGCCCTTCTCAAAGCAACTAAGCCCATTTTATCCGCTGGATGAGGCTCGAGCCGACAAAACTGTCACACCGTCGGTCACCACACCAGCAGCCAACACATCAGCAGTTGCCACACCATCAATCTCCACACCAGCAGTCACCACACCAACAATCACCACACCAGCAGTCGCTACACCAACAGTCGCCACACCATCAATCACCACACCAGCAGTCTGCACGCCATCAATCACCACACCAGCAGTCTGCACACCATCAATCACCACACCAGCAGTCTGCACACCATCAATCACCACACCAGCAGTCTGCACACCATCAACCACCACACCAGCAGTCTGCACACCAGCAGTCACCATACCAGCTGTCATTACACTAACAGTCGGCGCCCATCACCAGTCCTATAAGCCTCAAGAGAATACCAAAGCATCGGTCGCCATGTCAAATGACATTGAATACTAATTTCACCCTTCATTGCCGTGATATTTTACGACTCATTCTTACATGAGGAGCAATTTCGAGCGCATATCGATGCTCTGGGAACAACATACCATTGAAACAATTGGACAGGTGTGTGGGGGAGGGTCTGGGGATATTTAACTATATTCAGCTGCTGCATTCAGCGAGGGCGCCTCGTCCTGGCAATGCAACCATATCCGGTGGTCATCGTTTCCGGCAGCAGTAACCTAATCGTGACCTTGAGGTTCACTGAGAGCTCATTCCGGTTTTATTAACAGCTAGCCACGGATGCAGCCAGACACTGCTCCGAACCAAAAGTGAGCGAGACTGTGCGCTCAATCAGCTCACTTTACGTCTGACCGTCTGGCAGCTCAGGCGGCGCCGGGCCGTCACTTGCGATCGTCCATCATGGCGCCGGACGCCGCTCCCTGGCGCAGCGTTCGGCCTGACCACCACGTGCTTCACAGACGCCACCGTGGCCGGGGGCGGTCGGTCGGGGGCAGACACGCGGTGGGGGGTCGGCGCCGGCACGCGCTGTGGGCGGGAGGGGAGGGGTAGGAGGGGATGAGGGTTAGGAGGGGCAGCTGAAGCCCTGTTAAAGATGGGGGCGTCTATCAGTTACATGGGGCATGCGGGGCCGCACATCCCGTCGTCTCCTATGACTGCGTGAGATAAACCACGTTTGCCTGGACTCGTCTGAGTCATGTATTGATGTGCTCATTTCAGTCACGTGATGCACCGTAGGCACCGGCTTTCACACTAGAGCAGCCTGCAAAAGCGCCCCACCTTGATGCAAATCCCTACCATCACCGATTCTGTTTTTTCTGACACGATTCGAGATTGGCCAAACGAATTAACCGCGCCACGACCGCCGCTCATCAAACGAATTGACCGCGCCACGACCGCCGCTCACCAGACACCCACTGACACCGCCAGCCGATTCTGACCTCACGTAATGGCACACGCCTGGCATTGGTACTGCCGCCGTCTGCGGGATCGACAGACCTCGGAGAGTGCAGGAAGAATCCCTCCCCCTCCAGTCTGGAGACTAACTTTTTTGGGCATTGTTTTCCAATAAACGCGGAGGGTCATTGTTAAATTTCCAGGACGTCGGGTGGAGCCCCACTGTTATTCTGCGCCATCCAACGTGTCTAAGCAGTCTGACAGAAGCCGGCGGACGTGTCCCGGTCCCAAAGGCCGGGTCATCCCCGCTGACCACTGGGCCTGACAGAAGCCGGCGGACGTGTCCCGGTCCCAGAGGCCGGGTCATCCCCGCTGACCACTGGGCCTGACAGATGACCCAGACCCTGGGAAGCATCGCGCTGCCTGTTGTAATGCCTGCGTCTCCTCCAGGTCTGTATTAATGCAGCCCCATTCTGTCTGACCAGGTGCGGTCATTGGTTAAGGGGTATTTTGCGATCGGGCCTTTCCCATTTCAGCTACGGACGCGCTGTATTCATTGCAATGGCGACTGCAGCAAGCTAGCACAGGAGGCGGTGAAGCCTCTGAAATATGCTGCGTTAGGATGGCAGTTAACTGTTTGAAAGATAGAAGGAAATGATCAGCGGATGAAACTCAAATGCATAATAATTGCCGCCGGATCAGTCCACGATTCGACTGAGCGTTGGGCGGGTGTATGCCGTTGTAAAATATTTGTCACATTCGCCATTGCTAAGACTTCGCAGGATGAGACTCGTGGCAATCCAAACGGCGGAGTGTTCAGCAGCCGCGGGGCAGGTGCGCGGCCAGCGCGCCACCAGGGGTCCCCGCGGGGCCGCCAGGCGGCGACTGTCTCACGCGGCACTGACTGGTGATCATCAGCTGTCCGTGTCCTGACGCCACCCGGCGCTGGCACGTGCGGCGCACCAGCAGTACACCCTCCACGCCTGACGCCTGGCACGCCGCCGGGCAGCCGCCCGCTGGTGACCCACAACCCCCGACGGAGCGGGGGAGGGGAGGGGGAGGGGGCGGTGGTGGCGCGGGCCACGCGTCTGCAGTGCCGGTCGGTGATGAACGGCGACAGAACGGTCGGTCGGTGCCGGCCCCGGCCGGGGGCAGCCGCGGGAGGTCCCGTATGACGAGGTAAGACGCCAGGCAGCTGAGACTGACAACAGTCGGTAGCCGGCCGCCTCATGGGCTGGAACGGCCGGCAGTATAATGCCTAGCGCGCACTGTGGAGGTCCCGACAGCCCCGGCAAAGCCCGAAGACAACTATGACGGGTACTGTGCGGAGGGGTCCCGGCTGAACCCTGGCCGAGTCGGAGACTCAGTGAAAAGGACTCGCTGAGCTGCGGCTGCAAGTATAAAGGAGCTTGGCTGCGAACTGAGATGAAAGTGCATATACCCGTGGAGCCCAGCCGGAGATCTGGGAAGGCAACCCATGCCCAGGCGTTAAATAGTCCGGGCATGAAGCTCCAAGGCGCTGGACGTTGGTAGCGTTGCAATAAAACTCGTTTTATATGAAGCATATTTTCAGCCTATGGAGACGCCGCCGAACTGGGTGCCCGTCGCTTCTCACGAGTGTCGTCGGCACCTTGTCCGTCCCAATAATATTCATTCCGATCCATCAATAACCACACACTCAGCTTATGTGGCTGACGGCTCGGCGAAGCGATGCTGCCAGCGAATCCGACCAGGCTTGCAGAGGAGCGGCGAGCTGTGCATTCAGACGCAGGTACACGTTGCAGATGTAGCAGCACCGAGTTTGGGAAAGCAGAAGGGTGGATGACCCTTGTTCATGAGCAATATTGGCATGCAGTGGCGCACACCACGTGAAGCCTTCCCGCTACAACAGCATACGTCAGTGCCGATGAGCGACACGGCCGCCCAGTGCCAGTGATTCGGGCGTCGCAGACCACGGCGTGACACGCCCATTAGGTGCGGATGTCAGGGGCTCAGGACCCAGTGGGTTTCTTCTGCAGCTCCCCGCTCTCAGGCCTCTTTCCTTTCTTTTACGCCTACCCCGCCTACCCTGTAAACACTTCCCACAAAACGCACACGTTCGCCTTAAATATGAACCATGTATTGATAGATGACTGGGAACGGGGACCGGCCGCCCTCCGTATCACGGTCGCCCCGCTGGAGGGCGCCACCGTCGCGCCGCCAGGCGACGCTAGTGCTGCATTCCTTCGGCGGGCGCGGCAGCCGGCTCGCCCGCCGCCTCGGCGGCCGGCGGCGCCAGCGCTGCTTCGGGCAGCCGGCGCGGCCCGTACAGCAGCACGTAGGCGCAGTGCCAGTCGCCGCCGCCCGACAGCTTCAGGATGTCCTCCTCGGTGACGGCCGTGACGTTGTCGTCGTCGAACTTGACCCAGCCGCTGGCCAGCCGCGCCCAGCCGACGTAGTGGCCCGAGCTGCTGCTGCGGCCCTGGTGCGTCAGCACCGCCTGCAGCTCGTAGTAGCCGCTGTTGTTGGAGCCCGGGTCTGTCGGGGCGCAGCCCGCGTCAGCCCGGCGGGGAACGGGGCGCCAGCAGCAGCAACACAAGGTAATATACTTTGATCGTGGGATCAAAGTAGCTGATTATTTCAACTTTCGGGTGCTTGGTCCAGCAGCGCCGATCACGACACATATTTCAAAGCGTAGCCTACCTAGGTGTCTGTTAATCAATGGACTAGCGCAACCGTTCCCTGATGGCCACTGAACTGTACAATAGCTATGACCGTATACCGCCCCACACCGAGATGCTTTGTGTACATCTCACTATCACTTCCCTGCTCTTTATGGTACACTCATAAGAATATATCACACAACGCACCGACTCAGGGATGCGTCAATAACTGCATTCCTACCTACAATGCACCATACAGAGCCGGCGCCTGCCTGCTGAGCGGCACAGCGCCTGCCTGTTGAGCGGGCACGGCGCCCGCCTGCTGAGCGGGCACAGCGCCTGCCTGCTGAGCGGGCACGGCGCCCGCCTGCTGAGCGGGCACAGCGCCCGCCTGTTGAGCGGGCACAGCGCCTGCCTGCTGAGCGGGGCCGCCTCACCATCCTCGAAGCTGAAGGGCAGGTAGCTGACGTCCTCCTTGGTGGGCTGGACCTGGCCACCCTTCGTCGGCGCTCTGGCCGTCTCAGCCTTGACGTCCTCCCACGCCTTGAACTTGGTCCGCATGGGCACCAGCCTCTTCTGCAGATCCTCAGAGCACAGGTCGTACGTGTCCAGCATCATTGGGAACTTGACGTCCTTCAGAACCTTGGCATTGACGCCTTCCTTCTCCTGCAAGGCATATAAAATCGATGGTGAATCCAATTCAGGGACAAGAGGCACACATACGTTCGACGAAACAGCATAATTGTCTGCAGTTCCGGCCACAGTACCGTTAGGGCCACCGCCAGTTACTTCAACAGATATAATGCGCTGTGGAAGTACCCTGGCACGTAAGACACAACTCACTCCGACGACGTACACACGGATGGCAAACGAGGTGCGCCAGAGCTGAGCGACCGAAAGCCGCCCGCTCACCCGCTCCAAGCTGCTCTGAAGTGTTCAGATATACATGGGGTCACTGTAACGCGCGGCAGCATGTGTGCCGTACAGCGGCAAGGCATGCCTGATGCCGCTTCGAGCCTCGGATCTCAGTGACCGCTTGTTAGCGGGCCCACCAGTCCCTCCTGCCTTCCCGCAGCGCCGTCTGAGGCGCACAGGACGCCGGTCCACGGCCCGCCCGATCTAACCGCTCGGTCAGACCGGCGACACGGCCGGCCGGCGGCGGAGCCAGACGGCGCACCGGCCCCGGCTGGCTGCCCGCCCTGCCACCGTCAGCCGGACCAGCGCGGCGCGCACCGGCCCACCTTGTAGAAGAAGCGGACGAGCTGGACGGCGAGATAGGCCGGCAGCCGGCTGATGCGGTTCGTCTTGGTGTACGCAGCGTCGCGGTCCAGCGTGGCTGACCGCTTGGTCAGCTGCTCCTGTAACCGCTGCAGGGGGATGGCACAGGGCCGGGTCAGTGACACCCTAGCACGACACCGAGGGACAGTTGGCACACCGCTGTAGGGGAGGGGAGGGGGCGGCACAGGGTCGGGTCAGTGACACCACAGCACGACGCCGAGGAACCAGCCCGAAGTCAGGGGCAAGTCTAACCCTGGAGCGTTACGTCCTGGACACCAGCGCTCGAGCGGTGTCGCCTGCAGTCCCTTGGCGTCGTGCCAGCCCGCCGTGACTGTCTGACCGCAGACGCCAAGGCAGCAGCAGTCGCCGCCGTCCTTACCGGTCCACCCCAACCGGGGCCACGCCAAACTCAAAACCGTCAGGAAAGCAACGGCACAGCTAAACGGGGCGATACCTTGTGTTCTTACGTCATTTTGTGTACCCAGTGCCACGCTGATGTGCACTTCACGGAAAATGCAGTTCAAAAACGGCAAAGAAGGGATACGTCCAAAGCACATTTAGATAATCTCAAGGTGGACTTAACGTTCTGTGATGGACGGATATGTCCGCCCCCGCCCCCCTTCCGACGTCATCTGAACTTTAGCGTGGCCGCCACTTCTAGCCGCAGGTCATTCCAGTCGGCAGTCAGGGCGATTAATGGCGTCTAAGGCAATCTGAACCCACCCCGCCACGAGCGCGTGAAACGGAGGCCGGACGCTCTAATCAACTGGACCACGGGACGGAATCATCAGTGACGAAGGCACAGTACCACGCCGTCAGAGCCACTAGACAAAACGATCACGTGCAAACGGTACCAAGCACGCGCCGGGGAATGACACTCTTTCCTCCTCGTCGCCCTGCAGACCCTTAAAAAGAAGGTCCGACATCGGCAACAGAACATGGTGCGAAGTCGTAGCCTGTTCATTATTACAGTAGGCCTCAAAATGAACTCGCCGAAACCTCAGGATCCGGTGAGATGTTCTGGATATATCACCGGATCAAGTCTCCTATCTCTCTCTATCAAGTCTCCAGCTGTTCCATCCGCGTACTGTGAGGCAGTGTCTGTTTCCCGGTTACCGTGGGACGGTGACTGCTCCACCCGCGTACTTTGGGACGGTGACTGCTCCACCCGCGTACTTTGGGACGGTGACTGCTCCACCCGCGTACTTTGGGACGGTGACTGTTTCCCGGTTACCGTGGGACGATGACTGTTCCACCCGCGTTCTGTGGGGTGGTGAATGTTCCACCTGCGCTTTGTGAGACGATAACTGTTCCACACACGCACTGTACGACGGTGACTGTTCCACACGCGTACTGTGGGACAGTGACTGTTCCATCCGCGCACTGTAGGACAGTAACTGTTCCACCCGCGCACTGTAGGACGGTAACTGTTCCACACACGTACTGTGGGACGGTGACTGTTCCACCCGCGCACTGTAGGATGGTGACTGTCCCACCCGCGTGCTGTAGGACGGTGACTGTTCTACCCGCGTACTGTAGGGTGGTGAATGTTCCACCCGTGCACTGTGGGACGGTGACTGTTCCACCTGCGCACTGTAGGACGGTGACTGTTCTACCCGCGTACTGTAGGATGGTGAATGCTCCACCCCCGTACTGTGGGGCGGGAGCGCCAGTGTCAGCCCCCCCCCCTTCCCCCCCGGCCAGACCTGTCAGTGGTGTCGACAGCGCCGCTCGCTCGCCGGCGGTGTAACCAATGTCAAGGCGTGCAAACCCGATCACACCGTGCAAAGGTGGCTTTGAGCCCCGGGAATACTGGACAATGTCATGGTGTGCAAACCTGAGACGCTGTTGGGCTGACATCTGACCCTGGGCATACTGGGAAGGGGGAGGGGACGAAACCGATGTGGAATTATATCAATCACCTGATCACATTGTGGAAAGATGACATCAAACTCTTGACATATGGGAGGGAGGACGAATCTGACTCGTACTTCTTTCAACATTGCAAATTGATCCGATCAGTGATACCCTGACCGGACTTGCCGAAACGATCATGAAGAGACGTCGCAAGACAGCAACGTTTGTTGGAGTCTTTGTGGTAAAAGCGAACATCGCTTTCAACCGCCAAATCTATTACGCCAAAATCTATTCAATCTATTGATCGTCAAATCTATCATCGCCCCGAATTCCAGTTGCCACCATTCCAACAGATAACAAGCATCAAAGAGGCATCGAAGCTCACTCAAGCCAACACAATCTGTTTGATCGGGAAGCCCAGCACGTGACAGTAACTTACGCGTGCTCCGCCAACGAGCAGGCGCTGGACATAGTCTGCCGATACGCGCGACCAGCTCGCGCTCCTGGCGCAGGGCGGCGTCCCATCTGTAAACTACAACACCAAACACCGCGCGGGCCACGCCGGCGGCCGCCGCGAGCAACGCGGCGGCGGCGGCGGCGCGCAGTCTCACCAGCTTGAGGCCCGTATGCAGATACTTGACGTCCTGCGAGATGAAGCAGCTGAGCTGGAGGAACGTCTCAGTGGACGTCGTGAGCGGCTCGTCCTCCGACTCGACACACTTCAGCTCCGAGCTGAACTCGCCCACAAAGTACTGGTCGATGAGTGAGGTGTACCTGACGGGGGAGGGTGCACCCCATCAGCCGGGCCGGCCCATCCTCACGCCCCCTCGGTCAAGCGACACCCAACACCGCCCAAAACGCTTATGCTTTTTGTTGTTGTTCCGATGTTGTTTGTTGTTGAGAAAAACCCTCCATTCAGCGTGTTAAATCATAAATGGTTACATAGCTGCATGTATTCGCTATCCCTTCGGGAGCAAACTGTAGTGCCGGAGGTGTACCTCTAAAGTGAAACACACACAGGTACACCACTTAGTTATATGCGACTGGCACAGCTCCTGGCTTCGCCCAGTGCCAACACGAACCTCATTCCCCTCTCCTAATCCCTCGCTAGTGTGGACTAGGGATGCATCTTCCTACCAAAATTTCAGCCCACAGTTCATGGTGATTTCAAGTCATGGGAAGTATCCTCAGTTCATTACACTGTACATGGGGACAAACACCGCTCGGATGCGGCGCGACCACTGCACCGTCAAAGCCCGCATTTAAAACAAAATGCGGGCTCTTATATGGTATCTGCTGTGATAAGTAATAAGGGTGAAACCACTCATGAGCCAGTGGCATCCTGGTCGTAGGTTCCATGTTCTTCAGACCTACACGGACAAACTCTATGTTGACATCAAGCCCTCTTTCTATATCGACAGCTTTCACATCTGATCCACCAGTGACTGTAGGCTGTTATTGACAAGTGAATGAGGCTGCAGCAAGAAAATGCACATCATTTCCTTGTAATTTAATTGATCATTGATCTTGACTATGAAGTATGGTTTGAGTTGAGATTAAGAAGGTTTGAGTGCACGTCACCCTCACAATATCACCCAAGCGCCGTGTGCAACTGTGTTTATATAAATGACCCAGTTAACTTCTTTATGAATCCAGGCCAATTTTTGAAAATTTGTATTGCTATTCAGGATTTTTGAGTGTGATATTTTTGCAGTAGTTCAATTTGTGCAATCTGGTCAACAGGCAACATGTGCGCAATGGGTTTTCTGCCACCAGGGCTCCTGCTAAACAACATGTTTCTTACAAGATTGTTTCATACTCATCCGTACATTGAGATTTTTGGATGATCTTAAAACTTCAATACAAAACAAGGTACAATTTTCACGGTAAAATTTTGGACCCACAGCCCGCCAAGTCTCCCCACAACTCGGGCAAAGCCGCGCGGGTCGTTGCGGGCCAGAAGTTGGCGGGTTGGCGGATGGCAAAGCTGCGTCTCTAGTGAGGACACTGAACACCAGTCCGCGTGCTGAGACCCGCTACTGACGCCGCTGACGGTCTCGGTGGGAACGCCACCGGCCGCCTCCGGAGACACTCACATGGAGGCCACCACCCGACCGTCGGCCGCCTCCGGAGACACTTACTTGGAGGCCACCACCTGACCGTCGGCCGCCTCCGGAGACACTTACTTGGAGGCCACCACCTGACCGGCGGCCGCCTCCGGAGACACTCACATGGAGGCCACTACCTGACCG
Organism: Pollicipes pollicipes; assembly: GCF_011947565.3. Classification (NCBI taxonomy): domain Eukaryota; kingdom Metazoa; phylum Arthropoda; class Thecostraca; order Pollicipedomorpha; family Pollicipedidae; genus Pollicipes; species Pollicipes pollicipes. Next base: position 145,350 of record NW_023596225.1, read on the forward strand.
TCGGCCGCCTCCGGAGACACTTACTTGGAGGCCACCACCTGACCGGCGGCCGCCTCCGGAGACACTCACATGGAGGCCACCACCTGACCGTCGGCCGCCTCCGGAGACACTCACATGGAGGCCACTACCTGACCGGCGGCCGCCTCCGGAGACACTCACTTGGAGGCTACCACCTGACCGGCGGCCGCCTCCGGAGACACTCACTTGGAGGCTACCACCTGACCGTCGGCCGCCTCCGGAGACACTCACTTGGAGGCTACCACCTGACCGGCGGCCGCCTCCGGAGACACTCACTTGGAGGCTACCACCTGACCGTCGGCCGCCTCCGGAGACACTCACTTGGAGGCTACCACCTGACCGGCGGCCGCCTCCGGAGACACTCACTTGGAGGCTACCACCTGACCGTCGGCCGCCTCCGGAGACACTCACTTGGAGGCCACTACCTGACCGTCGGCCGCCTCCGGAGACACTCACTTGGAGGCCACTACCTGACCGGCGGCCGCCTCCGGAGACACCTACTTGGAGGCCACTACCTGACCGTCGGCCGCCTCCGGAGACACTCACTTGGAGGCCACTACCTGACCGTCGGCCGCCTCCGGAGACACTCACTTGGAGGCCACTACCTGACCGGCGGCCACCTCCGGAGACACTTACTTGGAGGCCACTACCTGACCGTCGGCCGCCTCCGGAGACACTCACTTGGAGGCCACTACCTGACCGTCGGCCGCCTCCGGAGACACCTACTTGGAGGCCACTACCTGACCGTCGGCCGCCTCCGGAGACACTTACTTGGAGGCCACTACCTGACCGTCGGCCGCCTCCGGAGACACTTACTTGGAGGCCACTACCTGACCGGCGGCCGCCTCCGGAGACACTTACTTGGAGGCCACTACCTGACCGGCGGCCGCCTCCGGAGACACCTACTTGGAGGCCACTACCTGACCGTCGGCCGCCTCCGGAGACACTTACTTGGAGGCCACTACCTGACCGTCGGCCGCCTCCGGAGACACTCACTTGGAGGCCACTACCTGACCGGCGGCCGCCTCCGGAGACACTCACTTGGAGGCCACTACCTGACCGGCGGCCGCCTCCGGAGACACTTGGAGGCCACTACCTGACCGGCGGCCGCCTCCGGAGACACTTACTTGGAGGCCACTACCTGACCGTCGGCCGCTTCCGGAGACACTTACTTGGAGGCCACTACCTGACCGTCGGCCGCCTCCGGAGACACTCACTTGGAGGCCACTACCTGACCGTCGGCCGCCTCCGGAGACACTCACTTGGAGGCCACTACCTGACCGGCGGCCGCCTCCGGAGACACTCACATGGAGGCTACCACCTGACCGTCGGCCGCCTGCGGAGACACTCACATGGAGGCCACTACCTGACCGGCGGCCGCCTCCGGAGACACTCACTTGGAGGCTACCACCTGACCGTCGGCCGTCTTCTCCTGCTTGGCAGCCAACTTTTGCTGGAGCATAATCAACAGCTGCGTCCAGCACTCGTTGGCGTCCTGGAATACAAACAAATATGAAGAGTCATGACGGAGACCGTGGGGCTGAACCTGTTTCTTCTTTGGTACAAGGGCACCATAGCAGTACTTCTTCTCAAACGAATCAGATTACCATGTTGCTCAAAACTGCCCCACTTAATGTGATGCCTGCCATGCCGCTTGGGCTCGACCGTTTGTACGCTACCAGGCCTCGTAACTTGTTCACAAACACAGCGCACATTTTGTCAATTTAGGTTACGTCATCGCCACAAAGCCGCGTTTTGTTTCGAACTATTCATATATCTACCACACACGCCGCAAACTTCACAACAGGCTTTCAGGATCATAAGGCGGGCCAGAGCTGGACGTTCGTCCGCTGCCACCGCCGGCGGTCTGTCCCCCGTCACCGCCAGTCGTCCGCCCTCTGCCCCCACCAGCGGTCTGTCCCCTCCCACCGCCAGCGGTCCGTCCCCCGTCACCGCCAGTCGTCCGCCCTCTGCCCCCACCAGCGGTCTGTCCCCTCCCACCGCCGGCGGTCTGTCCCCCGTCACCGCCAGTCGTCCGCCCTCTGCCCCCACCAGCGGTCTGTCCCCTCCCACCGCCGGCGGTCTGTCCCCCGTCACCGCCAGTCGTCCGCCCTCTGCCCCCACCAGCGGTCTGTCCCCTCCCACCGCCGGCGGTCTGTCCCCCGTCACCGCCAGTCGTCCGCCCTCTGCCCCCACCAGCGGTCTGTCCCCTCCCACCGCCAGCGGTCCGTCCTCATCAGCCCGCCCCCCAGCGCCGGCGGAGCCCCATCCCCTCCCACCGCCAGCGGTCCGTCCTCATCAGTCCGCCCCCCAGCGCCGGCGGAGCCCCATCCTCTCCCACCGCCAGCGGTCCGTTCTCATCAGTCCGCCTTCCAGCGCCGGCGGAGCCCCATCCCCGTCCGCGACGCCCACCTGTTGCACGAAGCCGCCTTGCTCGCCCCGCTCGGCGAAGCGTGGGAACGCCGTGTGCAGCACGTTCAGCATGATGATGGGCGGCACCGAAGCCACGTTCTCCATGCTGGCGTAGAGGTCGCGGAGCGCAGCCGTCACCGCCTGGCCGTACCCGCCCTCCGTGCCTGCCGACAGGTTAGTCAGAACGGGCGTGACGCACCAACGCCGCTTGGCGTAGCCACGGTGGGGCGCTGGACGGGTGTGTGTGAACAGTTTAGTTCCTTAGCATGTTTTGGACGCCGCTGCACCGCTGGACAACGGTTTTTACAAATCACGTGGAAATGTCAGACCTGTTTCGCCGCTGCAGGCCCTGTCGTTGTACAGTTGAAGCAACAGCAAATGGACGAATCAGCTCCCAACAACTCTGCTTTTACGCCAAACACTGCCGAAGTCACTCCAGCGCTATCCCTACAGTCCGGTCGTGCGCTGGTCCCTCCCCTGCCAGTCCGCACACCAATAACGACGCAAGCCAGTGCGCCAAGTACACAGGCGGACAGCGCTGCAGTAGGCGACCCTGTCTCTGTATCGGCCGGCTTCATCTGCCGGCGGCGCTCCGAGCAGGCCGCTCACCGTATCCGCTCTTGAACTGGCGCAGCCCGTCGGTCAGCTCGGGCACGGTCTTCAGGCACTGGACGGTGGCGTTCATGTAGCAGGTGTTGCCGAGGTTGGTGAGGCCGGCCGGCATCTCGAGCGCCGTGGCCAGCTCACTCTCCGTCATGTCCTCCACGAACTTGGTGCGCTCTGCCGGCACCTGGGCAATGTCCTCCTCCTTGCTGCCCATCATCAGCAGCGTGGTGCCCTGCGCAGGGCAAGAGGTCAGGTCAGCGGGCCACACTGCCTGCCGACGCCGCCCACTGCCCATGGTCACGTCACATAGCTGGCATCAGCCAGGCCTGGGGCCACCACTGGTGCCATATGGACCCAGAACACAGGCTTTCAAGAGAATGTTCCACATTTGAACATATCAAAACAAGCACCAGATGTGATGAAATAAGCTCACTTTTCACAATGCCATCATTTTTAAGACCTATGCACCTCTACTTTCCGAGCTACATGCCCGCGAAAATGGGGAAAGGTTTATTGGGGAGAGCGTTTCAAATCACATGGGCATTCATAACATTACAATGCCATTCAAATTCTGTCATTTCATAGGCCATGTGATGACCATGTCAAAAAAGTGACATCAAGGCTTTCATATATGACACTCATGAGCACTATTTCCAGATATAATGGCTGTCCATTGGCCCTCAGTTGGTGTTGTGCAGGGTACAATGATGTAATGAGCCATGACACATCAGTGTATTACTTGACAGATAGTTGTGCTGTCTAAAGCAGTCTTTTCCATTTGAAAAGTATACCAATAGTTATCAGTGAGCTTGTTACACCATATTTGATGTTTGTTTCAATGTATTCGACTGTGAAACATTTCCCTGCAGCAAATATGTTCATAAATACATCAATGTTTGGTTACATCATCTCACCTCACACAACTTTGATTGAAAACCAATTCATGGCTGTTATATCCGGAAATGGTGCTCATTAGCATCTGATATGAGCAGCCTGAGAACTTCAATTTTTAGTGTTAACTGCCACAAAACTTATGGAATGGCAAGATTCAAATGACATTATTTTAACATCATGGATGGCTGGGTGGTTTTGAAGTAGTTTCCCTGAAATAGTCCCCCAATCTTCATGGGAGTGCAGCTCAGGAACTAGACAGGTTTTGGTTTTAAACAGGCCACGGCTGTGAACTGCACTGAATGACAATCAAGATGGCTCTTTCAGTTTAAAACCCCAAATAAATGTGCAACACTTCCTTTAAGTTGGATAACTGGCAGCCATAATCCAACTTTTTCCCTGGACATGGATAATGGTCATGAATCACAATTCAAAGCAGAGAACCTCACATCTTTCAGTTTGACATTGTCCCAGGACTCTGTTTTCAGTGTCATGCCCTTCAGCATGATCTTCTGCCGATCAGGCTGTACCCCAGTCAGTGCAAACAGCTGTGCACGGAACAGCATTGGCTCTTCATCTGTGTTCAGCTCCACATCCTTGAACAGTTCTTTGCCCCATTTCACTTTCACTGCAAACAAAGAGGGACAGCTGAATTACAACATCCTTTAGATGCATGCACATTTTTCACTGTCATCTACTGACTGACTTTAAGGTCAGGGTATACATTGCTAACTCATGTTAAAAAGGAGCTTTGCACATCAATTGTCGTTTTTAAGGCAGAACATATCGTAATTAATCGTACAACAGGTCATCTAAACTCTTACCTTGGAACTTAAATAACTACGACAGCGAACACCCGACCGCCGCAAACACGCAGCAACCGCGACCCCGGCACCATTGCTACGCGTGATTACAACATAACTGCATGATCACAACATTACTGTGCATCAAGAACCATAAAAATGTACAAGGCCAAGGTAACAAGAATCCAATGAAACCTGTTTCTTGCATATCAAAGCAGTCCTTCCATATTGCTTGTAGATTGGTCAACATGGTGTGGAAATATGACATTTTGGGGCGGGAATGAAAAGCAAAATGAGAATATGGTGGCTAAACAAAACTTCCTAATACAGCACACATATAGCATGGAACATGTATGCCAATGGGACACTGCATTGGGGGTTAGGTTAGGTTAGGTTAGGTTAGGTTAGGCTAGGCTAGGCTAGGCTAGGCTAGGCTAGGCTAGGCTAGGCTAGGCTAGGCTAGGCTAGGCTAGGCTAGGCTAGGCTAGGCTAGGCTAGGCTAGGCTAGGTTAGGTTAGGTTAGGTTAGGTCAGGTCAGGTCAGGTCAGGTCAGGTCAGGTCAGGTCAGGTCAGGTTAGGCTAGATTGTTAGGTTAGGTTAGGCTAGACTAGATAAGGTTTGGCTAGGTAAGGCTAGGTTAGGTTAGGTTAGGTCAGGCCAGTTTAGGCTATGTTCTGGACTATTCTGGCCTGTCCATTTCATAAATGTACCTAGACGCGATAAGAAACGTTTTTCATAGCATTGTGATTGCAACCTTGGCCCCGTACATTTGCTATAGTTCTTGATAAGCAAGAATATTGTAATTATGCAATGGTAACGCAGAAATGGCAGTGGGGTGCATGCATCGCTTGGGAGCCTGCTATCGTAGTTATTAAAATTTGAAAGTAGGAGCATGAATCTACCTGTTTTATGATTATTTATGATATGTTCCACCTTAAACATGACAAATGATGTACAATTATTTTTTCTAACATTAGGTACCAATGTGTGCCTACACCTAATGCACCTCATGCTAAATATGGGGGTATCTCAATGATGTCACAAAACACAGAATGGTAGCTGGCAGTGGCCTTACTTACCTGTAAAGCTAGGCATGCTTCAAATGTGAATATCTGTGGTAAGCCCTTTCAGTTCTCTTGAACAGTCGGTGGTATCTGAAAAGTGCCTCTGTTAAACAAAACCTGGAGACAAGGTGGATGTTTAATGGAAGTGATAATGCTTGCATGTCATAAACAATGCTTTCCTATAGGCTGCCATTGATACCTATGCAACATCTGTGTACTGAGCCCAGCATTTGCATATGTTGAACACAAGCCAGGACAAATTACTCAGTTTTTAATAAAGCTTGTTTGAAAAATAGTGAGGGCATATTTCACTCAAGAATACTAAGTACAATGTTTTCTTTACAACATCATAATTCTCTGAAACATCCACTACCCATTCACTAAAATTGGCAGCAACTGTGCACCAAACAAGATTTCACATCAGGTGCATGCACATTGTATATGCGTATCAATATCAGTTGTACACACACAGCTTCATTGTTGTCCCTACATTTGACATACTTTAAGTAGCACACCTTTGTCACTCTGAGCAACATTTTGATGCACACAATGAAAACAATATTCAGCATAAGGTAAATACCCACAGCAGTAATTTCTGCCAAACCATCAGTTGTGTGGCACAAAAGATGTGCAAAAGTGATATAATTGCTGCTATTGATCCTTCATTGGTACAATTCAAAACTTCTGCCCATTAAATAAAATTTCCCTCCGTTTTACAAGCGTGTGGAGATAACCGCTTTGGAAAGTTGAATAAATCAAATGTCAGGAGCTGCCAACAACATTGGACGGATTAAATACACTTAACGTGTTCTCTATATATGCACATTTTTTACCTCCACAAGTGGCGCTGATTGTCCTCTCCAGCTCTCCGCCGAGCACCTAGGCACCCGACACAAAGCCCTAGAGTCCCGACACCGATATCGCGAAAAACACGAATACACAACGAAACAAATGCACCGGGAGATGACTGGCAATTCGCCCACCTTTTCAGCCTATACGTTCGTGTGGCGTAACATATTCATACACGGCAGGTATTGTAACAGCTAACTGTGCCATGTTCTCATCGAGGAATGCCATCTACGCATTAATTACGATAATTTAGCATAATATGTGTGTCCTCCACCTCAAAATAGTTACCATATTTTGATATATAGATAAATAATTATTTACTGCGTTTAAATCTATTTCAGTTTCACGAAGCAAAAAGGGAAATTGGTGTGTTATTCCGTATCACCAGCTGACTACAATATTGAATTAGCACACCATCTATAATATAACAAAACTATGGTTGGTGCCTTTGAGCTTGATTGTCGCGTGGGCGGCGCGTTAAGCGGGAATAGTTAAGCGGCCGGTACAATCTGTAGGCGGCTCCGTGCCACTCATGCTGCGAGGTTATGCGGCTGGTCGGCACAAAACATTCGCCAGTCGATACGTTATGGTCGACAACCTCTACTCTTCAGAACAGCTTGTCCTCGGCTTTGCCCCTGCTTAAGAAATGGATATACGGCCCCACGCCGACACGAGCCTGCTGATCGTTGCTGGCGGTGTCTGACTGGCGTATAGGTCCTTATCGGCTCAGGGGGGTTTGGATCAGTGCGCAGCGCCCTCTGGCTGGCATTGGGATATCCAGCGCGCAGGGCCGGGGCCTCCGAATACCGCTTCCAGTCGGCCTCCCGGACCCTTCGGTCATTCAGATCGGGCCTTCAATTGTGTGTCCCGGGAGACCCCTCGGAGCCTAAAGGTGGAAGGAGGGGAGACACGTGCCTTCTGTGCGTCCCCCCCCCCCCCGCCTTCGCCGCTGCAGGAGGCACATGGCTGCTCCTATATGGCCTAGTCGAACATTTGACATTCGAAATCGCGTGTGTGTGTCGATCGTAATCCAGCGATAACAGTTATGGAAAGTTACCTCGCCTTAACTCGCAACTCCCGGTGCCGCCGCTGTTTGCGTGCATTTGGATGGTTTTGAAAACAAAAATTTCCTTTTAAGAAATAACATCGGATCTAACCCCATGTGCCCTCATCACCTTTCAAAAACCTTTACTGAACTCCACCCATGCAGTTCGAGTTGTGAGGGTGAGAGGTGCATTTAGCTGCACAGACTTCGAAGGGCGCAGGATACAATAAATACGCGAGCGAGGCCAAAACTGATGTACCTTCCGTTTTGTCCTCTATATTCTGAGAGTGGTGGGAAGGCGTCAGCGGAGGCGTTAGGGAAAGAGCGGCGGGTGTGGATGGTGTGCGAAGTAGGGCGCACATGTGTATCCCTTATATTTATAAATCTAGGGTTCATAGTAGATGCACCGACTGCTTATATATCAGGGGATGCACGTGTGTATTTTAAGTAGAATTAACATTCTTTTAGATATGCTGCTGCGATCGTAACACTGTTCCTGAATGCATTTACGTATGTTGAGCAAGTTACTTTATGCTACATGTCTTATAGGAGCATGACGCAGTGTCCTTTCATTGGGGGACTCATGCCATCTAACTTTGATGGGGATGTGAACCAAATTCTGGGGTGAACATGTTTCTTGTGTCTTGAACACATAGTTAGCCTTTTTTTGCCAACTCAGCCCCAAAATTATTTTACAAGGATGCAACCATGGATGAGAGAGCCATTAAGTACTTGTGGGCCACAGGGTTGTATATGTACATTGTAATTATGTACCATCTTGTATATGGCTAAATGTTTGGATGGTGATTTGCCAGCCTATATATTTTTGGGTAGGTAAGTGTAAGGAGCCACAGTTTTGCTATGTTTCCTAAGACCACCATGGGTCTGCCAGGTTTTGAGTTCCTGCAGTATTATGTTTTCAGGTTTAACAGAGTAGATAACTGCAGTTGATACCAACATTAAGTGATGATTTTCATTCCAGCCAATATTTTTGGGGGATTATATGTAACAGGATGGCAAAATGGTAAAGGTCAATTGGACATGCAGGATGACCAGGTGCAGGTCGCAATGAATGGGACCATGCTGTAATGTCCACATGGGGAAAGGACAGAACCAAATAATGACAGAGAACAGCAGAGAAAATGTGGTAGAAAACATGATCAGCAAGGACAGGCCAAAGGACTACACAGAGGACAGAGCAGAGGACTGGATACAGAACAAGGGAGAACAGGGTGGGGTTGAGAAAGGGCAGAGCAGAGAACATGATGGGATATTCTGCACTTTGCCCCAGGCTGGGGCAGGGTAGATGTCATGATTGGGGTTGGCTGGAATCTCTTGATTATTTTCCTGTTTGTCATGTTGTGTTCATTTAAAACAGCCTCAATTTCAGGGTTTTGGTGCTAAATGGCAGCTCACTTCTTGCGGGGTGTTCACATCAGTGAGCGGGCCATTCAGTACGCTGTGGGTGTTGCTGGTGGCTGCATTTTTGGTGGATACCTGCTTCCACATGGATTCTTCATTGAAAAATACAAGAGATTTCTTCAGGCATACAAGTGAGCAACCACCAAGCTAAAGGGATGAGTGAAAGGGAAGTTAAGGTGACTTACCATGGCAATGGAAGGTCATGGTAGGTCACCTTAGATGGTTTATCACTCATCTGTATGTGTTGTGCACAAGGTGTTCTTAAATACTGCCTCCATGCAGGTCTGCCATGGCTCGTGTTGTGCTGCTGCCATCTACTGGGAGAATCGGCGTGGTGGCTGCCCCGATCCCGCCCAGACAGGCAGAGGCCTCTAGGCTCCCTGTGGGGTCCCTGGCTCCTCGTCCCACCCCAGCTCCCGCACATCCCTGCCTGTCCAGTCTCCCTATGGGAGTCCCCGGCTCTTGGCCCCGCCCCAGCTCCCTCACATCCCCACCTGCCTGGGCTCTCTGTGGGGTCCCCAGCTCTCGGTCCCGCCCCAGCTCCCGCACATCCCTGCCTGTCTAGTCTCCCTATGGGAGTCCCTGGCTCTTGGCCCCACCCCAGCTCCCTCACATCCCCACCTGCCTGGGCTCTCTGTGGGTTCCCTGGCTCTCAGTCCCGCCCCAGCTCCCTCACATCCCCACCTGCCTGGGCTCTCTGTGGGGTCCCCGGCTCTCGGTCCCGCCCCAGCTCCCTCACATCCCCACCTGCCTGGGCTCTCTGTGGGTTCCCCGGCTCTCGGTCCCGCCCCAGCTCCCGCACATCCATGCCGGTCTAGGCTCCCTATGGGAGTCCCCGGCTCTCGGCCCCGCCCCAGCTCCCGCACATACCCGCCTGCCTGGACTCCATGTGGTGTAAACTGGTGCATGATTGAATTGATTCTCCTCGTCACACATATTTTTTGTCACCACATTATCTAAAACAAACAAAAAGTTGTGATCTGACAAGCATTTCAACCAAAAAACTTCAATGGCACTTCCTCTCCAGCCCTTATCTTATGGACTGAAATATTGCAATCATGAAAGTACCACCACTTTCTGCTTGCTTCAAATGTGGCCTGCACGAACCTACAACAACGCATAATCATTACTGGCATCAAAAGAAAACTTGTGAACTGGGATGATTCCAAACGAATCTGGGCATATTAACCAAAAACGATTTGCTGGTGGTCCTGATTGCTTTTAAAAGGAGTGCTTGCGGTAATCTCCCATTTCTTGCTGCTCCGCACTCTCTCGCAGCTCCGACATAGCGACATGTCGTGGCCCGTGTTTGTCCATGTTTTGTCGTGTTTTACTTCAGTTTTGCGAAGGCGTGTCGCAGGACACGATGCAGCTCCAGCTGACCCTCGGTCGTGAGTCATAGTCTGTTAGTGCGCTCCAAAATGCAGAACGTGATTAGGCTATCTTTACAAAATTTCTAAGGAACTGGAACTAAAAAGCATGATTCCTTGGCCGCCACCTCGCAGTGAATTCATGCTGTTTAGTATCATTGGTTTTGGATCGGCCGTGGATATTTAGTTCATCCACTGTCCACACCGTTATCGCCCAACTCGCAGGTTATGCGTCAAGTGATGCTATTTCGCGCCATGTCGGCCTCCTTGATCCTAGACATTGGTCTTGCGAAATGTCGGATCATAGATTATGTAACATTTGCGAGTTTCGGGCTACCTTATCACCGCGGACGTCGCCATTATTTTCGTCATTGTCATCACCCGTCCATGGTCTGTATCGTTCTTCGCGGCAGCATCCACCTGATCTCGGTCAACCCTGTCCATCTGGCCGTACTCTTATGCGCCCCTGACCCGTGACCCTGGCTCGTGACCCCTGGGCGCCGGCTGACCTGAGGCTGACCTCCGCAAGGGATGGCCTGCCCGTGCCGCTGAGCCCGCAGCTGCGACGCCACGTGGACGCCGTGCTGGACGACGCGGCCGTCGATGCCGAGGAGCGGCAGCAGCTGCGCTTCTTCACGGCGTTCGGTGCCGACCCGGCGCACGCCGGCGAGACGGGCCTGCGCTGGGGCGCCGTCGTCGGCCTGCCGCAGACGTTCGCCTTCGCCAACGCCGAGGACGTGGCTGCCAGCGGATTTGTGGTCAGTGGGTGACGCTGGGAGGCTGACCTGACCCGCGAGGGTGGGTGACGCTGGAACGCTGACCCAGCCCGCGGGGGTGGGTGACGCTGGGAGGCTGACCCCGCCAGCGTGGGTGGGTGACGCTGGAAAGCTGACCCAGCGCGCGGGGGTGGGTGACGCTGGGAGGCTGACCCAGCCCGCGGGGTGGGTGACGCTGGGAGGCGGACCCAGCGCGCGGGGGTGGGTGACGCTGGGAGGCTGACCCAGCGCGCGGGGGTGGGTGACGCTGGGAGGCTGACCCCGCCAGCGGGGGTGGGTGACGCTGGGGGGCTGACCCCGCCAGCGGGGTGGGTGACGCTGGGAGGCTGACCTGACCCGCGGGGGTGGGTGACGCTGGGAGGCTGACCCCGCCAGCGGGGTGGGTGACGCTGGGAGGTTGACCTGACCCGCGGGGGTGGGTGACGCTGGAGGCTGACCCCGCCAGCGGGGTGGGTGACGCTGGGGGCTGACCTGACCCGCGGGGTGACGCTGGGAGGCTGACCTGACCCGCGGGGGTGGGTGACGCTGGGAGGCTGACCTGACCCGCGGGGTTGGGTGACGCTGGGAGGCTGACCTGACCCGCGGGGTTGGGTGACGCTGGGAGGCTGACCTGACCCGCGGGGTTGGGTGACGCTGGGAGGCTGACCTGACCCGCGGGGGTGGGTGACGCTGGGAGGCTGACCTGACCCGCGGGGTTGGGTGACGCTGGGAGGCTGACCTGACCCGCGGGGGTGGGTGACGCTGGGAGGCTGACCCCGCCAGCGGGGTTGGGTGACGCTGGGAGGCTGACCTGACCCGCGGGGGTGGGTGACGCTGGAACGCTGACCCAGCCCGCGGGGGTGGGTGACGCTGGGAGGCTGACCCAGCCCGCGGGGTGGGTGACGCTGGGAGGCTGACCCCGCCAGCGGGGTTGGGTGACGCTGGGAGGCTGACCTGACCCGCGGGGGTGGGTGACGCTGGGAGGCTGACCTGACCCGCGGGGTTGGGTGACGCTGGGAGGCGGACCCAGCGCGCGGGGTGGGTGACGCTGGGAGCCGACCAGCGTGCGGGGGTGGGTGACGCTGGAGCGACCGAGGGTGACGCTGGCGACCAGCCCGCGGGTGGGTGACGTGAAGGCACGCGCGGCGGGGTGGTGACGGTGGGAGGCTGATCCCACCGGCGGGTGGATCACCTGGGAGGCTGACCTGGACCGCGGGGTGGGTGACGTGGGGGTGATCCAACCGGCGGGTGGATGCCGCTGGGAGACTGGCCGTCGGGGCGGGAGTCGACCGTCAGGGGCGGGAGTCTGTCTGTTATGGACGGGGAGTCTGGTCGTCAGGGCGGGAATCTGTCTGTTATGGACGGGGGATCATGGTCGTCAGGGGTGGGCGAGGATGGCCGCTCGAACAACTCCGAGAGACAGCCTAATCAGTTGCGACTTCAGAATCATCACTGCTGCCAGCCAGCCAGCAAATTGTATTGTGTCATCGGATGAAGTCATGTTTGGTCTTTATCGACACCTTGCCGCCTTGAATTGTGGGGCCTGGGCAGTCGTACAGTTCCTGACAATTGCCATGACTGGCTACATCACGCGGCCCCGCGTTTTTGCTTGTCGACTTTGTGGCTGTAAACTGCAGTGCAGAGTTCTGTGCACATATGTTCAGACCTGTCTGCACCATATGGTGGCCTCTCCCCAGGTGCGCTGCCCGCCATGTGTGGTGAGCCTCACACCGGCCCTGACCGCCGTCTTTGTCGGCCAGGTGGGTGGCCAGAAGGTGGCCTGGCAATCACGCGAGGGCGCCCTGCTCAGTCACGGCCTGTGCCTGTCGCCGGCCGGACAGCGGTTCGCCATCGCCCGCGAGCTGAGTCTGGCCCGCGCCTCACACGTGTACGCCGACGGCGCCATCGGCACTGGCGCCTTCTTCGTCACGTATTCGCTGGGACGTGCCACCAACCGGCGCATGGGCTTCGCACAGCGCCCTCTGGTGAGCTGGGGCGGTGAGGGCCGGCACCGAGGGAGACAGAGACAGGGGCGGGGACGGAGACAGAGACAGGCACGTAGATAGAGTGGTGAGCAGGGACAGAGACAGAGACCGAGACCGAGACAGAGACAGAGACCGAGACCGAGACCGAGACAGACCGAGACCGAGACCGAGACCGAGACAGACAGAGACAGGGGCAGGGACAGAGACAGACACAGGAACGTAGATAGAGACGGGAGCAGGGACAAGGACAGAGACAGACACAGGAACGTAGATAGAGACGGGAGCAGGGTCAGAGGCAGAGACAGGGACAGGGACAGAGACAGAGACAGACGCAGGAACGTAGATAGAGACGGGAGCAGGGACAGAGACAGGGACAGAGACAGAGACAGAGACAGAGATGGGGGTGGGGACAGAGACAGACAGAGGAACGTAGATAGAGACGGGAGCAGGGACAGAGGCAGAGACAGGGACAGAGACAGGGACAGAGACAGAGACAGACACAGGAACGTAGATAGAGACGGGAGCAGGAGCAGAGGCAGAGACAGGGACAGAGACAGACACAGACACAGACACAGGAACGTAGATAGAGACGGGAGCAGGGACAGAGACAGGGACAGGGACAGAGACAGAGATGGGGGTGGGGACAGAGACAGACAGAGGAACGTAGGTAGAGACGGGAGCAGGGACAGAGACAGAGACGGACAGGGACAGAGACAAGCTTGGGAAGAGGAGGAAGGGTTATTGGCGTTCAGAATGCAGCTATGAGCCTTGTGTTTTCCCGGCCGTCTTTCAGCGGTCGCAACCATCGCACGGATTGCGTCATGTCTGTGGGGGACGGTGAGCGGTGTGCGGGTCGAGAGTCGCGGGTATGGTGCGCACCAGCGAGGGAGGCCGCTGTGCCGATGGGGCGTGTTTCCTTGGCATTCAGAAATGGCGTCGCATTGTCAGTGTCTGGCTTAGCATGGCCACCAGCGCCAGGCTGCGTGTGTGCATGGTGTGGCGCCGCGCCTGGAACCTCCTGCCCTGATCTGCCCCTCACGCGACCTCTCCGGCGGGGACCTGCCCCTCTTCTGACCCTCTGACCCTGGCGGCTGACCCCTGTGACTTCCAGGTGCTGCGGCTTATGCTGTACACGTTGGTGTCGCTGTTCGGCATAGCGCTGTGGACGACGGTGACGGACCTGGTGCAGCACTACCGAGACAGCCAGGCTGACCAGGCTGCCGCCCAGCTCGGGGCCACCTACGCCTGGGGCGGTGTCGAGTTCTATGAGAAGGTGAGTTAGAAGGTGCTGGAGGAGGCGGCGGGGCCCGTCCGTCGGAACTCACACTCTTGTGGCGTTCGCTTCGGCCACTGCGGCGCACAGTGGTGTGGTGTGTGAAGGAAACTCAGCCAGTCTTGCAGCGCTGATGCGCGCCTCTTGCCAGGCTGACGGGTCCTGTGCTGATAATGCAATATCGGTCTGGTGCGATTTTCGCCTGTATGTGGGCCTCTTCCAGTGTGATCTTGAGCAGTGCGCGTTATCGTGTGGCCTGCCGCTGAGGAGGCGCGTGTGGCGTCTGTAGTCTGCATCATCCAATCGGCGCGACACTGGGTCGTCCCGCGGCGCGCCGTTCTGACGGGGCCGGACGCCTCCCCGCCGCCGCCAGATGCTGGAGCGTAACCGTGCGCTGCGCCGGCTGCTGGGTGACGCCGGCGAGCGCCAGTACTCGGCCTACGGAAACGAGCTGTACATGCTGCGAACGCCGCGCATGCCCGTCACCGAACGGCTGGAGACGCTGCGCGCGTACTGTGAGCGCCACCACCCGCGCGACGAGGTGGCGCCACCGGCCACCGGCCCGGACGCCGAGGTGGCGCCACCGGCGACCTAGTGGCCCCTCCGCCTTCGGCCAGCCGGCGGTGGTGATGGGGCGTGCGCGTGGACGGATGTGTGTTAGCTGCGTATGAGGGGGGATGAAGATGAAAGTCGTGCAGATGAGCGCTCTGGGGCTCATTTTTGCGGATACATGGCGAAGCTCGGTCGCGTTTTTGCATTGCGCCGGTTCAGCGACATTTGGCAATGCTATGTGCATCGTGTCCTTGTCACAGGTAACAGGTTACGCTTACTCGCATGTTCATCACATTTTTGGAATATGCCGTGATTAAAGAATAACTATTTAAAATGGCGCTATTGGGTCTGCTTTAATATGACCGCGGTGTGTCACAGTTATGGGTTTGGGAGGGGTAGGTTCAGTGAGAGGCATCTGCCTACCTAGCGACATCCGTCTGCCTGGCGGCATCCGCTTGCCTCCTTACCTTCGTTCATATTAAAAATCGCCCATGCGACGTTGCATGAAAGTAAACTAGGCGCAAGCACATTTTCCTGTCCCAGCTCCACAGATTAAACGCCTGTATCGCAGCGATCGCCGTGAAAAAACAGTATCTGCAGTCGGAACTGCATCCACTCTCTCATATGCTCCGGTGCAATCGTGATAATTGGCAGCGGACTGCAGGCCCCGGTGGACAACGTGACGGTGATTTGTGATACCAGTAATTTTAACGAGTCATTTCACTTCCCATTTCATTTCATTCCAGAAATACTTCAGCTTTTATTCGACGTAATTCATTTTAAGGTGCTCAGTTGTCTAGCTCCGCTCCCCGCCAGCGACGCGGGGCCCTACCGACACGTATTGCTGCGCTTTTTGTAGTAGGCTGTGAATGGAAAACTTCACGAGTGGCGATGGGAGAACGTCACATCTTGATGACGTCACACTTGAGAGGGGCCCGGCCCAATACCATCCAGTCGCGCTGTATGGGCGGGAAGCGCCGTGGTTGCACGTACACGTTCTACGGATGCACGCTTTACAAGTAAAAGCCTGACGTAAAACTTGCGTATTTCAGGCGAGCGCATGTACATAACAGGATCTGGATGCGTAGATCCTTGATATCGATCGAAGGCATCCTACGTAATTCAAAGAAATCCAGTGATGATAATCTAAGATAAGTCAGAAAGAACAAAATGTGATCAGACGGTGCAATCTTCGACATTGTTCTATTTCACCGGGGAATATTTGCCGCAGCTACCGTTTAATTAATTCGTTCAGCCACCATCTGAGAGTGTGTTGAAAACCGGATATTTTCTGGCCAAAGACTTAGAATATATCCTAGGCGTAGAATATTCCAGATTTATCGATTGCACGCTCCGGAACTAAATGAGTTTATTGCTTTATTACCGTCGCCGCCGCGAGCCCGTTGATAAAAATTCCAATCCGGCTATCTCAGTCCAAAACTACCAATCAAAGCGAAACGTTCTCTTCAAAGCAACCGGTCTAGAACGTTAAAGTCTGATAGGAAGCGTCACGCAAAGGATGCTTAAATAGCCTAATGCAAAACACGTTATTCAGTTCAAAAGAACCCATCTACTCTCCAATGCGTGTTCTCGCAAAGCGTTTTTCAGGCGCCAAGGAGTGATTTGTTCAGTCTGTGTGTGTGTGTGTTCAAGGAACTGGCTGGTGTGCTCACGGTAGTATGTATGACTTATCATTTCCTATTCCCTTTGGTTTTAATGGTGAGCTCTTCCACATCTTAAGACCGGAACAATTCGGACAAGCATATGTGTGCCAATCAGGTCAATGTGGTGAGGGGTTTTATATGGTGTGTAAAATATGAGTTCTTTGCGTTCTTTGCGTATCCGATACATTTTTTACGACCAAAAACAAAGCCCAGATTGACGACTGACACCAGCCGCCTGCACCGATAGCGACAGTCGTCCGACAATGACCACCAAAACATCAGCCGTGTCGAACGCGCCTGACGCGAGAGCCGTGGTTCGGCCTGCAGCCCGCCTCACGGCCGCCAGCTGAGGTCTCCATGGCAACACTTCACAGGTCGCGCACATAAACTCACTTTCTTCACTCCCAAAGCTGCACGCGTCCAACAACGTCGGAGCATCACAACATCGACCTGCGTCGACCATCGAAACCTGGTTTTGACGGTCGACATAAAATGAAATGATAGTGATGCCCAACGGCAGCATCCTCCGCCAAGGCATAGCGGGGAGACGTATTAGGGCAGTGCTGTCGTTTCCTGCTCAGAAGGGTGGGATTACAACTCTATTGCGTTGAGAGGAAAGTGATTCCAACTGGGGAAGAAACTTTTGGTGTATTTAAAGCTAGGGTTTCCTCGCTCAGCCCCTTAGAGCGGGGAAACCCCCGCTCGTTGTTTTTGGCGAATCAGCACGCTCGGGTATGCTGCATGTACGCGTGCTGCGGTGGAGGTGCTAATCAGCGAGTAGTCAAATTGGTCGCAAGGCTGCCTAAAATAGGTACCTCTTTCGTGCAGTGTGCGTAAGCGTGTGAGCACCTGTTACTAATCAACATTGAACCATAATGGTTTCGTGTGGTGGGGCACCAAAACTATATGAACAAAAATTAACACACGCAGCTGCAAAGACGGCCTGTACTGAGCCGCATCCGCGCGCGTCCAAAGCTTCTGAACAGTAGAAATCCTGGCCGAACTCATTTTCGTTCGTTGGTGCGCTCCCTCACATATCTGATCACTGCGCGTTGTTCATCTGCAATATGCTACTTATCCAGGTCCGCCCTGCCAGTGCACGTAACAAATTCGCTCCACCCAGCTCGCCCAGGCCGGCCTTGTCTGCCAGGTGTTTCACCATCCTTCTCCAGCCGCCCCTCCCGGTCGTTCGCCGGCGGTGTATCAAATTCCGCACTCTCGGGGCCCGGCCAGCCGCGCCGGGCCGCCTGCGACGCGTGTGCAGGTGTTCGCCCCGCGGGCGTCACGTGACCGGTGCGGCGGCGCGGCGCGGACCACGTGACCCACGCCGGTTTCTCTCGCAGCGGTCCGCGGGGATTGAGGCGTCTAAATTATTGCCCGGCGGGAGGCGGACGTCGTCGCTCCCCATGAACGGCGCCCGATTCACGGATGAGCGGGGCTTATTTCACGGTGGCGGACTCATGGGCATGCCAGACCGAACCGCCTGTTACACGGCACCGGACAGGTGGGGGACCAGGGCAAATCTGGAAAAGGTAAGGGTCAGTGAACTATCCCACCACGTCCATAATGTCGAAACCGGAATTTCGATAACATGAGCGCGAGCACTTTCGACAAAGACTACTCGCGAACGAGCGCAAAAGACCGGCTAGGTACGGTCGACGGCTCGGGCGCATGCCAATCAGCCCTGCTAATGCCTTTCGCGGTCACAAGCGCTGTCCGCACGTGCCATCGACCGGCAGCGGGCGGACACGGTGGCGCCGGCAGCTTGCGAGGTCGTGATATCAGATCGCTCTGGCGCCCTCGGCTACCGGCTCGCTGTGCACCTAGTCCGCGGCTGGTAAACATGTCTCGCGGGCGGCATTCCTGGGACGTAAACAGGTGGAGCCATCGGCCGGCCGCCGCATCAGGCGAGCACCGGAATCGCAGCCGACGCCAACAAACAGCGGTCTGCAGACCCCGATGGGTCGCGGCCGCCCTGCTGGCGCCAAACCCAACACCCTTATCTCCTTTTTACTGTGTCCTTTGTTGGCATTTCCCTTCGCGCTCTGTTTTTCTGTATTCAAACTGGCGACATCACACTACTTACACTCCCTGCTTCACTCCCAATTTTGTCGCAGTCTGGCCTATGTCCGCCTCCGTGTCTGCATCTGTCCCTCTCCCTCACTTTGCCTCTCTGCCACCCTTCTGTGTGCCTCCCTCGCTGCCCGCCTTTGCGCCTCCCCTCACCAGAATCTGTGTACTTTTCTTTGTCCATAACACTTCCTCTTGTTCTAAAAGCAGATGAATCTTCCCATGCGCCGAGTAGGCGAGTGAGTGCAGCAGGATCAGACGCGGATCAGCCGACATTTCATGCCATAGCGAAAACTCATTGTCTGGTTAAACCTTTGGCTGGTGATCGTGCAGTTACTTCCGTGAAACTCTCAACGCGGTAAATCCTTGACCAGAGCTCCGGGGCCGGCCGGATCACGAGATCGGTGGGCATGTCAGCATACCAGGAAAGGGCGCTTTCGCACTTCACTTCAGCGCAGTGCTAGAGGCGTAAACGACTCGATTGAGTGATGTCTCGGACTTGCGGCACCATGTAATGCACGAATAAGCGTGCCGCTGGGATTATTTCTGTTTTCTTTTGCTTTTTTGCTACATATGCCACATCAGTCCACTGCCACGACCCTTATGCCTCCCAGTCATCCTGCGAATAGAATATATTGGTGGACTCGACCATTTTGGGCAATACGTCACCGAGGGTGCCGGTAGTGTAGTGGTTAAGGCGTCTGCGCTAACCACTGCGCGGCTGGAAGACCATGGGACGGGGTTCCATTCTCCGCGGTGCCCGCCATTCTTGCCAGGGTAAGAGGCAGGCGATGCCATAAAGCCTCAGCAGCTGAGTGTGTCATACACCCCCAATGATATGATAATACATAGCCATTTGAGCAACATCTTCTTGCATTATAAGAAGATAGTTCAAAACTGGATACCTCGCTCATTGTGGCGTTCATTTTCAACTGACTTCAGCCTTAAGTCAAGCGATAAGGCCCAAACCCGGAACGCAGTCAACTTGATCAATCAAAAAACATTGTCTTATACTCCAACATTGCCAGTGGTGCGTACGCACAGGTATATTCAGATAGGTCACGCTAGCTTTTTATATATTTTTTGAGGACCGAAGTCCATGCTTTCGCATCAGAAACAGGCGGCTAAGCTTTTCTGGTTTGTAAGGTTTTACGAATTCGCCGCGAAGCCTCCGATTGGAAGCGGGCAAACAGACAACAGGGTCATGTGTCTAAAGCAATGGAAATCTCTACCCTAACATCGTCGCCGTCACCTCTATTGATCCGAGCCGAGCTTTTCATGGTGTCGACCATAATGTCCTTCTGACAAAGCTGGCATTGACTGGAAGTGGTTTGAGAACTACCTTGCTGGTCGGCAGCAGGTGATGATGAGCGATCCCTCAGGGATCCTTGGTCGTTCCTTTACTCTTCAGCATCTTCACGAACGACCGTCCATCTTACCTCCCTCACGAACGTCGTGTGTCCTATGCCGACAACATCCAGCTGCTAGACTCCGCTCATCCAGACCAACTATCCGTTTTGAAATTCCGACTAGAGGAAATCATCAAACTGAATTGAGCCTATTTCGCATCTAACGCCCTTACAATGCGTCCCACCAAAACAGCTATTCTCCTCCCTGGCACTCCACTACCCGTGAAGGAAACCTCATCTTTTCACCTTGACATTACGGGACACAAATTAAGCCTTCCACCATCCGTGGACATGCTGGAGGCTGCTATTGAAGCTAACCTCTCTTGGCAGATGCGCACACCCCATGTTGTCAAAAAGTGCAACTCGAACCTTTTCCGTTTGTAGAAAATTCGTCACCACCTCACGCCCGAGGCTCGGAAATTTCCCATCTAGTCCCATGTTTTCCCTTGTCTTCTGTACTGCCCCTCGGTCTGGAGTGGGGCTGCAGCGTGCCACCCAAAGGCAGAGTATGAGGGGTGATAAACTTTGGGGCCAGGATCGTCACCGATGCTCGTCGACGAGGTTCAATGGCGGCGACTGTTGAGGCGTTGGGCTGGCGAGCGTTTGTGCCACCGTGCCACCCGGGCGGCCGCGACGGGCGCCCTTGATCTGCCAGCTCTTAGCCTGTCGGTGGTACGCAGGGCTCTTTCGTATCGCGCGGCCCGATCCCCGAGCCACCCGCTGCCGACCATCACCGCCTGTCGCGCCCGCAAGGAGCGTCCGCAAAAATAGCTAAGCAGCATTGAAATTAATTTCAAATTCTCTTCTCCCCCCCCCCGCTCCCAAAGAAATGTTCCAGACGTTTAAGACTCGATGGCATGGGTGACCACATTTGATTTATTCTCACTTTCCATGTAAGCGTGTCTGCCTAGAGTTTTGCGGTACATAACTGGATATTTGAATCAGGACCCCCATCGTCCCCAACCAGTGTTGAATATGTGGGCATTGCCTTGGCTCGTATAATTAGACACATCCTACTGTACTAAGTATCCTTTCTTTCTTCGTGCCTTACGAATAATTCAATCACTTGTCACCTGAGTAGCTAACATACGTGCTTCGGCACGATGGAGGTCCGTCGAAAAACAAGCATCTCACAGCACTCAATATGCATCAGTACCAACATCCGGTACCTGTAATGCGCGTGGGCAAAGACGGCAGCATTCAGATGTTTCCTGGCGAAGCCGAGTTTAATGCATACGCTTCACTTTAGAACAGGATTTGGGCACTCCCTTGTCGAACAACGCCGAGGACTGGCATACAGCCGGCGGCTACGGTGTGCAGCGTGTCAATGGACTATAGATACACCCTTACCGAACGCAGAGTCGTTCCCAGAGCCGCGCTCAGGAGGAGAGTAAGTCCTGTCTTCCAGTCAAAGTCGGGCCAGGACTTACCAGATTTCAAAAGAGTCACTGGTGAATCGCATAGTTTTCGCGCGCAAAGGTGACCATCGATGACTTCCCCTCTCAATGACGCGCGCCTCCGCCGCCAGTTGTTGCTGGGCGCGCCTCTGACGCGCTGCACATTGTGTCAATACAGCGACGTACCGCAGCGTCGCTGGGTTTGCTTTGAATGGGCCGAGCCCACGTGTGTTCACTAAACAGTCGCCGCCCGGTCACCAAAGTCAACTGCACGAGCTGAATGGGGTCCCGCTAGCCCATACGAGATGAACTGCAGTGTGCCAATCGATGGCGTACGTCTTTGCGCATGGACCACGTGGCCGCCGCTGCCAGAGACCGGCATGGCGTCCGTGCGGTTACTGCTATCGCATCTGTGATAAACGAACGTCGTGGAATGGGAAACGTTATGCTGCAGCAGGAAAACACACTGGATGGACAGGTGCTGTATGCCTAGCTATGGCCACACGTGCTCTCTTTGTCCGCGTGTTTCGGTATTTTAGGCCACAGAGGTAATCAGTATTTAAGGAAACACAAAACTGCACGTACGCGCTGGTAAAAGTATACTATTACCAGGTACAGCGGGACGGGGGGGGGGGGGAGGAAGCAGAGGGAGCAGGCAGTCACTGTGGGAAAAAAAACATTGAACTTGAGGCGGTTCATCGAAAGATGCGAGTAAAATTTCGTGCTTTCATTATCACCTCAGGCAGGCGTGTGCGCGCATATTAGCCTCCGGAGACACATGCTCTCCCCTTTATGGCACATTTGTGGCATGTGTTTATATGTACCTGACCTCATGTTGGCATCGCGGATGGAACGAGTGCTCGGACTGCCGTCCTCGTCCAGCCTGCTCGTTGGTGCGCGCCGCCGCGCTGTCGCTGTGCCGTGGCTTACCTTGAGCAGAATGGATCCGGATCGGATCGGTCTGGACGAAGCTCATACAATGGGATTAAATCTGAGTTCTGCCGGGCCGGACACGGAATGGATCGAAAAACATCCCCTTCATTCACTGCTGGACTCAGCGCGGTGAACGGTAATATGGATAAGGTGCTATCCGGTTCCCTGCGGCAGAAGCTTCTCTCTGCGGCAAAATGTGCGGCGGCAGACTCACTAAGGCCTGTAGTGACGCTACCTGCAACGGGAGGAACGCCCTCCAGCACACCATGTGTCGTCATGCCTGCTCCCGGAGAGCACGTCAGCAACCGCAGCGTGTGTTCGTTATAGGATGGCCCGTTTGTGCCTTTTGTTGCCGAGCGTGCTGCCGCTGCCTGCCGCGGGTTCAGAGTAGCGTGGTGCGGGGCAGCGCCTGACAGCCTGCTTTGTCCGGGATTGGCCGCTGGCAGCCGGTCGTGGAGCCCACGGTAAGGCGGGTTCGTCAGCGCCGCCGCGGCGGGCCATGGAGCCTACGGTAAGGCGTGTTCGTCAGCGCCGCTGGCAGTCGGCCGTAGAGTCCACAGTAAGGTGTGGTCGTCAGCGCCGCTGGCAGTCGGCCGTAGAGCCCACAGAAATGTGTGGTCGTCAGCGCCGCTGGCAGTCGGCCGTAGAGTCCACAGTAAGGTGTGGTCGTCAGCGCCGCTGGCAGTCGGCCGTAGAGCCCACAGAAATGTGTGGTCGTCAGCGCCGCTGGCAGTCGGCCGTAGAGTCCACAGTAAGGTGTGGTCGTCAGCGCCGCGGGCAGTCGGCCGTAGAGTCCACAGAAAGGTGTGGTCGTCAGCGCCGCTGGCAGTCGGCCGTAGAGCCCACAGAAATGTGTGGTCGTCAGCGCCGCTGGCAGTCGGCCGTAGAGTCCACAGTAAGGTGTGGTCGTCAGCGCCGCTGGCAGTCGGCCGTAGAGCCCACAGAAATGTGTGGTCGCCAGCGCCGCTGTCAGCCAGCCGTAGAGCCCACAGTAAGGTGTGGTCGTCAGCGCTGCCGCGGCGGCGCTGACGGGTCCGCTTGCACCTGCTCAGCCATCTCCTGTATGGCTTACCTGTTAAAAATGCATCTGTATTTATCTCTGCCATTCGACATACAGCCGGCGGCTACGGTGCGCAGCCTGTCAATGGACTATGAATGCACCCTTACTGAACGCCGAGTCGTTCCCAGAGCCGCGCTCAGAAGGAGAGTAAGTCTTGGCTTCCAGTCAAAGTCGGGCCAGGACTTAACAGGTTACAGCAAACACTAGCGAGACGCATAGTTCTCGTGCGCAAAGGTGACCATCGATGACTTATGCATTCAAAAGCTCCCTCGTATCAAAGCCGGAGTCGCGCAACGACGACCATCTTATAATCCGGACAACATCGAAAGAAAAAAGTCAGTGTGATCCCAAAAGCACGCAGGCTATAGATGTGAACAGTGGATATGTCGCGATGCATTTTTGCACGATTTTCGTCAAATAACTGAGCGAATTTATGAGATGTGTAAGGCACGACCTCCGGTTTTAAGTTTGACAAATTGCCTCACCATTTCCAATTCTGCACGGTACCTTATAAGCCCAATACTCCTGATGCATGAGCAGCAATAATCCGGGCACACTTGGAAAATCCGAACATGCTGCAGTCTCCATAAGGCAAGGCCCGAGTTTATTAATGATGGTGATGTGAACACCTTTTTTAGGCAATCCAGGAATTGTTGCTTTTGTTGATTAACAGTTCCGAAAAAACTGACTGCTGTTGGTATTAAGTTTAGAGATATCGGTAACTGGATGCCGTTTATGCATTTGACGTCTGATACCAGCATCATTGAGCACCCGCAACGTCAAACGGAGCGTTCCGCAGACCTGAATTTTCACTGCATAATTGCCGTCAGGGTCTGTCACCCGTAAACCAGCCTATAGTGAGAATTCGACCTGCGCATATGACGTCATTGGAACAGATAAGTGAAAACGTGAGAACAGCCGACCTTCTTCTTCCCTTCTGCTTCTTCTTTTTTTCTTGAGCTTCTTCGCTGAGAATGGCATGTGCACTGTGGAGTATTTCTTTTTGATCAGCTGAGTTGATGCACTCCTTTCATGCAGGTCTCGGCTTCTGCCGCACGGCACCCGTAATAAATGCAAATTCACGCGTATGGCACGTGCGATACCAACTAGATGCATCCATGCCTGTATTAACCACATGATCCAAACTGATCAGCACTCGACGTTTCCAAGGGTTCTCCGATTGCTTCATCATAATGTTTTATGCACCACGAGCCTCTTTACGCCCTTTGCATGGATCGCACGCGACGGCATGGGTCATATCAGCGCTCAGGAGCCGTGCCGCAATCGGGATTCGAACTCGGGCCGCAAACGTGGGGTCCAAGGCGCTAACCACCTGGCATTCACAGCCCCTTCCTATCCGACCGTGGAATGGATTCACAGCTTCGTGCCAACAATTTTACCTGATGAAGTTATTTGAGGGTCTCGCGCCAGAAATCTACCCAACATCCTCAAAAAGAGCATAACGCCATGGGTTCGGCCAGGAGGCTGACGATCCCTTACAGCGCGCAGGCCAGGGGAAGGCGGGTCCCGGTGCGGAGGGTGACGAGTCCTCACACTCTAAAAATCTCGCACATTGGGGGGGGGGGGGAGAGGGGCACGAGTATTCACATTCTAAGGCTGACGATCCCTTACAGCGCGCAGGGCAGGGGAAGAGGGGTCCCGCTACGGAGAGTAACGAGTCCTCACACTCTAAAAATCTCGCGCATTGGGGGGGGGGGGGGAAGGGGCACGAGTATTCACACTCTAAGGCTGACGATCCCTTACAGCGCGCAAGGGAGGAGAAGAGGGGTCCCGCTACGGAGGGTGACGGGTTCTCACACTCTAAGAAGCCCGCGCACTGGGGGGGGGGGGGCGACAAGTCCTCACACTCCAAGGCTGACGATCCCTTACGTCGTATGGGGGGGGGGGAGGGAGAGGAAGGGGTCCCGCTCTGGACGGCGACGGGTCCTCACACTCTAAGAAGCTCGCGCCCTTGAAAGCGACGAGTCCTCATTTTGAAGGGGGGGGGGGGGGGTGGAGGACGTAGCATGTTTTTGAAGCTTCCGTCTATGATACATCTTATGAAATGTCGGCTGCAATCATACATACTGACAGTTCATATCACTGCAGCTACTTAAGTTTCAACGATACCGTACCTCGAAACGATAACTTGTTTTCCGAAAAAGTACTTTTCTCTACGGCACTCAGACACTGCCAATCGGCCCAATTTCTTGTTTCGAACGGTAATGCGGCAGCCATTGAGAATAAGGCATCATCTCATTGCCTCGGACCTTGTAAACCTTCGGGTCAAGTCAAGCAGACTCAGTTGGTTCAATCTCTAAGCTGACTTACCGGACGGTCTGGGAGGCACATCTCAAATTCCAGAGGGGCTTAATGAACACTCCGGCGAAGGTTACAGGGTATGCTGCATTATTTTCTAAGGGTCAATATCACGCAACATGTTTCATAGGATTGTTTGTTCTTCAGCACCGCAGCCCTGAAGCGTTGGCTGACGGCCGTCCTCAGGGAATAGCACGGCCGTCAGGGGTGATGCGGTGCCGCAGCCAGGGAGCCAGGGACAGAGCGCACTGTTCTGCTGAGCGCTGCAGCTACAGCTGCAGCGCTGTGTGAGTGCTGCCGAAGCTACACAGAAGGCTAGCAAACATCGCGGTAACGTCTGGGTCGATGCCGACAGCATAGAAAATACAGCAGTCGTGTGGTCAGCTGACGTCAGCCTCTTGATTATTCAAAAGAGGAGGTAATTCCGCTTTTGCTTCGTTACTTTCAAACAGCTTACCGGTGGCTGACAATCAAGATCGTCAAAACGTGGCTGGATAACCACTCACGACGAAAACATCGATGCACTGGCTGAGTTTCCCTCCTGTTGCCGGGAGCTTCCGGTTCCCATTTTGGGGATATTGTGACACCTGCAACCCATTATCATCCTGTTGCCTTAAAAATACCCGTCAGCTTCATTGCCATCAACCAATCGCGTGGGATCATTTCACGCCGCTCCTCCCTATGTCCTGGTGCTCGCGCTCCGCGGAAATGAGAAATGTCACAAGCGGCTGGCGCCGGTGGCCGGGGGCGGCTATGTTCCGCTTCAGCGGGCTTCGCCGGGCGCCGCCGCCGGCCCTGGAGAGCAAGAAGCCCCCGGCCGTCGGAGCGCGGCGCACGTGCACGCGGCTTCAGGGTCGAACGTCACCCATCTGCCGAGCCGGTCCGGCCGCTGTCGGAGCCGTGTCAGCTGGTGGCTGACATGTGTCAGCTGGTGTCTGACGCATGTCAGGCCGCCACGCCTTTCGGAACAAGACGGGAATATGGCGCGGGGATAGGGTGGCGGTCCAGACACGGCGATGGCCGGTTGACGTAAAGGTGAAGGCCATCTAATGGAGGAATGCTGCGAAAGACGCCGGAAAATAATAAGCTTGTTTTCAGTTAATCTCAGTCCCTTTCTACTGAAAGGATCAAATCGTTCGAAGCTATAAGTGATGATTTTGTCAGGTGTGATATGAACCGAGTGATAGCAAATCATCAGAGAAAGCACGATCTCAAATCTGTCACTAAGTTATGATTACTGCTCTAGTAACAGGTCAGCTACAATGATGAACATCCTTAATGTTTAAATTAAGTCGGCTTATACTGTGACCCTTGTGCGAAGTGCTTGCGTGCGAAATATATGAATGCGTTAACTGGAATTTTACCGATAAAACTGACCGTAAGCGAATAATTGACGTCAGCAAAGGTGCCGTATTACTTCAAAATCGAGCAGCGTAAAGATAATGTAAATGTAATTAAACCTGATATACCAAAAGTATCTGAACCTGACACCAGACTCTTGTTCAACATTGACCATCGTAAGATATTTGAAAGGTGCTTTTCCTGTCGAAGCAAGCTTTTAAATGCTGTCATAATCAAAGAACGCAACCAAACCTGATATGCCTAATGTATCCGAACCTGAGACTAGAAGTTAATTCGACATTGACCATCACAAAATATTGTGAACGTGTTTTTTCCTATCGAAACAATTCTCTGAATGCTGCTGTAATCAAGGGCGCGAATGCTGCTCCTGTACGGCAAGATGCTGCTCCTGTACGGCAAGTAAATTTCAGCAACGGCTGACCGTATGGCATTTTCTTAACTCGTGCACATGGCATCCTTATTCTTATATTTATTCTAAGCTTTTTGGTTGGATGGATTTCTGGCGGTCAGAGACCACGCTAAGAAGTTTCTTCTGCGTGAGACCTGATCCTACCATCCGACCGCGCATCTCACGGCCAGCGGCAGCATTGGTTGGGGATGCTATGCTCAACAAGTTTGTTTCCAGAAAAAACTTTGCCTTTGACCTGGCCTACTGAGGCCAGCTATTGGCATCGCAGCATGTAACCTCTTTCCAATCGTAATATCTCATTGAGACCAATTCGCTGTTTTCCCCGCGAGGCTCTATCTTTTCTTATACCCCGTCACTTGGCTTATCCCTGTTACTTGACTTTTAACGAGACCGCTGCCCCGGCCGCAGGCCATCTTAGTCAGAAGCAAATAGCGAACGCCTTAAGCGGCTCGACCCGACCACCGTGTCACGGGTGGGTGAAGCCGAAAAATAGCCATATGAGTCACCGTGGAGGAAATCATATGTTCAAGGCACTAGGTAACTTCCGCAGACTAACTGCAAGTTCACTCGGAATGAAATGGATACAAAAGCACTCTGAATCCACATTTAAAGAATGGCCCGTCTTCTCATCAGACCCACTCGATGACCAGACCTACCTCAGTACGGCGCATGGGAACTGATTACAGGAAGTGGAGGATCTTCCGGGACCTGACGCCAGATTCACGGTAAACACCTTGACTTGGAGAGTACATTTAACGGCCTTTGAATCATTAGACCATACGATACCAAGGCCCAGACAAATCAGTGGACCTCTTGATCACCTCTCCCATACACTAAAACATATGATATTTTTCTTCGTTTTAGTTTAAGTAAAATGAAGTGGTTTTGCTGCGCACGGTGTAAGACGCCCTTCCCATCTCATCTCATCCTAGTTATGCTAATTTACGGTCGTATATGGTAAAAATGATAGCTTACATTTATATGATGGATTCCGATAACCCAAAATCAGTTTTATTTTGCTCAATCTAATAATCAGGTCTCGTATAATTAGGTATCGTGCTGGCGTCAGAGCACAAGCCCATAGGTACACTGCAGTACAGAGAGCCGCCCGCCAGCCGTCCGGGCCGAACGGCCCCAGCCAGTGGCGCCCACCGGCTCCAGACCACCGGCTCCAGACCACCGAGTCCAGACCACCGGCTCCGGACCACCGGCTCCAGGCTACTGGGCCCAAGACACCGGGTCCAAGACACCGGGTCCAAGACACATGGTCCAAGCCACCGGGTCCAAGACACGGGGTCCAAGACACTGGGTCCAAGACACCGGGTCCAAGACACGGGGTACAAGCCACCGGGTCCAAACCACCGGCTCCAAACCACCTGCTCCAATGTCTATGGTATGTACTAAAACCGAGAAAACCGTCTTCACCTGCTTGTCATGTACAATACCGAAAATAGAATGTTTATTTTTAAGATCGTGCATCCTGGTACCAAAGTGAATGACATTGTAAAAGATGGCAGGGGAAAATTGGTCTTAGGTATGCCGTGTCATAAACGCTTTTTATGCCGCGCTATGAACTACAGCCTACATGAAGGGCATGACACCAACAAATGTTGTTTTATTTAAAACAGAAGTGGAATAATGCGATTTTCAGAGCACTGAAAAACGTCCGTTGTATTTAAACTTCATCGCCATCCGCGATTCTATTTTCAGCCGCTCCATGGTTGCCCCTCGTGCCCGAACTTGACACCACATATTATATTCACCACCCTCTGCGCTGCATGAAAGCCTGGTCAGCATAAAGATGCGGCTCAGGGTTAATCATCGGCGTCCTGGCAATCCTCCAATTATACCGACCCTCGGCTGTTTATCAACAGGTGCATGTCCTCCAGCCCACCACTCCGCGGGGGAGGGGAGGGGGAATGGTGGGACCGTCGGGTACTGACCTCTCCAGCATCCCCTCCTCTCCGTCCCCGCATTCCAAAGCAAAAAGCCCAGTCTCCGGGCCGGTCCATCCTCCGCGGCGGTGCCTGCGGAGAGGGCGAGACAGGTGCGCCTCGCCCCCCCCCCCCTCCCCCCAACTCTTTACCGGCCGGCCGGGCGGCACTGACCCGGCGGGTCGGCCGCCTACCACCTGTTGCCCCCGCGCTCTGTGCTGGGCAGACGCGGCCGCCGCCACTCTGCCCGGGCGCCGGGCCTCAGCAGGCGGCGCTGGCCTGGTTCGCCACTCTCCAGGGACGGCCGCTGACCCGGCTCGCCGCTGTTCATGGGCTGCCGCTGGCCCGGCTCTCCGATGTCCATGGACGGCCGCTGGCTCGCTCTCCGCTGTCCAGGGACGGCCGCTGGCCCGGCTCGTCGCTGTCCATGGACGGCCGCTGGCCCGGCTCTCCGCTGTCCATGGATGGCCGCTGGTCCGGCTCTCCGCTGTCCATGGACGGCCGCTGGCTCAGCTCTCCGCTGTCAGGAGACGGCCGAGGGGTCGGCAGTAGCCGACTGCCCCACCGTTCACAGAAGCGGCACAACCCGTCTAGCAGGCGGGGTCCTAGCGTCTTCTGAGTGCTAAACTGGAGCAACAAAATTGAAATGGCATTGAGCTTTATTTTATGCCGTTGTTCCTACTTGCCGTCTTGTTCGTCGCCGTGTGTGTTTCTAGCACCGTGTGTTTATATTCATGTTCTGGATGGATCTTATATCGGTTTTATATATTTTTACTTCCTGGACGTCATCTGCCGATGGGCGCGACCCAACCTACACCGACCCGCAATCAGCCCATGCCGAGGAGCGTGTTTTGCGGACGCGCCGGACCCGAGAGGCGACAGGTGCCTCCTGCTGCGACAATTAACTTACCCCTTCCACCATTCCGCGCCGAAGGTAAACAAAAACAGCTGCCTGCGCGCTGTGCAGCACTTTCTGCTGATGGCCGCTTATCGAGGCGCTGGCTCCGGCAGGCCTGAACACTATGGCGTCCTCTTATGAATGCCTAAGCAGTCATTATACCGTACTGAAGGGCGATTCAAAATCACTTAGCATGCCGGCACGCTGCAGCCGGTCGGCTTGTTTCCAGTGGTAATGCTAGCCCTTGGCTGTCCGGTCCTGTATCACTCATCGGCCGACGGCCGGCCGCTCTTTTGTTTTTGTTTGCTTTAACAGACGCTAATGAGCATGATGGATGGCGGCCGATGGCTGCATCCAGTCACTCCCGTTGGGTTTCGGGGTGGGCAGATCTTGTCTCAGTAATGCTTCAGGCGCGACTGTGCGATAGCCAAATCGGCATGTGGCGATCATTGCCCCAGCTTACCCCAATGTCAACATATCCCACATGTGTTGCACTTCATTCAAGGTTATTTCTAATCGACCGTTTGTGAAAGTCATTGCCGTTCACGTTGACAGTGTGACCACGACATTCCCAGGGTCTAGCCTTCAGCACCAGACGCTCGCCCTACGTGTCGTTCCACCGCACCACTCGGGCAGCGGGCTGTCTCAGCGTACCAACTCCAATAACCCTGTTGACCACCCTGAGTCGCCGCGCCAATTCTGCGGATGGGTGATGTTTCCGGGGTCTGTGATTTGCTCAAATAAGCCAGGGGTTATTAAATATTTAATGCCTGATATTTGTGCCGGTTCGTTCGCATGCGATGGTGGTGTCCTTCGTGATGGATATATAGTTGCATCTCCACGAACACAGGTGTACTCCTTTGCCCAACCAGGTTTAAGGCTGGTATATACGGGTATATAATTCAAGCGGGTATATTTGCTCCTGCAATCTATGTCGACAGTTTTGGACAAGTACTATGGACAACCTCTTTATAGGTGTGCACGACTTACCTTAGGCCCAGGCTGTTTCAACTCCTTGACTTAGGCGCCAACTTTGCGGAGATTCCGAGGTCGCCCGGCATGCTACAATAGAGGATGTAGATTTATTTTCAGGGGCAGCACCACCAACGTGTCAAAGGGCTGGCAAGGCAATTTTCACGGTGGTCCCCTATCGCGAGAGGTCCTCCCCAGGCCAAAAGGCATTAAGGCCAATCATTAGAATGTGGCGAAAAAGGTGTAAAACGTTTGTTGTGGGAACTTAGTGCTTTTCTTAAGCTTCGATGAGTACAAATCACCGATGGAGTTTTTCCCAGCTAAAACACATTTTGTTTTTGTACAAAGAACACATAGAATTAACTGCATACCCATGATTATATTCTTAACATTAAAAAACCAAGCCAAATGTATAACGAGCTCTTGGCCCAAGCCGACTCACGGGTTATAAGCCGTTTTCCTGCTCTCCACACACAGCTTCAAATGCCTGCCAACTTGCACTTGCCTCAGCGTCAGCACCGCTGGTCACTGTCGTTTGGGAAAAACGTGTCGCGCGAACATCTTTCAAAAATATAGCATGAAGATCTCTATGCATTGGAAGCAGTGGGACGTTGATATTCAACCAATAGACACGGCATTCCAATTCGAGCCAGCAGACACTACAAGACTGCTGCATTGGTGGCAATCCGCGAGCTGGTTTTACTCAGCGAATAATTTCAAAGGCTTGAAACTAGTCATTTTGTTCAGGATTGGCTTCAAATTCCTGACGTAGATTAATCTATTGTTCAAATATCGGAGCAATCACGGTTTGTTTAAAGAAAGCCGATCGGCAAGACAGTGCTTAACTCGGGATTTAAGGCGTTGGCATGCCACTGCAAGACATGCTCACTCAAGAGCGCGTCAAGCCTACAAAATCGGACGTATTTGAGATTTCCACTGAACCGAAACCCAAATGATCTTCTGCCCTCGTATGCGTAAAACTCAACCCGTCCCTACGTTTTGCAATGCCTGCGGCATGTCCTCACCTTGGGCATACGAAAGGGCGAGTCGAGCTCCCTTCATGTTTAAAATATAATCCACAGAAAATGCAAATGCAAGCAAAAAGCATACCCTCACGGAAAAATACTCTTCACGAGGCTCAGAATAGCACATAGCGCAAGAAACATAAATACAAACGCATAACCCACCATGGTCACCTTGCGGCGGGTAGAAGTGCCATAGGTGAGTCCTGCCGTCCGCTACAGTGGCAGCTTTACACAGCCAGACTGGCAACAGCTCTTACGTCATAAAATATAATGACGTCAGGAAGCGACGTCGCATTGAAGAGAAAGTGAGTTTTTCAACTGAGTAAGGCTTGTCTTATTTTCTTCAAGCATGGAACATTCCATTAAAAAACACT